>NC_089987.1:5843541-6150833 GCF_036417845.1 Apteryx mantelli
AAGTTCAGTGGAACTGCACTCATTTACACCAGCTGGGAATCTAACTCAGAAATTCAACTAAACCTAGCTTTGCAGCTAAAATGTGCATAAATCTCTTTCTTCCCCCTAAATATTTAAGAAAATGGGGAGGGGAGGCTGTAGCATTAATTAACCTTACAAAACTGACAAAAATGTAAGATCTATCAGTAAGAAACAGATTATCGCAGACTGTGCAGAAAGAATTTTTCCAGTCCACAGCGGGTGGAAGTAACAATTCTGCAGAGCTACAGAAAGCGCACAGGACAAAACTGTTCCTCAAAGGGCTGACAAGAAAAGCTGGTCTCAACATTAACACATAAGAACTACAAAATCTGAGAAATCAGTGCAGTAGACACCAGCAAAGGGGAGAACTTCAAATTAATTCAGATTTGAAATAAGTTTAAAATATTTCTGTTTATCCTTAGGAGGAAAGAAAAATACAGTCACTTTCAGTCCATGTACCATGACAGAAGAGTCACATAAGTGGGAAGAAAATCTGTAAATTATGTCACCTGAAATGTAATAGAATATTTTTATGAATAGATTCTTCTCTTTTACTGTTAGACTCACCTGAAGAATCACTTCCAAGTACTCAGTTCATTTCACCCACAGAACTATCTGAATTTTGGGGAGTAAAATAAGACATGCATCTTGAAGACCTTGTGAAGATGCCCATCATCAAGAAAACCCTGTCTAAGTAGCCCAAAATAAATCAACTGTTTCTCTTTGTGGCCAGTTTAGCATGACAAAGGAACACAACTGGGATTTCCGGCAGGGCTGAATGCCTATCAGCTGCAGAGCTGGTGTCCAAAAAACTTTCTCTGGGGTAGCATCTACGTAAGAATTCCTGTCTCTTGTTTTCCATCATCTGCCATGGAGGATGGATCAGTCCTTCCACCAGGCCTGCGCCTGACCCGCGGAAGAGCTGCAGGCTGACCACACTCTGTCACCAAGATGGTCAAACTCTGCCAAATCACTGCCCACCATGGGAAGGCTGCTCCCAGACCAGTGGGCAGGAGGAGGATGGGGAGGGAGCCATGTTTGATGCAACCTGCTGGGCACAGCAAGACTTTCTAACAGCAGCACTCGCCTGACTCACTGGCCAGGTGGGATGCCTGGAGCAGCCCTTCTCCAAGCACATGCTGCAGCCTTCAGCCCCCGCTGCGTTCAATGGGAAGGCAGAGTGTTTTGCAGCTCAGAGAAGGCTCTGAAAGGGCACAGTGACAAAACGGGATTGCTCATCACCTAGGAATGTATGCCTATATCGTGCAGACTGCCAAGACCTTATTCTAAAATACTTCGTAATTACATAGTATCCACCATCAAAGGAGAGCAAACCACTAATAACTCCAAATATTAGCCTTCCAATGAACTTAGGAGGCTTTAATATTTAATTTACATGAGCATTTCATTTCATTTCATGAACATTTAATCATTTTCCCCCCCACTTACCAACCAAGAAGAAGAAAAACCTCAATTAAGGTTGTAAATGCATCATGCTCTTGATCGTGCCTTAAGAGACATGAGAAGTCTGACAAACGTTGGAAGAGAACTCAGATTTCCTGAGTCTAAGCATGTGAATTGACTCCAAACCCATCCTCCTTCTCCAGAATTACATAACCGATTCATAGGAAAGACCATTCCTTAGAACAGTTCACGTTCTTTATTCCGTTCCATATGCCACTGCACTCTGTGGTGCTTGTTCATCCCTTCTGGGGAAGTAATATTTAATAATCTTGACCAGATGGGTACATTGTTTGTCCACCTTCCTTGAAATGACTTGATGAAGGGACACTACCAGCCACAATAAAGCAGGTACACAACTTTTCACTGAAACAGTAATAAGTAACAACAGCAGCAGGGAGGGACATTGCAGAAGACTGCATACATACACACACACACGCTTCTGCGAAACAACTCAGCTTACAGGAATATTGAAAAATCCCTTACTTTTGCCCAGAACATGCAGCATCTAGTGACTGCTAAAGAGACCATCGCTAAGTCACCATAGCAACTGTGATGTGACAGAAAACAAAACTGCATCCACAAACCATTCTTGAGTCAAGGCTGCTATTTTCAAATCTCTTTCAATAAATCAGCCTTGCCACATACCATGAAACGTATCAAATGTTGGCAAAGCAAAGAGGGCAGAAAGGGCTAGCTGTAAGGATTCTCAGACCAAGCCAGGCACCATCTCTACTACGCTAAAATGCCCCCCCTTAATGACACCTTTAACCAGGAACAACCCTGAGAGCCAGAAATGAAAGACCATCAGCTGATTTCAAATACAACATTATCACCTGCAAAAGAATCAGTCTGCTAAATCCTTTGAAACATTGCCCTACTGATGACATACCTTTAATACAAAAGGAGAATTTCTGTTCAGTTGTGTTTTTCAGAACTGGTCTCACCTTTCAGAAGTCACTGGTTTAGTTAATGGCAATAACATGTTTCTACTGAGTAGTGTCCTTGCAGACACAGTGGTTCATACTTTTGGTTTACAGACCTTCAAGGGCCTGTGGCTCATTACCTCTCTCAGGTCAACAAAAGGCAAAGAAGGAAACCAAGTCTGTCATCAACAGGGTCACGTTCACTGTGCAAGAATCTCTACCTCTCGTGGAAAATTTTAGGGCTTCACAAACCGAAAAAGGCTGAAGGCAGCTGCAAAGGAAGCAACACATTCATGTCTATGACCTCTGGGTATGAATTTTAACCTGAAAGTGATCCAATATAAAACACTAAAATGGGGAAGGAGCCAAGTCATCCTGTGCCTTTTGGTAACAATCTTATCTGCCTATCCCATTAGAAATTTAGGGACTTTAGACTTTAGACTCAGCAATCCTGACAGATTTCACTGCCTTCATTGCACATCCTGCCTTGTTTCATACTACATTTTATTTATAACATCTAGAAATTAAATCACTGCAAAACTAAACATAGCATAAATGTGCTATATATTGTTTGTGTTCTCCGCTTAAACAAGAATCTTCCAACACTACTTATCACCTCCGTGCATTTTACCTGTGGAGCTAAAACACTGTTAGACACAACAATAGTCAGATGGTTCCTATTTACAGATTTTTTTCTTTTCTTTCCTTTTTAATGCACCTTTAACCCTGCAGTTCCCAGGATGCCACATCTAATCTCAATCTGATGAACAAGTACAGGAGAGGGACTGCAGTCCCAACTAAACTTCGAATTCCCAGCAGAGAATGTCCCACTGTTCTTTTTCACAGAGCAAGGATGAGCAGGCCTAGAGTTCCCAGCAGATTATCAATACAACCCTCTGCTAGCTTGACGGCCAGATGTTAGATAAGAGAAAGGACACCATAGTGAAGTCTTTATAAAAGCTATAGATGCTCTGTTAAGGGTAATCCCACTAAACTCTCTCTATTGTTAGGGAAGAAAGGCAGGGACCTCCTGAGGATGAGTCACAGCCACTTGGAATCACCTTCTGAAAGATCGTCTCCTCCCCTTGCTCCTTCCTCCCTTTTGTTACAGGAGGAGGTGGGAAGATATGGTTAAAGTTCCAGTGTTTTGTTTCAAGTGTCTTGCTTTTAACAGTAATTTGGTCACCTCTACGTAATTTTAAATTACGTCTAGCGCTTGTGTCTGCAGCAGTGATTTCCTCTTGATTTTGTATCTCTCCCAGCATTACAGAATGACACCTCGACACTCTAACGGAAAGTGTCCTTTTCTTTTCTTAAGCAGGAAATCTTCTGCAAAATTGTGCTCACACACTCCTGGCCCCACCCATAACCTCCTTCACCGTTGGTCTTCCTCATTGTTTAATGACTGACTGACTGTTTGTACTGAAAGGGAGTGTTGCTATTTAAATAGAGGGTAACTGAAATATGTGCCATACCTCCATGGAAGAGAGATGGTGAGGGAATGGAGAAGGAGAGGGCAACTGCAGCAAAATATCAGAGCAAATATTTGAGGAAAGTGTCAGTTGACTAGTAGGCGCATAATGGAGAGGAAGTAAAGCACCAGTTAGAGCCTAAATTACGTCTGTAAACTCCTTTACTATGCAAAAGGATACACAGGGGTATTTGAAGTGCCACCTTCTCTTTGTTTAAAAGGAAAAAAAAGAAAAAGAATCAAATATTTAGCTAAAATCATAAAAGCATTATGCCCATGGAGGAGGAAGTTGTAGGAAACGGACATATCCAACTGGCAAACTTTTTGTTTCAGTACAATATTTATTAGCCTAGCAAGTTATTTTTCAAGATAATTAAATAAGAGCTCCTTAAAGTGAAGCATTATGAAAGGTGTCATTACCATCGTCTCAACAGACACACTTTAAAAAAGAAAAAACAACCCTACAATCATGTCTTCTGAAATTGCCCAACCCTCTGAGCTGGGTGGTTCTTTAAAGGCTGCAGGAGAATTCCAAGGAACTGCAGCATTAGCCCCAGGGATCAGGATCAGCAGGACTCCAAAGAGATGTGTTTCTAGAGAAGCCTTGTTTATCAGAAGCTGATGTATCATGCACTCTTCTCCTCTTTCACACTGTTTTGGGAAAACAAAAACCACCTTACTCCTCCAACAGTATTTTCTGTTCCAATTAGCTGTTTCAGCCCTCAACAAAACACACCCACTTACTTGCTTTGTATCTTGGGATACGTGATGCAGAACTCGCACACGGGCAAGAAAATGAGTACCTGCCCTGCCACTGCTGTTACAAGAGATCAGCAAGGGCTCCTACCACACAACAGACCATGCACATGTGCCTCAGGGTGATGCAGTTTGGGGGGAAAACAGCTGCTTGCCCAGGCAGCAGCTAGTGATGCACATCCGCAAGCGAGAAGGAATACAAGTGTTTCCCAGGCTGCAGGAAAAATCAGAGTTTTCTGAATTTCCTCTCCCTATTTACTTGGCCTTACTTATATCCTCAGACCGTGAAGGTTACCACAATGCTACTGCTTAAATGGAAAACATTATGTGGCACACTACCTAGCAACACAGAGATGGCTTATACAGTATCACTTGGTATTGTTATACGCTCAGTGAAGAAACATCCTCCCAGCAAAGCAGCCTTGCACACTAGTCTAGGTCGCTGGGTTTTTTTTCCCCTCTTCCCGTTTCATATCAAAATTTGCTTTAAAAAAAGGTCCAGCCTTCTGGACAACCTTGACCTTCAGGCTGTGCTGGCACATTGGCTACAGGTATCACCCACACCTTTGGTGATTACTTTTTGTGTTTTCAAATTCAAAACCATTGTCAAGTCAGCTTTCCTGTACACATTTCTAAAGCAACATCTCTGCCCTCTGTCAAGATTATTTTATACATTTATTTATGCCTCTAAAGGAAATAGCTCATTTCGACAAAACGTTAAATATTGCAACCACAACTTTGTAGACTCAATTTTCCACCCAGGGAGGAAAGGGTGAGAGAACTGCACCATTTCAGCACTTTGACCTCAACTACCAAACAGCTATTACTATTAGTCCAAGAAATTTCTACCAAGGAAATCTGAATGGCCTTCAGTGAACTGTTTGCCCAAACTGTTTGCCTGAAGTTAAACTGGCCTCAGATTTTCCAGCAGAAAGCTATCAGAAAGCCAACACTACTGGAGAACATTAACATTTAACAGTAGATCTGAATCCAAACCACAACGGACTTACAACTACCACTGAGTGTTATGACGTGGACTCCACAGATTGATGAAAATATGGCTCGCTTCCTCTCTATGGCACGCTGGCTTTAATAGCATCCAAATGCTTCCAAATTTGAGGTATGTCTGAACTCTACACCTGAACACACATCATGGTTTTTGACCGCTTCTGCTTGCATCAGCTTTACCCAAGGCAGGAATGGGAAAAAGGATAACCGTTCTTGTCCTCCTCTATATAATTTAGAGCCACGAATACCACCATGTCACTGTATAACACAGCCACCGCGCAAAACAGAATCATAATGGCGACAGAAGAAAAATCCTGCTTCCTATACTGCAGAAGTCAGGCCCTCTCCACTTAAGTACAACTTTTTGTGTTACACACTTGTTTTACTTCTTCCAACAAGAGGGTCAATGACACAACAGATCAGCCTCAAAGTAAAAACCAGCCACCTGCACTGAACTGCATGTGGATTTATTTCTCAGTTTTCACTTCCTTAACATTTTAGTTGATGAATTCAGTTCTGATTAACCATGGCCAAGCAAAAGGTATATATGAATTTACCATTAATAGCAGCTTTCTTCCTTCTAATTGCTTTGGCTACTTCTTACTACAACATTACCACAATCTCATAGACCTATTATGTTTGCAACTATGGAGAAAAATCTGCCTTATCAGAAAAAGAGTCAGGGCAGAATTAGTAGGAAGAGCCAAGCCCTGTGAATGCGCTAGCTTCATTTTCTTGCCTACATCTTCCCGGGTAAAATTTTCAGAAGAATGCTTAATATAGACAGTGTTTACCAATTGTTTCCTCAGAGATAAGGAAACAGGTTAAATATAAAGCATCTGAAAATCAGGCACAGCATCCAGGCTATCCTTTGAAAAAGGCCCAAGTTACTGGCAAGCTTCTAGTAAAGTTATTGAGACATTTTAGGGAAGTATTATTATTAGAAAGGAAATAAAGCTTGCATAATAAAGTACCCTCTTTTTGCTCCAACCTTCACCCTGCTGAGAAAGGCCTTTTTGCTTACTGTTTCTGAAATATATATAATCTTTTAAAAATTTATTTGAATTCCAAATCAGACTTTTCTTGTTTTCTCCCCCAAATTACCAACTCTTATTGGAAATGGATAAAACAGAAACCAAATCCAAGCCCAACATTTGCAGTATAAACACTGTAACAGATTATTTCCAAATATTCCAACAATTTGGAAGATTACTAAACTCAGCTCAAAAATTCAGAGAACTTAGAAGTATACTTTTCTGATCTAGATTGGAAGTTCCAACCCTTAGCCTTAAATTCTCTCCTTTGCAAAATAAAACATTTAGATTCAGATCCCAAAGTACCGATTCGAAGTTTCAGTTTGACCCATATCCCAAAACCCCTACAGCCAGTTCTAAAGACTTTCTGCCGATACCTTTCTCAAAGCACAGATCAAAGGGTGCACTGTAAATCATTCATGTGATGCAAGGATCAGGCATGACGAGAGTGTTGCATTTTCAAAGGTGCAACTGCCTATAAACCTATCTTGCGCATATCAGAGTATCATGAGTAGAGTCACAAAAGTCAGTGCCAGGCAAACCACACCTCTGAAATTCTTGTCTTGTCTCCCATTTTCTTTTTATCACATCTCTCTGAGTACACAGTCTCCACATGCACATGTACAAGGAAGATACAACCAGTCATCAGCTCCTCTATTGTTTTATTTTTATTAATATTTTCATCTAGTGAGCTACTTTCCAGTATATCATTCATTCAGGAGGTTGTTACACAGAGCTGGAAACACAATGTTCCAGTCTGCTGCCATGACCTCTGTGAGAGGCAGCGATGCAGCAGTAATGCCGCGGTGGCAACAGATGTACTGGAGATGTGACTGAATTCAAACAGCACTCCTTGAAATACAGCCTGCACATGTAATCCTGGAAGTAATCTCGCATTAAACTAAACACTTTGTTGTCAGTCTAGAAGTACTATACGCCTCTCTAAATATCTAGTTGTATATGCACACCACATAAAACAGCATTGCATATACAGTATTGTCTTCAGCATGATAAAAACCCTGGCGCTTTCAAGAATGAAGACTACATTGTGAAGCATCACATTGGTTTTTTCACTGGACACACTAGGATTTACTCATGTGAACAAAGCAAGGCATAATTCCGCCCTTCAGTAACTAGCTTGAGCGGGTCATTAGGAAAACTGTTGGTGCACTTTAATGCCTCTGGCATTTAGAAGTCCAGATCCTGCAAATGCCTTTTGACACCTTCATCATATGACTAAAAAGATCTGCGACTCAAGCCCTAAACTTGTGATCTATTTGCTCACACTTTCTTGAACTGAATGAAAAGCTAGCAAACTGTAAATTACAGGTCAGTGCAGAACTCCCTCGATGAGGTTTTGAAGAAGTCAGACTAGACAATCACAATGTTTCTTCTCGGGCCTTAAAAACTATGGTCATTAACCAAACACTGCATCCATTTCTATTTTCCCAGAGAGAAAAAAAAATACTAGGACAAAATAAGAATGGCTATGTATTATCCTCCTTAGAGGTAGAAGCAAGCAAGCTACGGGCTCTCACCACTGCCACGAAAACCATACAGAGCTACTGACCAGGCACCTTAAGAGAGCTGTCCCTCAGCCCTATGAGACACAAAAGCATAAATAGCCACGTCAGTCACTTGAATGCTCTTACAGCCTTCAACCCCATTCTGATTACTCTGACCCTGTTCACACTTTCTGGAGGTCCAAAAAAAAAGACTGAAGTTTAAGGAATTTGCTTTTCCCCTAATAATCTACATCACCCAATTGCTCTCTAAAACACCTAATTAAAAGGCCTTTGAAATGACAGTTCTGCAAGAATCTTTGATGCAAGCCATCAGACCGTTCCCATTCAGAGACGACTCCAGCTGCTATCCAAGTCAGACACAGAAGATAAGCAGTTTTCTAAGCTATTATACTTGAGGCTGGGACTCCTTGAGATCTTCAAGTCGTCTCATGAACCATTTTTGTCAATTAATGACATTCATTAACATGCACTGTAATTATTTGGGGACACAGAAATTAGCATGTGCCTGCAGCTCAACCATCAACACGTCTTTAAGAAAGTACAGATTGAATCAGAGTGAGGATGGGAGATGTCTTGGGTGGTGCCAAACGTGACTAGTCAGAGGCTGACACTTTTGCCTTGAGCAGATACCAAGACTAATGCCCTCCTCCCCAAAGCAAAGCATCAAGGATGTGAATTCAGACAACAGACAGAATTCAAGAGGCTAAAAGATGTCGCTCTCAGTTACGTTGATATGAAAGTAGAGTAAATGCAGCAGAGTCACATGCAACTGCATTATGGAAAATACAAAGTACACACATCCGCATCTTCCTTTTTCTCCTGCATGGCCCCAAAATGCTCCAGGGATATCATTTAAATCATATGTGAAACCTGAGTAAGAAAACATGAGTCCTCATTTCTCCAGTTTCCACAAGTGACCCAGTCAAATCTAGGAAAACCTAGACCACAGTGAATCAGATGCTAAGATCCAGAAATCAAGTACCCGGGTGTCTGCACTGTGCAGAATACTGTACTACGCAATAAAATCCTTGCATCTCCCCCGTCATCCAGGAACAAAGTCCAGCCATATCAATGCCCAGAAAACACCGACATTCATGTGGCAAAAGCTGCACTTCTGATCTAACTTGCTAAGCTAGCCAGGTTTGTGCACATCCTTTAATGTTACCCACATATAGATTCCTATATGCTTGTATTTCGATCCTAATAGAAAAATCTTACAGAATGCAGGAATTTTGAGATCACATGGCTTTTAGTGGAATTTAAACTGAGATTTACAGAATTAACAAACAACAGAGCAGCAGAAGTAATACACAACGTAAACAGGAGTTTTACCCTCTCCCTAGAATCCAGAGTCATGAAAAGCCTTAGACAACATTTTATTTTCATGCTACAGAATTCTGTAAGTTATAAAATTCCTTGAAATCCTTTTTTAAAATATTAATTAGTGCTGTGTAATGCACTGGAGACCCAAAGCTAATGGTAATCACAGCTGAGGACATACAATCACTCTGCCGTTCTCATCAGGATTTGGTAGTTCCCAAAATACAAAAACTTATCAATTGAACCTGACAGTTTTTACAAATCTCTTCTTTGACTACATTTATCTGAAACCATATCCAGAGATGAGTTCAGCACTAGTCCATCAGAAATGGTGAAATCAAGGTTAAAAAAAAAAGCAATCAAATCAGAAATCCCCTCTATTGTTGATTTTTTCTAGCTACACACATCACCAGCAATTGGAAGAGTGCATTTGCAAATCCCGTGGGACTGACCAGAAATTGCACCTTCACAGATATTGGCAGGAATCCATCAAAAACATGCAACGATATCTCTTCTATCAAAAGAAGGTAATCTAGGACACCCTTCTATGGCCACTGTTGAACTATAAGCCTTAAATTCCAGAACAGCACAAGCACACTAAAAAATTGAAATCACTGATGTAGCAAACATAATGGCAGGTCTTTCATGTTCTTATTCTATAATGTTGCACTGAGTAAGTTCAAAACTGGTATTCACACAAAACAAAAGAGTAAAATCACCGTACAGTGACAAGGAACAGAACTGAAAATAGCCCCTGCTAAATGTTTTAACCCTCTTCTGTTAAAATAGCATGTTTGTCTCATGTGAAATAATGAATTATGTGCCTGCACAATCAGACTCCCTTTTCAATTATGAGATCATTTTTTCAGTACTGGGGAAGAGGAGACTGAGTTGTCTTTCCTGCTCCACTCAACCTCTTTTAATTTATTCTCAAAGAGTAAATGAGATTTTGTATTTCAGTTTTATTCCAACATGATCAAAACTTACTCCTTCTAGCTCAGAACCTTCAACACTCTCATTTTAGGTACTATTAGAAATGAAAGGATGCCAATACTTTATCTGGCAGTAAAACAAACTTTTGAAGCTTGATGTCTACAATGTCAAAAGACAAGTAACTACAGAACTTAATTTGTGCAGATGAACGACTGTTTAAAATCAGCAAGGAAAACTTTAGTAACACCTAGTCAGGATCTAAGCTCTCCAAATATATTCCAGTAAATGATTCCACTTCCAGTCAGTATGTGCCTGTACACAAGGGTGTGAGTTTGAGATAGTGACCTTAAATACACAAGAGAGGAGTTCAATATCCACTCTCTACATGACTAAAAAGAATAGAGAGGGGGAAAAAAAAAAGCACAGCATACTTTTTAGATTTCTGTGTACTTTTTTGGACAGTCTTTCTGAATGATCACTTCTAAAGCTTGGGTTTGCTGTGCTTGGCAGTCTCTTTTGTGTCTTTTGCAACACTGCACACACACAAATGGCCTGTGGTTTCATGCTTTGCTTCCCATTTAAAACTAACACTTAAACAGTAGTTTTATTTTTGTTAAATAAAAACATTTTTTTCTGAATTCTGACATCTACTGCTCTTTTCTAATATTAGAAAAAAATATATTTTTTTTAATTTTAAAAGTCATTCTTAGGAATAGAATTCTGCCTTTATCATTTTGATTCACCAACTCCCATTTGTGCTATTCCTCAATGTTTTGTGCCGTGTTCTGCAAATACAATGAGACCAGAGAGCATAATTTGACTTTCAGATAGTCTTGATGCCTGATGTACACTATTTTTGAGATTCCAAACTGCAAAGAGAAGTGCTTAAATAAAGAACATATGAACACACAGAGACACCTTTTTTTCCCAATATTTTTACATTTAGGAACAAAATGAAAGCAGATGATTTCTATTTATGACCACAATCCATCTCCCTCTGAAGGCAACACAGATTTTTTCATTCACTTGATGAAGCCTACATGGTCAACAATCTGGTTCTGGTCAGCAGATCCCTCATGTCATTTGTCATATAAAAGCTAGCCGGCTTTGTGCATTCAGAAGCGCTCCTTTCCCTCACACAGTCAGCTTTTTCCTTTCTCAGTAAGCTCAGGCATCAGCAAGCCCGTAACAACAGCCAGGTAACAGTGCCCATAAATAAGGCCATCAAAACAGAAGCAATGTCAGCGACACACAGATAACTCCTTCCAGTACTTGACTCAAGAGGCAAGTTCCTGTGCAGAGAGAAATCACGCGAGTTTTACACACCCACCGAATGTTCACATTCCAGCAATATCGGTTGCTTGCGCCAAAAGAGCAGTCAAGGGTGGAGGGAGACAATGTATTTACTACTCCAGTATCAGTGTTGTGATGCGCGACTCCTGAAGACGTTTCTTTGCAGTGACGCGATCTGCCTTCCTACCAGAGATTATGAAATCCCTTTCAGCTAAACAGAGTCCTCCCTCACACGGCCTTCCAGGCCCTAGTGAGGGGAGAGCTCAGCTCTGCAGCTAGCACTCCCTGATTACTTCAGCAGAAACTAACAGACGTCAGCAACTGGACTTTCTGTTCCTTATTTCCTGAGAAAATAGAGAAAATTTGCAGAAAGCAAGCCCCTGATTTCAAGTTTTGTGTTAAAAGCTGCCTGATCTTTGGCTGGCCGTGCAAATACGACAGACTGACCTTGCACGCAGCAAGCTGTGCTCCCTGAGCAGGGTTCAGCAAGGGTTACTTCAGCAAATGCAATGTCAGTGAATGTACTGCGAGTGCTACTGTAATCTCACAAACATCTGCAACTAAAAACAGCCAAGGGGAAGAGGCAGTCTTTTTAAATAACCAAATCTGAAAAATCAGAAGCTTTTTAATTGCATGACAATGGAGAAGGAGCTGATCGACTGCTATGTTTGACCAGCATGATATTGCATTTCTGGCATCTTTTCCCAAGCTTCCAGCACCCTGTCCTGCTGATTTTAACAGGTTGCTTTGACCTTTAAGGCTCTTGATGGTGTCTGGCTTTCATATGCTTTCCTTTAGGTCATAGTGTACACCACTGGCTACCCACAGACTTTCTTACTTGGGTTCACTGTAAAATGTTTCAGATACAGAACCTGCCTTCTCTTCAGAGCTCTTCTTTCATTCTCTGCCAAAGGAAGCCACATATGTCAAATATGGAAAAAAAAAGAAAAAAAAAAAAAAGGGACCCAAACCCATTTGCTGTCACACGGAGCTGCTTCAGCTTTATTTTAGACAAAATAGTGAGAAAGGCACAGCCCCAACCTTGAAGGATCTACTGTCAAAATAAAATCATTTCAGGCATAAGATGCTTTATCACAAAGTAGCACGTGACAGCTGAGGCCAGTCTGTTTTGTTAAACTGATTAATTAAGTTTGCAAAAGTAAGAACAGCACTGCTCCCACGTAGTATCGCACACGGCTATACTACATGACGTTTTTAGAAAGCAATCACCCAACGTATGTGTTCCACCGCCTAATAGGTACAGCTAATCCTAAGCCTCCTGAACAAAATCGTCCAAGCACTCACCAGCACAGAGAATGTTTCCTTAAAAATTGCAAGGGCTGCTGGGATCAGCTCTATACATGAAGAGTGACACGCTGTCAGAGTGCAGTCTGGATGTTAAAGAGCAGCTTCCATACATTCTGGATATTGCTGGTATCTAACTCATCCCTTCAGCATGCCACTACTGCCAATATTTCTCTAGGCCACTTACTACCTCATGCCAACGAACGGAGCCCCTTGTTTTGACCAAGCAGCAAGAGGACTAAGTGCAAATGAGTTCAAACAATGTTAACAGTTCATCTAATTCAACCGCAATCAGGCCATAAATTGTACTGGTGTCAGCTTTTGATTGAGCACAGGATACTACGCCCTTGGAACATAGAAGATGAATGTTCTCAGCAACACAATGCGCTGCGGGTACTGCGCCTGCCTATTTCACACAGCAAGAGCATGAAGCAATTTTCACTGTATATGACGTACAGTAGTGCTGGAGGAGTAAGGGAGAAATATATCGCCTAGGACGGGAGACACCATTCCTGCTCTTAATCTGAAAGCTCCTTACAAACACAACACAGAGGTTTGCAAAGTGACAGCTGGCTATCGATGAACAGAAGGAAAGCAATGTCATCTGACTTCTTGCCTATCCCACTTAAGTTCTTTGTGCTTAAAATTTTGGAACACAGCAAATACAAAGCCACCACATATTTTCCTTTGTAGGAAAGAGGCTGGCAATCAGTACTCTCTAGCACAACTGTACTTGGTATGGATGGCCAGTGACAAGCTAAGTCAGAAGGAAGACCAAAGGGAAAACTCGGCCAGGAGTGTTAAAGCACCTCTGACGTTGCATGCGGTCCCCAGTGAGCAAGGGATGGGATACGCGGTAGTGGGAGACTGTATTGTTGATATTCCGGTTCTGTGGATAAATAGAAAGATTTGATTCTGGAAGAAGACAAACAAACATCTTTCATCAGATCTAAAACAGATACATTTTACAGCAATGTGCAAATGGCACTGACCCCTACCAGAAAACCCTCTTTTGATTTCAATTTCAGAAAAAGATCAGCTTACACATTGCAAAACAGTGTTGCAGCTAAAAACTACTCTCCATTTAGACAAGCAAAGCCTTGCCTAACCACGCGTGGGATTATTCACCTATGTCACATATCTGTAGGTCAGTGAAGCCACTACTTTACCAGCCACTTTCTGAAAAAAGGCATTATAAATAAGTTACTGCTGCAGAAAATTAAACGCAACATGACTGTCTTTGCTCCCCTACTACCCTACTGCCCACCCTACAGAAACTGGGAGACATTAGAGGCATCAAAGGAAAAATAAAAGTCATCAGAAAATGCACAACTAATTTACTAATGTAACAGCAACCTGCAGAACCATAAACTATTTTGTTTTAGAGACTTAGAAGGAAATCATGTACAACATTCATTCAGTTAGGAGAAAAAAAATGCAAGACATTTTCTGGAAAAAGATGGGCGTGCAGTTATGCTGTATATACTAGGTGTGCATGGAAGTAATCAGTAAGTGTGTGCACTTCTGCAAAAAACAAATGCCACTTGGTCCACTGGGACTCAGAAGAACTTGCTCGCCCGCATGGTTCCACTACCGTGAGATGGACGTTCACTTCACTTCTCTATGCCCCAAGTTCCCTATCTTCAAATATGAAGGAATTTTCTTTGTAAAGCACTTTAAGATCAACAGATGAAAGGCACAACAGCAGAACTAGGGCAGACAACGATGATGTTTACAATTACCTTGGCAATTTACACGGCTGGCAAGTGTAATTAAAAATCCAGACCACTTTTCTCAAAGGTTCTGTTCAAAATAAAGACAGGGTGGTTTTTATTCCAAAATATAAAAGACATATTTACACTTTGATTTGAGTAATCAAACAACAACTTTTTAAAGTAAATGCTGCAATTTAAAAGAAAGCAGAGGAAAAACCTAGGGATTAGCTAGCAGTTGTGTCATTTCCTATGACCTACCTATTACTTTACCACCTCCCCCCGCCTTTTTTTTTTTAAACACAACACAAGCTTCCTGTACTCTGACCACCGAATGAGCAAGCACAGTTACGCTTACAGAGATCCTCTAACTAGCTGTACTCTTGCACAAACCACTACATCAACACCCAGACCCAAATCCCAAGTTGTCAGGTTCTTTCAGTAGCGCCTCACTGTAAATCTAAAACAACAGTTGCACGTACCAGTTAAACTGCTCCAAATGGTTTCTTTTGAAAGGAGTAAGCAAGTCCATTGGTTTCATAGTGGAATGTAGCAATAATACAACATATATGCTTCTTCTTTTCTCTTCTTATAGGATCAAATCCTTCAGTTTCTCCTCAATCTAACTACTAGTAGACACAGCATAAAAGCCACCATCGCATTTGACACTAACTGGCATCCTTTCAAGCAGGCTGCGTGGAGAAGCCCAGCAACGACTGGCACGCCATCTCTTAGAGGTGGTCTTGCCACAAGGGCAGAACTCGCGGAGAAACTTTGCTTTCCCTCCCTCTGCCCTCGCTGCGCACAATGACATCACTCTGCAAAGCTGTCTGCTCCGCTCTTCCACCAGCACTAATTTCAGCCTTAGGAACATACCAGCCACTCATAACCAAAATTATCAGGCTCAATCTCTAAGGCAGCAGCCAGCACTGCCTTTGAAGTGGAAACCGAAGCCCAGGGCTTTTTCAGTATGTAAGTATAGCGTAGATAAACAGAGGCAACCTTGATTCCTGGAAGAGGGGAAAGGAGTGAGGGAAGAAATGCAGGACTAGGGAGGTCTGACATTTGATTCATCTCAGCACTTGGTCTCTTCTATTTGCATACCTTCCGACAGGATGCAACTGGGGGAGTGCTGGTATGTTTACAAAGGGCACTAGTGGCTCACCGGAGGTATGACGGAGACTGGTAGCTTCTTCTCCGGAAGTGACCAAGAAAAGAAGACGCTCTCAGAGGTGGCTGTCACTTCAACCTTGTTGTAAATGGGATGTGCCTCTCTCACTGTTCCTCCTCCCCTCTGCTCCCCAAATTGCAGGACAAGACACAACAAATGGAGCAAATACTGTTGTTACTATCTTTTTTTTTTTTTTAAGATTATTTTAGCACTGGCAGCATGTATTGAAGTATATTTCTATACAGCAGTTAAAACAACAATGAAGAAAATAAGTAAATCTCAGTGAATTCTCCCAGAAGTTATTCATTTCAGTGAGCTGTATTTACAGAGAGAAACCTGTGAGGCACCACTCACACAGACCTCTTTCTTGCAGTTATATGGGCAAAACCACATAGGCAAGGCCATTTTACAGGCTACTCATCTATTGAACACTCGGGAAATGGATACACATAATTGCATGCTCTTCCCTACTACCCAAAGGGTTAATGCTAATCAGGATAATTTCCTATTGCATCAAGATGATCTACTCAAGATGCAAAGGCTATGCAGAAGTCTCTGCTGGAGCCCTCAATGTTATGGGTTTTTTTCCTCCTCTACCTCAAATATGTCAGTTTTTACTGGGATTTATTTGTTAAATGACAGCAAAAGACCACATAAGCAAAGAGAGACAACATAACAACATGGGAATTTATTCCATGTTTTGCAACAAGGTGCAAATCCCACCAATCACTTTAAACAATCAGAACAAACCTAATTTCCCTTCACTGAAAGGATGGAGAGTATATAAATCCATAACAGAGAAAAGGGTCTGTCTCACTATCAGTCCACTTCCCTGATAGCAACTCTGACAAGTTAAGGTATCGTGACTGTTTTTCTGACAGTGAAACCAAGGCTCAAAAGGTAGTCATCTGCCTGTTCTTACACAGCAAGTCAGCAGAAAGGCTTAAAGGATGCCTTGCCTACAGGTACCCAAGATCCTGCAACTTCTGCCACCGAACTTTTCCCAAGGCACTGTACATGCAGGCAGCTGAACTAAGCCCAGATGGCTAGCACTATTTGAGACACGGTAGGATCCAGTGACCTCTACAGAAAGGCGCCAGTATACTGTGCGTTGTCACATCTGCCACCCTTTTCTGTATATCCTAGATATCTTCAAGTATATAAATGGCACTATGCTCTTATGTACACGTAACTGAATCACATCCTTTATAACTACTGTTCCATAAAAAGTTATATAACTGTTTAAGACTGCATTCGCCTCTTTTCTCCTCCCTATCTGAACACCATTAAACTCTAAAGGACATTAAACTAAAACGAAGATGACAGAACAAGGCTTTCCTCAAAGGGCTGGCACTGGGGAAATGAAAAATAACCTGTGAGAGATGCAGTCATACACACTAGCTGCACAAACCACCATTGAAATTCTCTTTTTGTACATTTGGCATCTGTCAGAGAACAAAATACGGGGGGGAAAAAGCTCACTCTTTAAAGAACAGAGCAGTCTCCCAACACTGGTTATGGCCTGCCTCTTGTTAAAATGTTTATTTGTGTTGATATATTTAGATGGGTCTTAAACACAAATGATCCCTTACTCATGTTGATCTTTCATGGAGTCCACTGGTTACATCTGTTAGTATTTATACAAGAAACAACAACAAAAAATTTGCAGCTCTTGCAAACTCAGGCAACCAACACATTATCATGTGTGTGACTGTGGTGCATTTATACATTCCTTGGGGAGGAGATGAAAAGGCGTAAGGCAGCAATCCGAAAGCACCACGCAAGACCAGCTGCTCTAAAGAGCTCAAATGTCAAGAAGTCTCTGCTGTCTCACAGGAGCTCAGCAAGTTCTCTCTGTACACTGGAGTCTGTGGTGCAGCCCACAGCAGTTTGGTCCCAGGAGTCAGCAAGCTACTCATCTCAATAAAGGTGACACACTGCTCTGTACCAAGCCAAAGGAGTGCTCTCTCCAATATCTCCTTCTGACGCAGGGCAGGCGCAAGCAGGGACACCCAGATCCGTTGCAGTTTACGCCAGTGACTGGCTGGCCAAGACGGTGGCATGGCATTAGTACACTGTATCAGGGAAGTTTGCAGGAACATTGTGGTCACACCCTAAGTTAAAGCAAGCTACTCAATGCCATAAACATTGATTTTAATTCAGGGAAAAGGATACATTAAAAAGGGCTTTCTGTGTTCATGCAAATCCTCATAGGAGAGCCTACACCCAGCACTCATGTTTCCACTGGAGTTTTACTTCTCTGCCTAAAGGACAAGGAGGATTAAAAAGCAAAACTACAAAACTAGGAAGGACCAGCACCCGAGCCCATAGCTAGGACTACAGAGAGGGACCAACTATGACCATCTTCAAGTAAGTCCAAATTAGTGGATGTGACGGCGTACACTACAAGTATACCATCAAGGGGCACATACTCTACCATCAGGATGGGGCACTTCTCTACCATCAAGTTCAAGCCCATGAAGTTCAACCACAATAGACTCTAACCCAGACTCACCACTGAGAAGAGAAGAGTAAAAAACAAGGGCAGAAACCTGCCCTCCTCCACTCATTTCCAGGAAACCTGAGCCACAAAAGCACAGGTCAATTTGTGAGAAGAATTAAAAGGTAGACCTCATGAGCTGGGGTTGGTTGCTGAGGAACACAAGAATCATTCATAAACATGGCTGTTCCAATAAAGGGCCTCTAAAGTGTAGTCACTGTATATTTACACAGTTTCTTTATCTAGTGTAGTTAACTGTGTTTGCTTCGGTTTTTAAAAGTACAAAGTACCCACAGGCAGGAGCACTACAGTGAAGATAAACCAAATAAATAAATAAACAGAACCTAAAGAAAGATTCACAAAGAATGAATCTTCTTTACCTAACCTGTGAAAACAGACAGTGTGGCATGAGCAGAGCTGAAGTTCTCAGGCCTAATTTTCCTGCTGCAGGTCAGCAGTCAAATCCCACTGACCATCCTAAGTAACAACCTGTTTCCTGCAAAAGATTCAAGCCTGAAATGCTGGCAACACACTTTATGTCTAGCACTACATTTTTGGGATGCCTTTATCATGAAATGCTGTCGTCTTTAGAGTTCAACGTCAAGAGGAGAGAAATTATCTGAAGGTCACCACTAACCGTAAGTAAACAAAGCAAGAGACCCACACCAGGAGAGAGTCAGACATGTATTAGGGTTCCCACTTGCACGCAGCTGCTGCCTCTAACAAAAATCAATTGCTTCATGATGGGAAATGACTGCGTATCTGGTCTGAGGGCTAGTCAGTAAACGCACAGCATGGGTGTTGCTTCCTGCTCAATGTGTTGCCAAAGTGGTTGATAGGAAATTTTTTGTTGTTGTTGTTCTCATCCTTGCTGTCAACCTCTAGCAAAATGTTAATCAAGTTTTCTGTGCTGAAGATAAACAGGTTCAAATTCCATATGTTAAAAATTCCCAGTAGAAACTTCAAGATATGGACAAAGAACAATCAAATGAGCAACTGGTGTGACAAAGACAGACAAGACTAGAAGTATAAGGACATCTCATTGCCAGGCCTACAGCTAACCAAGAACCTCATCTCAACTCCCAGAATTAACTTTGGTCCAAAAAACTACTGTTAGCCTGTAAAAGAAAGAAAAAGGAATGCATGTGCATATGAAGAACCGAGAAGATACATCACAGTAAACAGCTGCTTAAATTGATTACCTAAGTCATTCAATCTTCTAAAACATAGATTAAAAACTCAAATAGAAAGCAGAAAGAACAATTTATATTTAACACACAGAGCTGTGTTCTACTCTCTGGTCTATCAATATTTGAGATACAATCAAGTTTCTCATAACCAAACACTTTCAAAATTTCCAACTAATTCTGGGTGACTGGACAGATATACTCATTTCAGCCTATAGGACCTGGACATATAGGTTCCAGACTCCTGAAGCACCCATCAAAATCAGTTTTAGCAGCAGATATAGAGCTCCTTTAAAAACAGCTTCCAGGTTTCTTAACACAGTCACACAAAACTGGAGGCAACCAGTCAGTCACTTTCAGAGCTTATCTTTCAGCATATCAGTTTCCCCTCAATTAAACCAGGCTATTAAAACTTAACTGTAAAAGGAGCTATTCATTAAAGTTTTGTCACATCTTTGGATGAAAACACACCAAACAGATGTGAAGAGTTACAAGATTTGCACTCACAACCAAACTAAAAAATGAACATAAACAGTTTTGGTACATTTTGCACACAGAACGCGAGATTTCCCCTCGTGCCATCTCCCTTCATGCTCCAGTGCTCCCTTTTCAGATGGTGGCAGATGTTAGTAAAACAATGAAGGAAACTAGAGTACAAGAATATTTACAACCAAGAACATAAGATTAGATCTCAGCAAGCAATTTTTTCTCTTACTTATAGAGGCTAAGTATTCACGCATATATATATACATATATATATACACACACACACACACACACACACACACAAAGATTTCTGAAAGAGAGGATCCAGCATCATTTGCATCCTTACAGTCATAAAAGCACACATCACTCTTAGTCAAATACTATTAGAAATGACTAGATGTTCAAGTTCTACTTGTAATTACTATTTATACAGCAAACAGTAAAACGATGATAGTCTCCACCCAACTCCTGTATTGGTAATGCACGTCATAATAAAGGACACAAACTCTGAGTGCAAGAAATACTGGATATTATAAATTTATTTCTAATGCATTAGTCTAAAATGAATGTTCTGGCCCTGATAAAAGCTAGAGAAAATAGCATAAACATGGAAGGTGGGGTTGGTGGTTTTTTTTGAATCAAAAGTGCATTTTACAAAGTATAGTTTACAAAAAATCACAGCTGGAAAGGTATGTGAAAAGAAAATATTAAATAAATCTAGTCTGGTAAAAAAAAAAATCTTATGATAATTTGTTGTACTTCAAAGGACTGAATTCAGTATGTTCCTGACTATCACAAAAGTACCTCTTTCTCCGTCAGCAAATCTATTCTATCATATTTGCTGGAAAACATGCCTACTCATAAAACACTTTCTTTTAATGACTGACAAAAATTACAGCCACCAAATTGAGTAAATGATGAAAATGATGAAAAATTTAAGTAAATGTTGTCTCAAGCAGTCATAGAGGACAACTTGCATTTTCTGCACAATCTCTTCAATGTTCTCTACTCTTTGCTTGCTCCTTCACAGGTTGTTAGGCTGTAAATTCACAGTCTATACAAGATGGCAAACTGTTCCAAAGGGTTCTACAGTCCTGGCAAATGCTATTTCTTTCCAGCTCCAGACACTTATTCACACCACACTGTCACTCTTGGTAAATGCTCTCCATTAAACACAGCTGCTTGAACAGAGACCTCATGTCAAGAAGCTGGCAGACCTACTAACATACTACAGAAGAAATAGAGTGATGACCAAGAAAAACAAGATAGGACCCTGCAATATTCCCAAGGGCATTCTGTACACAGTGGTCACCACATTCAGCTGTTAAGTAGCTTGTACCACAAAGGCAGGTAACACTGGCTCTCCCTCTAAATTCTCCAAGATGATTTTTTCCTTTCAACAGGTGAACCCCATGCAAAGTCATCATTAAAGAGATTTCCTTCTGCAACAGAAGCTGCTGCTGGAAGAAAGTATCAGCCAGATAATCAGAACAGTTGCACTTAGAAGAAGTAGAGGTGCACACAGATGCCCTCAGTTACACACCAAGAACATCCTACCTTTGCCATTCTTCCTTGCACTGAGAAACGAGATAGTTCGCATTAGTATTAGTTGGAGTAAAACATAATCTGCATGTTAAGACAGAAATACTTTTCCTGAAAAAGTATCATTTGCTGTCTACATACAACCTGTGTGCAAATCAGAGAACCTTCCCCTACGTAACAATGATTGAATCTATCTCCTGCATGCCCTGAACTGGTTAATAGCACGCGACATGAAGAAAGCACAGTTGGAGAAACTAACTGGATTGAAAGTGATGCCGAGTGGTGTTATGAATGTAGCTGATGAACGAGTTTAATAGTGCCAGTACACGAGTTTGCTGGGAGATCAATTACGCAGGTTGTGGCCTTCATCAGCCCAGGCTTTTATCAAAAGCCATATTATGAGAATGTCAGAGTGCCATGCCACATTGCAGCATTCACATCAAGTCATTTCTCTTTGCCTCTCTCGTTCAAGAAAACAGAAAACTTCATGCAGTGCTGAATAGACCATGAATATTTCTACAGTCCAGCAGATACTGGAATATGGAAAATCAATTTTCTGCTCCTATTTCAATGGAAAGATTTCCCCAGAGTTCCCAACAGAGGAATCAAACATATGTAGCGTGATGTTAAAATGGCTGAAAAGTTTGTTCAGCTGCCCAGATAGGGGCAAAGAAACAGTAAAATATTCCCTGCTTAGGCATGTCTTCAACAGTGTGCTTAGGCCATGGGTGGTCCTGCAGAAGCTGATTTGTCTATCTGCAGTAATTAACAACTCTTCTCCGTTCTTTTGGTTTTCCACTCATCGGAGAGCCCTACCCAGTGAGGCAGCAGTTCCTGGCAGCTGATGCTGGCACTGAAAGCAAGAATACAGATGCCAGTTTCTCAGCTCAGTGAAAGACGGTATGATTAAAGCCAGATAAATTAAGCTGTCTTGCTCTGAATATTCCAGTGTGAGGTCTCTCCCCAGCCCAGTTCTCTTGCCATCAGGTAAACCATTCCACCTTAGCAAAGTACTTTTAGAAAGATAAATAAAAATCACTTCTCTGTGGACCAAACTTTACAACACTGCTTCATCACAGACATTAGACCAGGGAGAGATCCAGCACATATTCCCTTTCATGCCACTACAGAAATTGATACTGGTTGATGAAGAAAATAGGTCAATTTGGGTCCAAACTCAGCAAATGTTTGCCAAGCATGACCCTGACCTGTGGCAGATCCTACTTACCTCGCTCAGAACAATGATTTGGGGAAAGGTAACAGAAGGAAATCATCCTTCTCAACATGCACTTACTGGCCAATCATTTACCTATTTATGCTATAAACTTTGAAACCCTCGTATGGTACATGGCCCTAGGCTTAGAAATGTAATATAGTATCTGTGTTAACAAGCCAATGAGTTCAAATATGATCTTATTTGTATTAGATTTATACATTAGTGAAACTTTGCTGGTCTCAGGGTAGGTACTCACAGTAGAGTTTGCAACAATGAGTAATTCTTTTCCAAACAATGAATGGTGGAAAACAATTCATCCTGACAAGGTTATGTCCCCTAGTTCTGTAATGATTACTGTCTCTCCAGAAACCGGAAGTATGCTCTTCATTAGGAAAATAAACAGAGCTGCTTAGCAATGTCTGGTAACATTCTTGTTAAGGAAAATGGAGATTTTAATACCAAGTTTTTAGTTTGTCATCTAAAAGCTAGCACAACATGGAAGTTGGTCTTAAGCATCATGTAGGGTATTTTAGGATGAATCTACAACTGGCTCTATGATTTGTAACTAAAGGGGTGGGTAGAATCTGATTTTCCTCTGCTGCAGTCCTGAGAGGAATCCTTAGTCTGATACGAGCTAAGCTTTAGTAGTAAGGAGACTTTCCCTGGGATACAAGGTCACAGACCTACCTTTCCATTTTACCTTCGTAACAACTTAAGACTTGACAAAATGGCAATCTTGAAAGCTGATCTGGCATCAACAGGTTAATCCTCTATAATTGCAGTGTTGCTTCAAAATCAGTATATTACGTGAGAAAGAAAAAAATCTCTCGCTCACACACATACACACAGAGATTGCACCACACATTTCCTAGCAATATGGCACTGGGAGGAGACATGCATTTTAACTTGCCCAGGGTTTCAGCATGCAATGAAAGCGTCATGCCTTTCCACAGCATGCTAGTGGGTGGCTTACTGGCTCCATGCGCTTCGCTGCTACTTGCGTCCCAATGGAAATGGCTGAAGAAGTGACAGATCAAGGAGGAGAAACCCCCCACATCAGTTTTCAGTCATCCCTGGTTAGACTTGTTTTTTTGTTTTTTGTTTTGTTTTTAGGGAGATCTCAAGCAAAGTTTTAGTTCTAAAAATTCCTGATAATAAAACTGTAGCTATCACAGAACTCTAGTTAATCTATAATCTTTACAGGAACAGTGTGGCAAGAGCATACACCTATACTGAAGTTCATGAAGTTGAACCTGTCCTAACACAGTCAGAACTGTATAAATGCTAGGTTACCAAAGCCCTATCCCTGCTGCAAGGCTTAAGGGTTTTAACGGGTTTTAGTTTTAAAGGGAATTTGGTGCTTGGAAACAAAGGTGATAGAGCCACTTCTCTAGACTACATGAGCCAGCACAGCATAAAATAAACCTCTGGCTGAGAATCCAGCCTTGAAGTACTTTATTTAACCCACTATCAGTGAAAACGGATTATTTCTCTCAGGCAGGGTAGTGGGCTAACCCACTCCCTCCTCCTGCTTCACCATTGCCCCTTTCACTGGGTTAGTTCAGTCATTTGTGGGCCTGGAAGGCAAATGGGATCAGGGAACTGATCCAGGCTAAAAATAACCCCCCTTCCTTTTTTTCCAGCTCTGATGAGTTTCTTGATCTTGCTCCCCACACTGCCTATAAACAGCTGGACCACCCAAGCAAAGCAGAGCGTGGGGCGGGAATGACCGGTCAGGAGGCCCGGAGTGCTTAAGGCTGCAGTTACACAGAGACAACTTCTCGGCTGACAGCTTTTGTCAGTGCAGCTATGGCCTTTTTCACTAGCTGAGAAACAACTTGCTCCTATTAGAGTACCCTCCTCTGGAGACAAGGAGATCCCTAAATTCACACATTCCTCTTCCAAAACTTAATTCTTCTAAATTTTTAAGCTCAATCTCATTTCTTTGCAAGCTTTTAAACCAAAGAAGATATCTATTTATAATGTAATATTCTTTTACAAAGCACTTCATTTTCAAGCACTTGATTTGGCTTCACAAGACATACTAGGCTGCTTAGCCAAGAAAGAGTTCAGGAGCTGTTACCCATAGCATCCATCCTTGCACTGCTTCAAGAATGACCGGGATTATTTTCTCTTAAGCACAGACTCAGAAAAGAATAAATAGCCAAATACATATATACACTGGATTTCTATATAGACATAGAACCCGATATTGAAAATTGCTGAGCAGCCACCAACTTCCAATGGCAACAACGGTAGTGACAGCATTACAGACACTTCTGGAAACACAGCCACCTTCTTTAGGTGCCTGCATTGGTTTCCCGTAATTGCTTATCAACTCTGAAAAGACATAAATTACAACGAGCACTTTGGACAACATTTATTGCACACAGTTTCATATTCCACAGCTTCCACTGAAAGCTGGCTGAAAGTTAACCACTTACCCCAGCTGAACGGTCAGATGCAATGAGGTCAATGAACAGTTTCAGCTTCACAGTCACGCTATCCGAAATACCTCATAACTTCCCAATTCTACCTGAATTCCTTTTCCCCTCTATTTTGTCTTTATAAAGGATCCCGATTTACAAATCAGGAAGAAAGGCGAACACACCAAGCTCAGCTACGTGCAGAAGCACAGACCACAGTTAACAGCAGAGTACTCCATACCATTCAGCACTGCCAGCGTATTACTTCTCGTATTACTTTGAAGAGCTTTACTTAGGTAAATGATGAAAAGCAAACCAAAGCTGAAACCAGAGCACAAAGGCCATACGCAACGATCTCAGCGAGGAGGCTGTGGAACCCGTGGGGAAAAGCAGTTGTTTTCCGCTATGGTCAGGCCTGGCTGTGAAAGAATTTTAAGCGTCACGACCTATTTCTGTGTTTTATCCTTTCCAAGCCCAACGACAGCTGAGAACACAGGACCTGTGCTACTCAAGCGATAAAGACAAGTAAACTCTCTATCCAAGTATCTCTGGGTTAGTCAACACAGTTCAAACCTCAAACAGCATGACGCAAGGACACAAGAGCCCATTTAAACTGCTGTTAGAGCCAGTTATTGTGAAAGTAAAAATTCCACAGAGAAATCTGAGCTCATTACCTGCCCACTTTTTAAAGACAGCTCTACTCTGGCTTCCACTGTGTTACCTGTGTACAAAACAGATGCATTATCTGGTATTTCATACAGATCATTTAGACATTGTTTCAAGTGTAGCAAAGGAAACTGTTCTTCTTATGCTGCTGATACTTATCTCTGTTCAAACCAAAAATACAAACAATGTTAGTATAGTTTAGCATCCAAGCAGGAAACTGGAATAGTTTTAAAACACTTATCTTGCTTCAAACTATGTTAACAGATAGCAGCTCTCAATCTTTAGTAGCACAAATTACATTTTCATAAAAAGTTGTGTGTTCTCACAGACGTACATATATGCTCCTCTATTCTTTTCAGCAACCTTGAAAAAGTGCAAATGAAAAGCACATCCAGCAATTGTTTCCATTCAAAATGTCTTTCATAATGCAAATTTTCTTTTTTTTTTTCCTTTTTCTTTTTTTTCAGCGGGGGGAAGGGTGTGGAAGAGACAGGTATTCTAAATAAAGATGCTAAGCTAGAGGCCAAATTTAAGAAATACTGAATGTTCTGTAGTGTTCTCCATTACCATCTGCAAAGGGACGTTTGTTTAAGTGACTAACTCCAGATTTGGTGAAGGAGATTAACCAGCTGTAGGGACACTCAAACCATTAGCTAGGTCACTTTATCTGCCATTCCCGATTAGCATATCGAGGCACATTCAGTTTCAAAGACTCTTCACTTGTGTATTCATATAAAAGTCTTTGCATTATTTAATAGAGACCTGTGAATGCATATAAACAACTGCTGCCTGCTGACCTACAATGAACTTGTAGACATGTTGATTTTATCTGTTTAACAGATTAAGTTTGCACTGACAGATGGACAATGCTACTGTTAAATTAATTAAAAATGAATACCATTAATGTTGGATGAGCACAAAACAAATTACCTTTGAGGCAAGATGTTTTCAAATAGTGGGGAAAAGGAAAAGAGGCTAGAAGAAAATAGCTCCTACTACCTTTAAAGATATTTACTTCCAAATTTTCCTTTTTCCTTCCATTTTTCCTCTTGACAATGCTTTTACTATCCTATACCCCTGTATTATCTATTTAATTTGTGTTAGCTAACTGCTAGTGCACTTACTCAAATTTATAGAACTTAATGGCAAGCCAAATCATTTCAAATGTACCTTTCATTGAATATAATGTACTGGTCAAGATTTAGAGAACTATTAAAAATACATCCAATCACTCCATTTTCTACCATTAGCCTTCTGCTAGCAAAAAAAAAAAAATATATATATATATAGTATCTCCTTCAGTTTCTACTAACTGGCGTTCTCACAAAGTCCATAGATCACTTCAGTTCTCATTCCCTTTCTCCTTACATTTCTGAGGCAGAAGACTTAGACTTGTGACCTGGTAAATTTTTCTGACATTACTACCCACACAATTTTGAAAGCGCATCCATTGAACCACTGCTTGCAAGCAAGTCTTCAAAATTACTAGTCAGGATAAAAATTTTTACATGCCAAGAAGTCAAGCTAAGCTACTCCTCTCTTAGTGTCCACAGTTCAATTAACTACAAATACCACGGCAGCAGCAAACCAGTGCTTCAGTTTCTGTTGGCACATAACTCTTTATGAATTCTTTTGTTAGTGTTCAGATTTAAAACAAGTATTCTCTCCACTGCATAAATCAGATACTGATAATTTCCTTTGAAGCATCTTTCCAATAGAAAGATGGGTTACAAAGAGAAAAAAAGAGATAGGATTTGTTATTTCAAATCTGAACTGTAAGATCAATTGCTACTGCAATTATCATTTTTGCACTTTTATATCCAACAATGAAAAATTAAATACATAGTAACAGAAGAAAATTGTTTCTCCACAATGAGACCCAAATATTAGAAAACTCATATGGATTATGAACCTACAATGTAAGGAAACCGAAGAACAAAACTTTCCAGTGACCATGTTGGGAAAAAGAAAAACAACAACAACAACACTGGATCATTACACAAAACCTGAGCAAACCAACCCAAACAAATGGGGAACCAAGTTATTTAAAAAGCCCTAATGCATGCAGATGGTTATTCCTATTGACTTCAGCAGCAGTTCTTACATGCATAAATTTTGGTAATAAGTCTAAAGGGTCTGTCAGAGGGCAGACACATTTTACTGTTTATGATGATTAAGATAAACTGGCAATGGGTTGCAGAGTTTTGTGCGTTTTGGCCCTAGCTGTAAAATTAGCTGGAATATAATGTTTCAGGTTCAAAGTGGCAATGGAACTTGTAGTCCACAAGCAAGATGAGGTACAGGGAGGGAGAGAATAACAAGCAGAATATGGTAAGAGCACAAAGTGCAGCAGTTTGATAGCCACATCCTCGTAAATCTTTACATATCAGAATGTTCAGTGAAACTTTAGAGACTTCTGCAATCGATTTCCATCGCAAGCACAACTGACAGACTGCCAGGTTCTGGCATCAGCCAAATACCTAACAACACAACTAGATTTTTTACCTGTCCATATATGATTCTGGTTTTCTGTGTTTCTGCTCAAAATTGCTCCATTTCAGCACATTATTCAGTACAGCATTTAATTAAATACCTTAAAACTATTGTCAGCTTTTTAACTGTCTTTTCATGCAATTATTTTGGCCAAAGTTTGTATAAAACCCTCCATTTTATTTTTTCTGCTGTGGGGGCAGGGAAGGGGGAGGAAAGGAAAGAGGAGCTCTCTCATCTTGCCTCTGGTTTCTGGAACGTTGCTTCTTCTCACTACTGTTTTCCATTCACTTTCTTTGGCTTGCACTGCTACGTCCCTGCCGTTCAGACATGCAGGGTCCCAGCTCTTTATCAACCCTAGGCCCAACTGTTCATCCATACAGTCAAAAGCAATATATTGGTGCCCCCTCCATGGCACAAGCTCCACTAATAACACTATTCTGGGAGGGCATCTAAAATGCTGCCACCCAGGCTCTTCCTCTGGCCTCTTCAGTGACTGAACTACTTATGAACTTTGTGACGCTTGAGTTGTGCCACCCTTTGAAAAAGCAAGACAGAGGCCATTAAACAATCACTTTGGACATAGTTGTCATAGCAGAATTCAGACTAGTGACTTGGTTTCAAAGGTGAACTTGAGCAAAGGTATAGGCAGGTGGAAGGTGTCACGGTGACGTCACCAGCCTGTTTCACCACAGAACACACCTGACACACAGCCGCACAGCTCGGGTCCTTCAGTCGCTTCTGGATCGAGTCTTGCAGCCAAGGAGCAGTGCACATTGGAACCCTCCATTGCCAGTTTGTCCTTTGGCCTCTGATCTAAGTCCACCAACAAGAATATTGATAGTTGCTGCGGAACCAGGGTTATCTGATGTTTAATTTGAATTTTTAGATGGCACGGGTCCTTGGGGACAGACTCACACTGGGACTGAGGCAATACGATTCTGCAGCAGCTAACTTCTGGGTGCGTGGCCTTGCCACGTAGCGCACGCAGCACGGATCCACACCTTTGCTGCCTGGTCAAAGCAGGGCAGAAGTTCAGACACCTCTAATCAAATGGTTCCTGTGTGCAGAAAAGGCATTCGTAGACAGAATAAAAACTACATCAGATGTGATCTGATCTGTGTAGGTCAAATGCTAAAACATACTAATATTCCACCTGTGAAATCAATTCATTCACTTACACCCTAGATGCTTAACATCTTTGAGGTAGTTACAGTGAGAAAAGAAATAAAAGAAAATAAAGAAAATAAAGAAAAGTTATCATAAAAGTTATCATAAAACAATCAACTTTGCTGGATCCTCAGATGTGCTAAAAGCCAGACAGGCAATATCAACGACAGCAGGGCTCAATACTCCCACAAAATAATGCTATGCTATACCTAGAAAACAGAGGGAGCAGTAATAGATATCTAACACAAAAACACCCTACTCTCTTCAAGAATAGCCGTGTGTATAGTAGCAATGATTGTACCATACGTATAAGTAATTACTGTCAGGACTCCATCTGGATCAAAAGTTTGGTGTTTTACTAGCAGAAGAATCTCCAAGTTAAAACTGAATTCTGAGTTATGAGCCAGGACCTCGCTTTAATTCTGCTTTCTCCTTCCCCTACAACTGCAGCACTCATCGAAGGATATTCTTTTGGTTTCTTCTTCTCATCTCCCAAGAGAATTCTGATTCACCTGAGAAATTTTAATTCAGCAAACATGCAATTTAGGTTTCCCTTTCTCAGATGGGGAAAAAGGAAAAAGAAGAAAAAAAGAGAGCAAGCCCTGGACAGCTCTGTAACTAGAGTTTTCAGGTGAAAACAAGGAGATTCAGGTTCAAGCCTTGCTCTGTCCAGTTTCCTGCCTTTTATAACAGCCTCATTAGTGACCAAATGAGATAATGCAGGAGGCGCTCATTAACTGTACTTTCATATCCCAGCTTATTCTGCAGTAAGTTTTCAATGTAATGTCCTCAAAACAGAGGCTCCAAACCCAGTCTCTCTCAGTCCAGGAGACTACCCAGAGCAAGCTATACTCTTTTAGATGACTTCTTGCCCAGTATCCGTTGCTGGAATTGGTCTCCCTTAGTCACCAGTCGAGAGAGAATATAAGAAAGCCCCACTGATGAGCTCAAATGTCCATGAAGCTAGCACATCTCCAGCACCATCCAACAGTGGATCTCAAGTGAGGAGTGTGAGAACAAGGCAACCCAGGGATATTCCCCAGAATAATTTTCCTGCCTTCAGCAGCTTGTGGCATTTCTGGAAAGAAAGAAAAACTATATAGCCCAGTTCCACTAAGAAAAGTCTCCAATTAATTTAAAGAATCACAAGTAGACGATAAAAATCAAGGTCTGGAGAGCAACTTTGCAGATCTGATCAGACTTTTATCATACTTCAGTTGTAAGGTCTGTATTCCTCTTTTAGCAGGAAAATCATCTTCAATGCCAGATTTACAACCACCAGCATAACTGGGAAGTTGTATACCATACAGTCAAAGGAACAGGCCACCGCTATTGAAAGAGCTTAGACAGGAAATGAAAAATGATCATTTTTCTTTCATATTTCTACTCCAAGTATGGAGCTGTTCATTCGCAGCAGTAGGTTTCAAATGAATATATCAATTTTGACTGAGAGAAGCTGTTCATAACAGAGACTATTATTAATTGCTGTTTTTTTTAAAAAAATTGCTCTTTCCTCCTTGAAATTAACTTAGGAACAGCTGACTACATTACTGCATTTCAGATTAGGACTCTGTTTTTAAACACAGGAACAAGCAAAGTTCTGTAAAGTAAATAGAAATAACGCTAAAATTCTACCTTGTAAAGACTTTTATCGCACTTGTAAGTTCAAGCTGTATCTCGAGTTTCATCTTAGCTCAGTAACACTAGTAACTCATCAACCACTTCCTGCTGAGCCAACCTATCTGCTCAGCCAATTCCTTTGCACAGCTCCTGGTGTTTCACAACGCAATCGCTCTCTTACTCCATTTGAGTACCACGACATGAGTGTACTCATTTCAGTGACTACTGCACTGATGTCAAGCCCAAAAATGCACCGCAAGAACATGAACTGATTAGCTTTCATAACCCCATTGTGCAAAGAGTTAAAGATTAATATTGTTTTATACAGGAAGAAACTGAGGCAGAAAAATACCTTATCCCAGACTATTCACAGGGTCAGCTGCAAATCAAAAATTCCTAGTCTATCACTCAGTTAAACAGAAACTTATTATAATGTAATATCTGAACTTTAGTTATGTCTACAGAGAACAGGTTTCTCTATTATGCCAATATGCTTTGCATACATATAGAATTTTGTATTTGGAAAGGTCAATTGCAGGCCCATTCATAAGCTTCACATTCAAACAAAATTAGTAAATAATTGATTAACCTAAAATTGACTTATTAGGTGAAAAGAGTCACTATCTGTTTCTGAGAAACCATGATTAATTCTTCTTATACATTGATGATTTTATACAAAACTATTTTCTTCACATGTCTCAACAATTCTTTCTTTAGCCCTCTAGCATTGTTGTTCATTGAAATCATATCCCATTGCTGGTTCATCTAAAATTAAATCAAACAGGAAATAGTGAGCGTGTGTCTTTGTTACAGACTCCTCAGCACCTGAGGATGTATGACCTAGAGTTAACAGCAATCATCAAGGCAGGAGGTTTTCAGATGAGCACTGTTTGTACAAAAGATCAATTTAAGAAGAGACCACACTGGTCAGCGAGTGCCAGCTCCAAGAAGTTAAGATTTAGATGGCAGAGGGACAAATCTGAGACTGCAGGTTGTTTGGGGAGGAGGGAGGATTGTTTTTTAATCACCTGTCAAGTAAATGTGGAGGTTAGTATCTATGAATCACGTTCTAGGATGTCACATAAAACCTGTTTAGTAACCCACACTGCATAGGAATATGGTACTCCTGAAAAGGATTTAGCAGTCTTGAGTTTACTCCTCATCCAAAAAAAATTGTTCTCTGTTGTTTTCATTCCAAAGGCTGGTTTCCTAACTATCACTGTATCTTTCAGTGGTGTAAGATGGTGTGGCTTTTCCAGTAAAATAGGAATAATCAGGACTATTTTGTGTTTTGATCAGAGAACTATCTGAGAAGTTAAAATTCTTCGTTATTTATGTGGCACAAACATCCTCATCCAAGGACACTTATTCTTCTATAAGAAAACAATCAACCTCAAAAGAGAAGTGGAAAAATGCAGTGTCAGCATCATATTGTTTCTTAAACTGTTCTATATTAGGTAATACATTATTTTCATCTAGGATATACCTAAACACTGTAATTACCACAATACCTCACCTAAAAATGGGAAGACACCCACCCAAGGTCTATTGCTGTTCCAAGACGAAGGGAAGAAAAGAGCAGGCATATTTTTCCAACAATGCTATCATCTTCATGTTTTTTTTATATCTTACCATAACACCTGAAACAAATAGCAAGCAATCAGACTAAAAGCCTAGAAATGAATCTGAGCAGCTGAAAGAAAAGGTATATTCAAAGGGGTCACAAAGTGTAACGTGGAGGAGAACCAAGATTAGAATAATAGTGAAAATATACTGATGCTATTATATCATACTGATTGCTGTTACAGAGGATTAGGAATAACACCTCCCCATGATGCCTTGCCTAAATTGACCAAGCTATCACTTGTTACTCTGATTACAAAGTCTCAGAGAGAAGGGCTATCCCTGTGTTCTGCATTTGCACAGCCATCAGTGCACAAGAGAATTATTCCCGGATTGGGGCCCACAGACACACCGTGATAGAAGTAATAAAAAATATAAAATGATGAAACATTCTCATTTACAGTACTGCTCTGAAGACAAGTAATCCTGTCTCAAAATCATACGGAAAATTCAAGGGCTTCAGACACAAGTAGAGAAGTTATTTCTATCACGCAGGTCTGCCTCATATTAATCTATTGTTGCATTAGTTGAACAACAGAATCACAACTGTGCTGCCAAATCTGAAAAATATACATTAGAGAAAGTCAAACCCTTAGCAAAATCAGTTTGTGGGAGGCTGAGGGATTATGAAACAATTCCATTTTTGAGATCTTCCCAACAGTCCAAGAGCCATTTCACAGACAAGTTAGCAGATTTTTAACTGTCTGTCAAAAGAAATCACCCAATGTACAGCACATACATAAATACATTACATACGTAGATCATTTAAGTAAACAAAAATATCTGTCATTTACAAAAAAGTTTTTATTAAAAAAAAAAAAAGCTGTCTCTGTCATTGCAACTTGTGCTCTAGAAATCCCATCTGCATGGCTACCATGGTAACTCTGCAGTACTGCTCATTTTTACAAATAATGATCCAGCCACAAAAAGGGCAGCCACTTGAGGCTTATTTTTAAGGCCAGTCTCAAAAGCCATGAAGGAAAAAAACAACAACAACAAAAACCCAACAAAACCCAGAGCCAGACAACTGTATGTTGTTCAGCATTATCAGTGAAAACTGCAACAAGCTCCTTCAAAACAAAACAACAAACAAGCTTATGGAGTTAATTACTTCTTCCCTCGCCGCTGTCAATACGTACAAACAGAGCCTGCTGCTAAGGTCCTCGGTCATCTGCCCTACATAATAGGCCAGCAACAGCAGGAGAGCTGCACCGCATAACACTTAGTGCTTCGTCGTTTCGCTTTCACTGGGCAGATTCAAATCCTATTTTAACAGACACTAAACTGGCTGATAAAAGTTTGAGGTTTTGGAATGGGCTTCTAAAGATTGGTAGCAATTGGTTGAGCCTTGTGCAACATCCACGATACTTCATTTACGACATGCAGAAAAGTAAAAAGGCCTTTGGCCGGGGTAAACTACAAGAAAAGTTACACTTTTGCTGCCATTTATGTCTCTCCATTTAAAACACATAATTGTTTTAAATGGTCTCTTGGTTGCATGTTGGATTCAAACTTTGGTCATTATACTTGGGTAATGAATCAAATTTCTAAACCATGTTGTTCTTGGCATGTGTTTTTGCATAATTATTTCTTTTGTAGAGAGCATGCTACCAAATAGAGCCTTCTGGCCATAATATAAATGCTGCTTGCCTTTTTTCTCCTAAGAGCCGTTTCAACGTATACAGTTTGCAGCGCACATCACCCACCAGGATCACCTCCATTAAGAAGTGTGCTTTTAAAGCAAGGTCATGTGAATTTATTGAGAGCAGTTCATCATTTAATGACACCAAGTTAAGGGCGCAGAACTAGTCACTATATTGAATCACTTCTCAGCTTTTTGGCTAAGATTAAGTTTAGTGTAGAATTGGATTTATAATTCTTCCATTAACAAAAATATAGCCAGGACTCTTAAGACATTAGCCCAAAATATGCCCCAGAACACATAATAAGTTATTCTTCCCCCAACAGCTAGCCTTCAGGGTTGTTTCAAGAGAAATTCTATAGGGTGTTTGAAGTTTTATTAATTTGAACTCAGAAAAACAATACTCAAAAAGGACTCTGACCGACAGCTAAGGGGAGAACACCTGCCAAAGCACTGTCATCTTCCCTCAGTGTCCCCATTAAAATTTCTCAGATCTGCCCAGGAGAAACCTTCACCGGGCTAGTCACCAGCCTGCTGAGATGGTCAGTGAAAGACGCCACTTCTGGTGGCATCTCTATAATCCGAATATTGCAAATTGGAAAAAGATTCCCAAATAAAACTCAGGATAACAGCTGAAAAATCTTCACATGTCCAAAGTCACTACCAAGGTAGGCCAGACTCAAAGGGGGATACAGTTTCAAAGCTTTGTTAATTAGTAATTTCCCAATCTCTTGAGGTTTTCCTACTGTTTCAAACTGCCTCTTTACATAGTTTTAAAGTATACTTGTCTTACAATGAACTGTCCTGCATATTTTATAAAACCTCGGTTCTGTCAGTTTGTCTCCCTAAGATGCTTGGAGAAGCTTAGCATGAAGTGCAAGCAACTACTAAGCAAACCTGCTGCAGATGCTGCCTGACACCCCCGAGCATTTGTAGGCACTCAGTATTTTCAAACCTGCAACCTCCTACGCACTCGCATGCATTAAGGACAAAAAGAATGCAACCTGCAGGTCCAATTACAAAAGTCCTATAGTATCTAAATCTATAGGTTACATACACTTATCAGGACTATTACTGAGAACCTACAAAAGGACCACAGAAAGGTAGCCTCACTATAACCAGTGTTTCTTGAGAATCTCAATGTTCCATAAAGGTCTGATTTGTATCCCTATTAATTGACTGCCCTTTGGGCGCTAAAGGATTAAACCTGAGGAGTATGAATTACTCGCAGCAGAAGACTGAAGTCAGCTGACAATGAAAGGATTGTAGCAGACTAGTTTAATTAGATGCCTAGCTTTAAATTGTTAAAGTCAAGTAAGTTGAATTCCACCCTAAGTCTTTCATCTTGGATCAACAATCTGGCTAAAGCAAATGAGTCCACAGCCTGAGGAAAGAATGAAGGGAAGAACAAAAGACCAAATATTCTTCCACCAGAGATATCAAGGAAATACTCACACATTTTTAATTTTTAAACTAAACTTAGATTTACACTGTAGGCTACTTCCCTGCATTGCCCGATAGCATCCATTAACAAGGCATGAAAGGCAGTAAACCTTGATTTCCACGGGCCTTTTTTTTTTTTTTTTAATACTGGCAATCTCTACTTGAAAAAGAAACCTGTAGAAGAGTTGCTATCAGGGAAGATAAGCAAAAGCCATTAAGCACGTAAAAACATTGTCCTTTATGAGAAACAGGCTTGGGGCAAAATAATTAAGTCTTCAGCAGATAGTTGGGCAATGGGCAGAAGGTTTCCAAAGCCTGAACCAAGGGGGTTGCAAAGTTGTAAAGAACAGTGTGATTTCTAGAGCGGCAATGCTAGAAAACATTGGGTAATAGAGAAAAGCAAGAAATTCTGCTGCAGGCTTCTGAACCCATGATTAGCAGAGCTAGCATTCAACGTAAAACGAAGCCACATGAGCAGGACCTGCAGGCCTGTACAACAGCCAAAAAGGGGAGAGGGAGGGAGGGAAGCAGCAGGGATCACATTTCAGCCCTTAAGCATCTCAGCTCTTTGACCCTCTGCGTCTGATTCCAAGCTCAAATACAGTTCTGACGTCCAAGGTGTCACCCTATCTCCAATTAATCAAAGGAGAGTTCTGTTTAAGTAGCCCCCTCTCAGGAATCCCATGGCCTGGCTTGGAATTTGATCTCTGTCATAGCTGTCAACAGATCCACTTCTTGCTTCTCCCTTGCTTTTGTTTTTTTCAAAGGCAGCTCAGTAAGTCTGAAATGAAACATGCACAGACAAAGCAGAGGGATACTGGGGCTTTTTTGCAGGAACTAAGCATTGGGGGTTTTTTTGCTATGGTGTATAGTGACTAGTTCATGCAGGTGCTGAGGACAGAACTGCTAAAGATATGTTAAATGCTCTTAAGTTACCACTTAACAATGCATTACTCTTAAAAAGAGAGGGAACACGAAGCTTAATTAATCCTGACAGTCAAAAAAGAAATCTTTCAGGCTCTATTTCATGTAGCCTAGTGTTTTCTGATCTCCTTGGATTTTTTAATTGTTTACCAATCTATCAGCAAACCTTCCCGCGGCAGCCCCATGAGCACAAAGGATCTGATCTTTAAACGAACTGCCTGGAGAGACCAGTCTGATAAGCAGAAGAAATCATTATGCCATTCAGAAATCAATTCAGTTTCAGGAAGAAATGTATTGCAGTAATTATCTTAAACATGGGGTGAAGTCCATGCAAAATCACTGAGCCAGACTTTAATACAACACCTCATTTCAAAGAAGTATCAGAAAGCTGACAATATTATCATCTCTCTGCAAGAGATTAAGAATGAGACTGACATACTTGTTTCAGTGACTTTTGATCAAAATATGAGTAACTCTGTAGACCAAGGTCTCATGCTACCAGATAGCTACAGCTTTCAAAACCATCTTTAGGAAATCAATGTCCAGCCTTTTCAATGCAGACCTAACCTTTGTCCTGTCATTCATGGCCATGCATCTTAGATAAACACCATTTCTTTCCTCAAAGGATACACCCATCACATGCAAACTGCTGAAATAAAACCTTCACAGCCTGAAGTTACGAGAAATGATTTTTTTCTGTACTAGAAAAGCAGGAATTCACCCCACTTTTCCCCAAATAATTTACCCAAAATATCTCATTTTTATCTAAATTTGTACACTGGGCAAATCATCACAGCACTTTGTGGTCTAATCCTGCAAATCACTGAGGGCTTCCTGTAAGGGCCATGTATCCTCAACTCCTACTGACTCACAAGGGAATCTGAGAGACTTAAATTTCACAGTTTAAACTGAGAACAGATCTGGCTAAGAACTAACCTCACAAAAAAAAACAAAATAACAACAAAAATTCTTCAGATGGATCACATCCTTAATCCAACTCACCATGCAGCTGCACAAGAGGGATGGGAATGCATGGCAACTTTGGGGAGACGCCCCTCTTGGTGCCAGTATGAATTAAGACAGGCTTACACTAAACCATGAAATTGCATCCCTAGGAACTTAAGTCTTCAAGCCCAAACAATGCTTGAAAGTAAACCAGTACTGACAAGATCCTTTTCTGTAAAAGGCTCAGCTCAGTATCATTAATTCTCCTTTTGATGTTTTGGTTCATTATTTTTATCAGTGGTCTCAAAAAATTTATCCCAATGGGTCAACATAGGATGGAAAAGGATAAAAGGGGAAGGCAACATTAATCCTAAAAACAATGTATTTGGGCCTGGTTCTGATCAACTACTGAAATGAATAAGCAAGATAAAATTTCGCCCTGTATCACCCCCCCTCACGGTGGTCCTAAAGTGAATATGCAAGAGGAGGTCTCCTAATTAAAGTCCTGAGCAACATCAGTGCTCCAGCTGAGAGGAAAGGCAAAACAAAAAGGGGGCTTTTTACTGTAGTTCATTCTAAACCTAATGAGCTATTTTTTTTAGGCAGTGGGAAAGAGATGGCTGTGAATAAGACTAGAATTAATCTCTCAATTTGAATCTACTTCCTGAATCTTGTGACTAATAAACCTTTCACCTCACATATCTCGCACAATGGTTCACAAAGCAGACAGCAGAGATCTGCAAAATGAGAACAGGACTAGCCCACTTCCTCTCTCCTGACACCTCTCGCTTACAAGCATACGCTTATTCAGATACATGTTCAAGAACCATTCTTGTTTTCTTAGCTGTCCGAGGAAGAGAACATAGTACCACACTTTTACATAGATTTTAATTAAATTAGAGTAGTTCAGTTTTCTCTTCTAGTGCCGGATTTTTATTTGCAGTATTTTCATTCATTTTCCCTATGGAAACACTTTGTTTTGCAAAAACATAGGAAAAGATTGACTGAAAAATTTCTATAGCCAGTTCATAGCTGAGAAAAAGCCCGATAGCTTCTTCAGCCTCAGTTTCCTCCGCTATTTGTTTTGGAAGTTGTTTTTCTTTTCCCTTATTAGCTTTTTTTTTAAGTGATTAGGCATGGAGAGATTGCCTCCATTTTACAGATGGGAAAACCAAGATACTAAGAGAGTTACTGTTAAGTAATTTGTGTAGTCAAAAAGAACTTGGCTTTTGTGGCTGCCAGGCTGCTTTGCTCCCTTCCCACCGTTTTTCCCATTCATCTTGCAGAACACTAAGGCACATGTAGTCTCGCTTTTCTCACATCAGGGAGGCACAATGCATATCGCCCACGGAGGTCCTGAAGCCAAAATACCTCTTCCGCAATATCTGTCACAGTGAAACTGTGACCCCCTAGTACAGTTCTCTGAATGCGTTTCACAAGAAGTAGGTCAGCTGGCAGTATCCCCCCATTCCTGATCTCTCAAAAGGATAGCTGGTCCACTAACAGCAACCCACTGGGAATGACAGAGTTAAATTCTGTTAGAACAGGACATTCCCCTCTGTAAAGCTGATTAATGTGCTGAAAACCCAAAGCCAAGACACTAGGAATGGGAAGTAGAATTACCGAACGTGCGTCACCGATTCTAGGTTCCTCTTTTCTCCTGTTGTTGAATTACTGAAGCTTGCATGTTTTCAGGACCTTTACTTGAGTAACAGTAAGAATTTGATTCTCCAAATCCACTGAGCTGAAGAACTGCCATCATTTTTGGTGGAATTTCACTACTCAGTTGATTCAACGAAAAGAAAAAAGGCTACTGCGGCCATTAAGGAATGACATACGCTGCAGCATTTTAATAAGTTAAGCCATTATAACTTGCTCAGCAGAAATGTCAAGAGGTTTTGTTTGCTTAAAAGGAAACAGTTAAAGTAGCTGTTACAGTATTTGCAATGACTCTTTCCCCAGACTCTGAGCTATTAATGACTGTAATTCTGACTAGAGTGTGATTTAGCAATAGTCACGTTGACCCTGTACAGCATATCATGGGACCATACAGTCTCAAAACACTCAGCAAATATTAACCTGGTTATTCCTGAGGACACCGAATTTTTATTTCCATTTTTCAGGTGAGGAAACTGAGACACAAAGAGAAATAGTGCCACACCAAAATATCAAAAGATGGAAAGGCAGAATTCTGGGAAATACTAGACCTATAGCTGACGCAACATCTGTTCTGTAATAAAAATGTCATTTTTTATGCAGCACAGCAACTTACTTAAAGCGGTCTTGGTATTTCAGTGGTACTCACATTGTGTAGAGCTTGGGCAAACCAATACTAAAGGTCAGTGTATTTAACAGCAACATAAAGTTAACATTGTTTATTGAATGCTACTAGCCTAATGCAGTAAAGAAACACAAATAAAGACACAAGGATTTACTCAGGATGACCACAAGTACAGCAAAACCCTGTTTAGAGTGAAAGAGAATGAATACCCTCAATTCTTTAAATAATACAGTGCCATTGAACGGCTGCAATTCTGGTTACAGCAAGTTTCCCACGTGTAGTAAAATTCTTCCTGAGGAAAAAATGGCTTCATTTTAAGAAGGTTCCAGTCCCAATGTTTATCATTCCTCTGCTGCTGTTTGAAAGACCCAGACAAACAGAACAAAAATCTGACTCACTGAAATGGAAGAAACATCACGACTGACGTTATGTTTATTCTGTGAGTTAAAGCAACATTTCCAACTGGAAAAAGTATTACTCTATCACTTTCACTCCTTTTGGTTGCTACTCCTAAGCATATAATTTCAGGTAAAAATGCCACACTTACTTTGTTACTGTCCCTTCAGCAGTGGGAAGGTTTATTATTAATTTCTCCTTAGCTATTACTAGGAGATTTTCAATTTATTCCGAGGAACAGAAATGCACACTTATCAGTAGAACTATTTAGGAAACAGTCAACATCAATGCTCATGAAACACAAGCAACATTTGTCTGGTACCATACAGAAATTAATAACAACGTATTAATCAGACAAGCTGAAAACCTGCTTTCTAAAATGCGTCTCTGACCTCCAGAGATGAAGAAACAAATGAATAACCAGCAACAACTTATATAAATTAGGAACTGACAAGGGAGATGTTTTAGCTGTCTTCATTACTGGAGATAGAGATACTGACTGATGCTGACCTATTTTCCTGGCCTTTATTATACGTTCATACATATGACTGCGAAAACAGCTTTGTACTGCCACGTAAGATATAAACAGAGGATCACAAAATAACTTTGCCACAGTAGAACGAAAGTCACCCATGACTAGGAAATATATTCCTTTACTAGAAATTTTTTGGTCCATGAAATTAGGAAGAGAAAAGGCTGAATGAGACACTCAGTTAAACACTGAGCCTTATTTTCCACTACTCTGTAATTAAATACTTTGATTACTTCATGCTTGTACAAGGCTTTGAAGATATAAATCTGTCAGCAAGTATCAGAATTATTATTTCCTCAAAAAAATGTGATGGGGGAGGCTGAGGTTGAACAATTCAGTAAAATTCCTTAAGCTTTTCCAGGAGGAAATAGTCTTTCAAGAATAGTTCATCAACTTTTTAATCTTTGTACAACTCAAACACAACTTGACTTGAAATGACTTCAGCAGCAAAGGTGTGTCTGCAGTAAAGAAAACTGGCTTGCCACGTTAAGAGGGGGCTGTACAGGACTATAACCATATAAGACAACCTTTCTTTTCCCTTTCTTTCAACTCTAAATTTTTTTTAATCAAAGATAAGCATTCATTTAGCTAACTTGTTTAACTTGGACTTCAGAAGGTCTACTTCCATTTCTTGCTCTGACATAGACTTTGAATTTGTTTTTAGGTAGAAATATACGGCTTAACTTCCCCAAAGACATGCAAATAATATTGCCCAATCACAGGAGCGTGTCATGAGAAGCACTAAATCATAGATTTGTCCTATCTTATTTGAGGCAGATTCCTACAATTACGAAAAGAAAATGGCCCTTTCAGAGGACTTTCTGATCTCCAGTAGATGAGTCACCCAGTGAAGGTGCTTCTCTTTCTCTCCAGACTTTAAGGGACTGGGCTTCTGGCTTCAGTATTTCGAGTCAGGAGAGATGAATCCAAGCCTCACATACCACACTAATGAAGGCTATTCAGGTCATAAGTAGTAGTTAACCACGTTGTGATTTATGAGATTCACTGGGATAACAGTCCACAATGGGTATCTTAAGAAGTTGCAAAATTACATCAGACAATCTTAATGACTACTCACAAACGCCTCTTTGTATAACACCACAACAGCAAGCAATTTGTCACTTGCCATGTACTGTACACAAAACTGCTAGAATATTTTAGAAATATTCTTCCTTGTAAATAATACTTTCCAACAGAAATACAAAGCCTTCTCCAATAATTACAACTTTTAGAAATCATGCTCTTTAAAGTATACTTTACTTGTATATTAAATAAAGGGTTTTTTTCAGAACTAAACTCTCAAGATTTAACCCTAAAGCCAGTGGAGCCAGTTCAGACTTCCCCCAAATTAATCAGGTTTTGCATCAGACTTTTACACTGCAATTGTGCACAGTTGCAGCTCAGGACCAAGGCATAAGGCTTCTGTAAGCATCTGCTATCACAAATAGCTCCATCAGGATGAAATGAGTGTCTGCCAGATCACTTCCTAGTGCACATCTACCTTGCTTGAGAGCTTCTTGGCTCTAATATTGCACGTTGCACAGCACACTCAGTTTCCAGTGGAATGTCAGAATATGCAGTATTTTGCAATATCAAGTCCTATGTGTCCTAGCTGTTGATTCTTCAAGATCTTAAATTCATTTTTAGAGTACTTGGCACCTACAGGTTCATTTCCACTTGGGAATGCTGGAAGGCAAAGTCTGAAATTAGCACACATCTACAGCAAGCTGATTTTCTAAACACATACCCCAAATAAAAACAAACAAAATACAGCCATTAAAATTCCAATAAAATAAAACCATTTTCTCATCATTTCCAAAGGGCCTTTTGTCTCCACTATCAACTCATCGCCTTCATATTTTCAGTTTATATTTCTGTAATTCAAAACATTTTGCCTTTGTTTGGCAAGCTTTATAAATTCAATTCGGTAAGCCATCAGACGAATACACAAACTGGGGCTTCCTAGCAGGTTGCTGTTGCTATTTGTATTACTTCAATTCCTTTCTATTTGACCTGAGCATCATGCAAAAACCATACTAAAACAATTTTACAAGTGTAAAATTGCAAGGGAAAACCTTCAAAATTCCTGGCTTTTTGCCTACTGGTCTACTGCAAGTCATTCATATGGTTGTAGCACAGCTTTTTAACTATTTAGACACATTCTCTTTATACTTCAGTGTCACAACTGAACTGGTCATGTTAAGCATGGTTAAAATGGACCAATTTGTGAAAACTGCTGCTAGTATATAACTTAGTCTTTCTGTGTTTGCATCCTCACAACAAGCAGGATAGTCACTTGTTTATGTTGAATCAAATCAAGCAATCTGAAGAGTTACTGCAAGACTCTCAATAGAGTAAACTAGATTAACATGCATTTAGGCTGACAGGTTAAGACAACCAACTACAGTTTCTCCAAGATCAGACAGAAAAAAAAGTATTAAATTGACTTTTAGTTTCTCTTTTACATTCCAAACCTAAGCAGCTTTCTCGTTATCCTGTCAGTGACCCCCACATACTGTGGCAATGGCTCTGTGGGCAGAGGTAGGCTAAACAGGGTATCGGTGTTACAGTTTACTATCACTGAGATGACTACATGTGTAAGAAGCGCATTCTTCCCATCACTGCAGTTACTCCATAAGGAAACCAGAAAGGGCACCAGGCCAAAGTCTGGTAGTTAAGCAGACACACTATCGGGTTTCCCACATTCAAAAATCTTGCTGCCAGGGAAGCATGAAAACTGCTTCCTGCAGCCTGGGTGGCAGAAGAAGGAAAATTAAGTGAAGCCTAGGCAAGACCATTATGCTGCTGATCTGCAGAGGGCTCCTAAGATTTTTATCTAGCTGAAGTCCTGGTCTCAAGACACACGAGCTTCCTCTTATCACCCAGCAGCTCTTTCATTTTCAGTCTCAGTTCTTTTATCATTGCTCCCTGACAGAGCTTTATCTCCAACCACCCCTTTTTTGAAGCCCGTAAGATCTCCTAAGCAGTTTTTATCTATTTGCAAACACACATATGTAGGTTGCACCCGCTGCAGCCTTTCTCCCAGCATCTCTGTTAAGCTGTTTCCAGCAAGAAGTTCAAAGCAGTAACTAAGGAGAAAAAATTCTCCGTGACAGACGGACCTAAATTCTGGTACATACCTCCTCCTCTGGCAGACAGACTGCAAGGCCCACCTTTACCTTTACGTTCTTCCTGAGGTGACAGAGAAGGGAACGTCATTTCACATATCCTGGTAGTTTCTTATGTAGGGTATATTAAGCAGTTCATAGTGTCTAGGCTGAGGGTGCTACGATAATTTACCAACAGCAGAAGATCAGACTAAGTCAGGAATTGTTCATTCAAAGATAGTTTCCTGATCCCATGCCAGAGAGCTTGCCAGGTCAGCCCTTACAGAAGGGTCACTCTTCAAAACAGCCAGGTCCAGTCCCTATGCAAGCAGCCAATACACAGAGCAGAGAAGCTCTAACACGGATTTCAGATGAGGTCCACATTAGATATGGGACAAATCTTTGTACAGTGCACAAAGAAAGGAAACTTAGGGTGACTGGTCAGTCCATGCCTGATGTTTCAGAAAAAAAGCAAAACAGTCCTGAATATCCCAGAGATCAGCACCAAACATGGCATCTCACAGGACACAAAGCCATGTGTATGCAAAAGCTAAGTGATGAAAGAATTACAAGACATACACGGGCTGAAATCATCCTTTTCTATGGCATTTTCTCTGTAAAAGATCTCATTTACTGCTGTCCCAGGTATTCACTGTTGCATAATAACTTTGTAATTGCATCTCAGAGTGCTACAACATAGCAAGTGAAAGTGCCTGTAAACATTTAATTCAGCTTAAAGAATTCATCATGAAAAATATGGATTATTTTTAGGCACTTGGCTGTTCTGGCTACTTCTGGAATGGTAGAATTTGTGCTCATTGGCCCCAAGGCAGCATCTGTTAGTCACCCACTTCGTGTTTATACAGAATCCAGCCAAAAAGACACATACTGGCTTGAAAACCAGAAGGAATAAAACCGATTAATAAAAATACAGGGAGTAATCATACTGGCCAGATAATATGCAACACCTTCCTATAAGCAAGTAAACCTTCCTATCCAGATTTCTGCCAAACAGGGTCATTGCTACTTCCTTGTTAAAAAGGGTTTTATTTTATTCCATGGAAAAGCTCTGTGTTAGTATTCCCTGAGTAGTCATGTATACATCCACAATTGCTGTGGGAGTACCAAGAACAGGAATTCCATACCTTTGTCAAAAGCTCTGATCCATACATGTTTTAGAATAGGTTTGATTTGGTAAGAGTAATTAAAGTATTTGTGGCCATTCAAACATATGTTTTGGTTGTTAATGTGTGAGAGACTGGTTGCTCAACCCGGGTAAGAATTCCTAAAGCATCTTGCACAGGACAGACTCTGTTCTCACCAGAGAGTGGGAAACAACTGAGGCCAACACAACGCATGCTGGAAACTCATTCCCCACTGCAAGGCAGCTGTGTCTGAAATGCTTCCAGACTTCTGCATCCTGTCTGTTCGTGACCCTGCCTGTACAATGATATACCAAAGACCTGCCAGATCATACACGTGAGGACCTAGTGCAAAGCCTGTTAAGTTAAAGGAAAGCTTTGCATTAATTTAAATGGAAGCTGGGTGTTAACAAAGGGTTGGAAGACAGATATGGTTCAATTTAACTTTTCTGAACATGGCCAACCAGAAGTTAAAAGCTAAGAATTAAACCAGCAGAACTCAAACCTGCTATGTCCTGCAAAGAACATGTGTGTCACATACTCTTAGTTCTCCTTATTCCAACAAATAAACTGCTGTGAAAAGTAAATACTTTCCCAACACTATTTTCTCCACATAAGCTGCTATGCTGTCACTAGAACGTTAAACAACAAAAGGTGGTCCATTCAGTCACAATTTATTTGCACGATAGGCCAACTTCAATGGAGTGCTTAAATACAATGGAAACAAGTGCTTGCATAAGGAAAGATAAACAAGGGTCAGTTTATCCTAGGACTTGCTTTTGATATCTTTGGTTGGGGGGGGGGGTTACTGTTTTTACTCCTAGTGATAATTTCTAAGACATCTAGACAGTAACATTCGCAAGAGAGGACTACAAAATTGTTTCCTTCGGTTGTTACCTGATTGCTGACACAATACACACCTCCAAATAAATCCTTCTCCAGTGGGGTCGGAACATGCATCCTGACCCCACAATAGGAATCACAATGAAGAATCACAGGGCTGGCAGACATCACTGGTGTTTTAGCAGGCACCAGGTCCCAAGTAACGCAGTTGCCTCAGCTGCACGGATGTCGCACAGGCCGTCTGTTTAAATATTGCAAAGTGGTAATCTCCTGCTTTTGCTACTTTGAAACTGAGGAGGCAAAGGAAAATATTTGAATGTGCAGTCCTGAGGTCAGAGCTAAAGTTTGATTTGGGTTGGTTTGGATTAAGGAGAAACGTCCAAGAACAACTCACTGATTTACTTTATTTCAGGACTTGGCACACAGATTGGACCAAGTTCAAAATCCAACTACGTTGCGCCAGAAAATGCTACAGAAAGAGCAGAGATAGGAGACATCTGGACTGTGTTAGGAACTTAGAGCCATAAAGTCCTTTAAAAATATTCTCTGTTCATGTTGGGACTTCTCTTGTTTTTGTTTCAAACAATCCAAATGTCAAAACTGTGTTTCAAATTAAAAGTAAAAAATAAAGCCAACAAAACCCCAAAAGTCCCCCTAACCCAAGAAGGGCAACCTAAGCCAATTACAAAAGTAAAATTAAAAACAAGATAATTTTCATGACCTCAGATGAAAAGGGAACACTCCTAGAGTGAAAGCGGTATTTTCCAACAGCACTACAACAATGCTTCTACAGTGAAAGCGATAATTTTCAATAATATTGCATCACTGCAAACTTATCAGGCAAGTAAAACAGCAAATGTGTCCTATAAATATATGGCCTCTCTGGTCATTCACTATTCTTCTTAATTGCTACACTTACTAATAAACCCTAAAGTAACAGATTATGACTTTGTCCTTACCTATGATCTAATCCCAAATCCAGTAAAGTCAATACGAATATTGGATTGGGCCATCAGAACTGAGGGAACACAATGCAGTGGCTACTAGAACTAAGTTTTGACACAGTGTTTTAACCTATCTAGAGCATAGTGAAAACAGTAGTACTACCTGAAAGTCATCCTTCTGTCTGAAATGTCCTGGTCTCAGTTCTAGAACATAACTGAAAAATTTTATTTAAAAACTATCATTTAATTGCTTCCACCTTAGCTCTGTGCATCTGGCAGCAGATCGCTTCCATAGCTCCTTAAACACAGTGTCATCAGCTGTGATGTCCCTTTCGAGGAAGGCTCTTATAAAAGTGAATGAAGAAGGAGGATTTGGGAAAAGATAATGTACATTGTACATTATTGTACATCTTCAGGATTTAATACAAAACTAGAAGAAAGGCAGGACAAACTATTCACAGAAAGCTCCCAGAAAACTGAGCAGTCTTACAAATAGATTTGTCTCAAAAAATTCCAGTTGATGATGCCTAATTAATTAACCCTTAAAATAACTACATACAGTAACCAAATCTATTAACACCATCTTTCGAATGGGAAACCATGCAGTGCTGTCAAGCACTTTGCCAGACTCGCACTGTGAGTCAGCAGCAGAGCTGGAAGAGCACGGGAGCTCCTGGCTCCTCAGACTCCACTAAGCTGGCTGTCCCCCTTGGTGAGAACCAGAAAATGGAAGTCATAATTCTGGCATTCCAATTACCTCGGGTAGATCAAGTATTTTACTTCTATGCATCACTTTATTCATCTGTAACTTCCCAACTCATTACAGTTACACGACAGTTAACATTGGTGAAGCACTGTGAGATCTACAGCAAATGATATGCATGTAATGCTCTAGCCTGCATATAATTGTGTCTCCATTTACTGTAATGAATGATTCCCTTTTCTCCCTCCAAAGATGAGAGCAGTTGACAGAGTAAGGTCTTTTACAGAGTGCTGGAACCTTTTAAAATTCCACAAAGCAAGAGTCAGGCTAGGAGAAAAGGAATTTCTGTACACAGAAATTGTGTTTCCCAAAGCTTTTTACATGTGCAAAATAATTCATCTTACTTTAAAAAAAGTTTTCATTAAAAGGCAAAGTGATTCTACCCCAAACCCATCTTCCAACACGAGCTAAGCAGGATGCTTAAGAGTAAATAACAAGCAAAAATAGAATATTAGAAGAGCCTGCACAGCTATATTTAACACTGCGACCAAAGTCAAGGCTCAAATACATTCAAACAGATCCGAGTGTGAAGTCTTTAAAAGTATTTTTCAACAGTGAAAACTTCTTGCAGGGTTGGTTTCATTTGAAAAGGTACTAGCTTCACTTGTTGGGAATACTTTATTTTTTTTAGCCAGTGAGTGTTCCGTTTACTCCATGTTCTTCATAATTTTTACCAATGAATAGCATAGAGTATCTCATTCTTCCAAGAATACCCCTTGCTATAGCAAGGACTGTTCTGCATTCAGCAACATGCATCATTTCCTGGAGCTCAGCTCCAATAATAGAAAACTAAGGAGAGCAAGACAGCCAGATCAACAAAGCATTCGGATACCTGAAAACTCTGGAGATACCACAGTTCTCATTTCAAAAGGCGTCAAAGGACCTTAAGCGTAAAATGACAATGTCAAACGTAGACGAAAATAATGAACTGATGGGCTTCTTAGAAGTAAAAATAATTCACAGAATTATGTTCATAAGCAAACAGTCCAGAGACTAAATCCTGGAAAGAACATTTTTGCCTGCACTAAACCACCCTGTAAAACGTAGTGTATTATATTTGTTGACTGCACTACATTTGTTGAAAACTCAATGACAAAACCTGATTGAAGATTGTTAGCTGTATAGTTTGCAAATTCTTTGGTATTTCATAGGTCTGATGCTGCTTCTGTCATGTGCAGCCATTTGAACCAGCAAAATTTAAGTGCAAACTTCTACCAAACCTGTACCATAGCATTTTACACGGCAGTGTAGTAGATAAGATTGTCAGTTCTTGTTCAAAATCTTTTATTTCAAGACAAAGAGTAAGAGAAGTATAGAAATGTTCAAAAAAATAACTGCTAAAGACTGCACATTAGAGTAGCATCTCTACAATCAACTAAACTCAGCTGTGACACAGTCCTGCAAAGAAATCTAGGCAGGAAAGCTCTTCCAAACCAATGGAGTTGGGACAAAGTATAATCATGCCCAACCCCCCCAATCCAACAACCAACCAACCCTCTTTACTCCAGATATTCTTCCCTTTCTATTTTCCAATAATAACTCAGAAATTCAAAGCAAGTAGGACAGATGTAGGCCTGAGCTATAAAATTCAGATTTCATTTCCTATCGTTCCCCTCCCCCAGGAGTTCAGGAGTGTTTAGATTCTGGGCTGTGGTTTAAGCCCATCTGTGTTCTTCAAGTATAAACATCTTCATTGAAACCAGACTCATCCTGCACAGCCATTCATTTAGTGAGCTCATCTGTGAGACACACGGACTGGCACATTTCTATGACAACGAGGAGAGAAAAAAAGGGGGGGGGGGAGCTTGGCACAATTTAAGCAGCTTTTTAAAGCATCTCCATTGTTTCTGAGGCTGCTTTCCCTTCCTCTTGTATCTATAGTTATCTCAGATGTACTGCCCAGAACCTCAACTCACCATGAAATGGACCTCTTTCCATAGGGGAACAGAAGCATTTTGTAAGATATTAATGTGGAGTATAACATTCTCAAAAAATAAAAATAAATAAATAAATAAATAAAAGCGGAGCACGTCCTGTCTAGTATTAGATTGAATTAGACACATATATACCCTCAAGAAACAATCCAAAGAAAGATAATAACCAAACCACAAGGGTCTGAACAGAAGTGTTCCAAAAAATTCTCCCTTCCAAAACAAATCCAAATAGGGTTTCTTTGTTTGTTTTTAAAAAGCTTTACTGCGGATTCACTCTTGATAAGAAAGAGTGAAAGTACCACTTTCCATCCATCAAGAACAACAAAAATTCAAAGATCTTTGGAAAAAAAGTGCCCTTTTTTCAAAAACTACCATTCTTTCACTTGCTGGATCTCTATCTGACTTCTTTTGTTTTTACAGTAAGCCATCCTGATTAAAGCAACCAAACAATAAAGAAACAACAAACAAAAAACAAACCTACCAACAAGGCACAGACAGGTTATCTCAGCGTAACCAGTGCAGGTCAACAGTTTATCATCCCACCTACTAATTCCAGATAGATACACCGGGGAAAAAAAAGGCAGCATCTTCTCTTCATAAGGATTTAATATCATGATACACACAATGATATAAAATTATGCCATTTTTTCAGCAAAGATATAGGTTTCAGCTCAAACAACTGACAGACTCTCTTAAAGCACTGCTTATTTAAAAGTCCACATGCTAAGGCAATTCAGCACCAGATAAATAAAGCAGTCCTTTCTCTGACATATGCTGCCAGTCAATGCAGAATTCACATTGTACTTATGTTTGTTATTCCATCCTCTCAAATCAGTGACTGCCAGCTTACACAATTCACTAATTATAAGTAGTTAAGATTGTTTTTACTAGTAGGGTACAGAAGCCAAATCACTCCTGGTGATTCCCAACAAAAGAGAAAGATGCTATGAGTAAAAGCAATGGAATGGACTCCCAGGATCTACATGTGCCAAACCACAAATAATGCCAGGAGAATAATTTTTTTTCCCACTCCCATTCTCTCCACCTCTATTTGTCTGGACGTACCCAGACTTTGCTGAAATTGACACCATGCTAAGATCTTCCTCTAACACTCTGTGTTCACTGTAGCTGGTGCCATGGGACCACAGAAATAATAAATCATAGGAATAAAGACATTTTTTAAGTCACAGACACCTCAAGTGCAACTTTGTCTACCATGGTCAATTTTTTTCTACTGGCATCACTAAAGGTTCCCCAGTCACATACAGACTGCACCCATCAACTCAATGACTTTCGTCTTGACAGTGTTTTGACTTGATCTTTTACTCACAAGTCACTTTGTTTAATTTGCTTCAGACATTTTTCCACACACGATTCAGAGTAGCGATACACTGCCAAGCAAAGTACTGAAATGTTCCCAAAGGCACAGATAAAGGAAAACTCAGTTATTAGTGGATCTAATAATAAGTAGTAGGTACTACTTATTATTTAACCAGCTTGCCATAGACAAAGGAACGTAGCTAGTGGATTATGGCTGTTCACAGTAAATGTGATCTCGAGTCATGCAATTGAAACCACTGAGACCTCCTTGTGGAATTAGTTGCTAGAGAGCCAAAAGGTATCAGAGCCCAGCCCTAAGATCTCACTGCCTCTCCCAATACTCTCAAAATTCAGGCTGGCAGGAGCGCAAAAAGCCATAGCAAAGGGCATCTCTTTCCCTTGACCAGCTCTCTGCAGTCAAGGAACAGATCACAAGTCATAAGATGCTTCAGAAATGCTTTACGCTTAGAAATTCAATCAAGATGTAGAATAAATTTTCTAGCCAAAGTATGAGTGCACCTTTTCTAACAAGTAGCTAATAAAGTGTTAAACTATATTTCTCTGTGCAATGTTTCTCATGGCATAAAACTGCCACACAGATAAAAGCTCAGGCTGAAGCAGTGTCTTGAGAGGCCACCTGATAAACTGTGGCAAATGCCAAGGGACTCATTACTTACTAGCTCTCACCTGAATCTGCAAAGGGCAAGACAGTCAGAAATACAGGCACCTAGAGAAAAACAAAATTAAGGTACTACTTATTCCAAGAGCTGAGATATCAGATAAAGTAAGGCTGATTTCCGTAGGTGCAGCACATCCCTTCTCTGGTTTAAATCTGCAAATAGTGGGCTACACTGTTTATTTTCTGCTGCCCACAGAATACATCAGATCTGCCTACTAAGAATACATTACTATCTACAGGAGTATGTTTCCCAGAGATACATATGCTCCCATCCCCTCTGGAATGGACAAAGACCACACAGTATCATGTTGCATTTCCAGCTCTCTGCGCGGGTATCCTATGCCTTGTACTCTCTCATGAATATAAAGATATGCCACTTCTTCTGAGACCAATGTAATCATCGCAGATGGTAATCAGTTATAAACAGGAAGCATCCATCCTTCTGCTGCACTTCACTGAAGAAACAGGCAGCAAACAGTTCCCTCCTCATCTCCACTGCTCACTTCTGTGCACTCAAAAATGCATGTCTTTATACACAGCTGCTTCTGTCCCTACAGCTGATAGAATGACAAAAAGAATGCAAGCTACATGGCAAACAAGTTCAATACAGGATAGTATGTCGGTTAATCTATACCTTCTTCTTATGAATATAAGATTTACTTAAAACCCAAAAGCTCCTGCTCTTTCCTGTCAGACTTCCAGTTTCCTGATGAAGAAATGCAGTGATGTGACATTATGTAGCTCATGAATCCCTTCAGTTACTGTATTATGCACAAAGGTGACTTCTAGGGAATTATCTGCAACAGCAACAGTCCCTCTTTCCCACTGCCAGGCTGGGTGCCTGAGAATGACTCACTTCAACCCCCCTATTCTAGATGCAGGGAAAGAGTTAAGGACTATTCCAAGTATTTGTGAGTCAGGCTATCATTGGAACCATACGTTGAAATTACTCACACAGAAGTTTAAGTAGGGTTATCTTATTTTCTGCAAGTATCTAAGCACAGTTACCTTCAGTTCCCCACTCTTAATGTTGATTAGGCCTCATGCCATAGGAGATACCATCTCCATCCAACCATCAGGGAACAACTAAAGAATGTGCCATACTCCACTTGGAGGATGGCTAAGAGAATAAAAGAGTATCAGAACAGCCCATGGATCCTGAATTGCAGGAGACTTGCAAGCAGCACATCTCCAATGCTAGAGCTATGTTACAAATCAACAGCAAAGTTTTACTGGCACAGGACCGCTACTAGTATGAATCCTAAGCTGTGGGAGGAAACAGGATAGAAAAGGCTGAAGAAGCCAGCATTAGTAGATCATTCTGGGACCCAGACACACAACCAAGCTCTGTACCATCCCACAGTGAGGCCCTGGGAAACCACTGTCATTTCTGACACATAAGTCCTTTCCAGAAAGTCGTGGGGAAGTGGAAGGGGGAGGAAGAGAGTTTTGAGATATGCGATACACATCTTGCTGCTCTCAGGCACATGAAGGTTGAGAAAGGTCAGCTACTCTTGCAACAGGGTTCTGCTAAGCTGTCAAACTCTTTATTACAATACTATCCCAGTTTAGAAGAGACTTCATGATTATTAAACTGGTTTGGGGTGGTTGGAGGTGCTACTGTTTTTATTCATTTAGGGATACTGTAATTTTCATTTAGAAAAAAATTTTGCCAGAAGAGGCACAAAAACTGTGTTACAACTGTATTCAAACTTGAGAAAGTCTCTGCTGTATACAGCCTGTAGTCTGCATAGGCTTTATAAGGTTTGCAAACTAGAAACACTGGAATTTTAGGCCAGGAGGGCGTCACTGACTAATGGGGATTCTCCCTTCCCTCTGGAGTATAGGTTTATAGAGAGAGATCATGTTCTCCAGGCAAGTTTATATGAAATGATTCATCTCTAGCCAGCTGCAGTCAAGACATCTGCTTGTTTTCACTTTGCTATGGGAGATTCTCCCTCCCTCCCCCCCCCTCCCCCAGGAGGCCAAAATTATGTTCAATCATAAAAAGAAAACTTCAACAATTTCAAAATAAAACATAAGAAGTCAGGTAAATTAAAAAGAGGCTACAGATGCACCTCTGCCCCATTTAAGGCACTCCTAAGAAATATGAAGTGAATATTATACTGATTAAGTACTATTTAATCAACAGTCTATTCACATTAACACAAAGACATCACCTCTGTATACTGTGGTTTGCATGCAGATCTGAGCAAATACATGAAGGTAATTCTTTGTTTTGAGAATCCCTCAAACATTCCACATGGGATCATGCAGATGGTCCTCATGTGGCCAAATAAAGGTGGTGAACCCATGCCTTTATAGCTTTTCCATATTAATCTGCACTCTGGGCATATATCCAATTAAAGCCTCATGTATAGATCACCAGGTTACTAACTAGCTTGCATACTTGGGGGGAGGGGAAATAACAAGCTCATGACTGCATAATTTAACAGTGCGTGTGCTTTCACTTCGACATGCACAAGTCTTTTTTAATCTAGTCTTACCACAAATAAAGAGTAATAACACCTGCTAGAGAGCAGCTCGGGTCCCTACATTCTGGAACACACAGTAGCTAATGTTGAATGCATTTACATTACTGCTAACTTCAGTGCAAAGATGACAAGGTCTTTTCACAAACACATGCTACAAAAACAGGAAGCAAAGGGGAAAACTTCGCAGTGTTTGGAAACAGCAGAGCATTGTTTGTACAGGCTTTTCTTATAAATGCAAAAAAAATACCTGGTAACCTGAAATCTGAGCACAGCAAGAGTCTTAGATCACACACAAGAGTCTCAAGACAGCAGCTCTCAAAAGATCTACAGGTACACACTGTACAGGCAGAAAAATACAGATTAGTTTATTTCTCCTGTTTCTGCTCAGAAAATTGAAAAGCAAAGAGACACAACATTCAAAACCCCTGACATTAAATCTAGGCAACGTAACACAATATCACATCTTTATCTCAGTTAAAGTGGGTATGATAAATTAAAAGGCACTGGGAAACAGGTCACCCATCAAATTTAAGAGTTTCCATTATTTACATGATACAGGCTTCACAAACACTGTGGGTTGCTCCAGAAGGACATGTTTACACCATATTAAGAAGCTACACTACAAGATGAGTCAAAAAGCCCTAATCATAAGCACGCTTCAGCCTCTAACTCAAAGACTTCCCTTTTCAGCTGGAGCATACAGATGTGATCTCTTGGTTTAAGCTGCTTTGTTTAAATGTCTCAAACCATGGCTTCCTTTCTTTCCCTTCCCCCCCCTCCAAGTCCACCCAGGACCTACTGTACTACCAGCGAATACATACAGCAAGCACAATGTGTAAAAAAATGAATAATAGTTAGTGTTGCCTCAATCCAGACTCCCCACAGGTTTAAAATCAACCAACCTTCATTGCAGTCAAAGAAACAGCACAAGTTAAAGCCAACAGAGGATCTGTCCTATATTTGGCAAGCACCAAGAAGGGCTCAGTACTTTCCCGTGTCATCTATCTCCATGAGGGAACAGCTTTATACATGGTCAACTCCCACGACAGATTTGATTTCACCAGATTTAAAGTACATTAGGCAACCCCAGTCACTGGGGGCATTTGATGTAACTTACAACAGATCGGAGAAGATTAATTTCAAGGGAGACAGTGACATAGCACCAAAAGAAGCTTAAGTAGTAATATTTCTCAATGCCAAAATTTTTTCTGCCATAAAACTGTGCACAAGAAGACATTAGAGTCTTCAGGAAAATGCTGGGCTCCAAAAGTAAAGTGGTTACCTAGAAGGGGTATGTTGATATGTAGTACAGAAGTGCATGTCTGGTCCTGCACATTTCATTTAATTTCAAGCTCTTACAGTTTTATTTCCCGTTTCATTCACAGCAATTCCAAAAGGTGAATCTTCTAACCTTAAAAAATGCATTTTCAGTGAAACAAGACATGTTGGCTGTGTCCATATTTTCACCTTAAGCAGCAAAGTTCTGTGCCAGCAGAAGTTTCATGTTTTCCTCAAAGTACACATTACTTTGTTGCAAAGTAGGTGCAATTTTTAGTGCCAGGACTCTACTCAAGCTATTTGATCCTCTGGGAGAGAAGGAAGAGGCTGTTCAGTGTTTCTAGATATCAGGCTACTCTTTAGGTAAAAATGTGAAATCTTCCTCCAAAGCCACCATAAAAGCAGTGACAAATAAACTAGAAGACCTGAAAGAACCACAAAGAGTTGAAAGAAAAATTAAACAATGTAATGATTAATAATTTGCACTTGCATAGTAGCTTTCATCAGTGCTCCTCACTTCCATATACTGGGGAAAAAATGGCTGATTCATATTTCATAATAAAAAGAACTGGGAATATTACTTAGAGCTGTTACTACACACCCAGAGTCTGGTATTCCTTTTGTAAGGAACATGCAAAGAAACATTCTTCCTGCACTGAATAAGTAAGTTGAAGCTCCTCTTCCAATCATATAATCATGCTACCATAACCTCTTTAGTAAAGGTAGCAGTTTACAATAATTATATAATTTTCTTCATTCATCATATGATAGTTTCTTCTTTCCCCAGACACACAAATAATTCCTGTATTCTATGTCACTCTGAGCTAAAGGACATGGTTCTTTCACTGAGCACCTATCTTCTGCAAGGAAGCAACACACAGTGCTTGTTCAAACTACAGGCATTTCACTACTGAGCAATAAGGCAAGGACATGGATGGATCTCATTCAATACAGTCCACTGAAGTAGATGGAAGTCTCCCATGCTGCAAAAGCAAATGCAGTTTTTCTTGAAAGGATCAGTGGGCTTTTTACAGTTTTGGTCCCCTCCTCGCATTCTTTCCCACAGCCAGACTAAGCAAACTGTTCAGATGACAGAACACCATAGCTACCACCAGAACATCATGAAGCCAGAGCATCCAAGGAAACCATTGAGTCACAACTCTCAGTCACGGACATCAAATGCCCAGTCTGGCACTCTAACAAGTAGTGCAAAGAAATCTTCCTTTGTACAACAGTGTTTTCAAGCAGCCAAGAACTCTACTCTCAGATCCCCAAATAGAATAACTGCATAGCTATACGAAAAATCAGCAGAGCTGCATCAATTTACACCATCTGAGACCAGTTCACAGATCAGTTATTTAAGTGTCCACATGACTCAGTTTTCTATCTTTTCTACAGTTTGTATCACTATAGGTGGAAGTGTGATATTTTGAGATACCTCTGTAACCATATTCTTCTCAAGTGATTCCTAAATTTAAGGAGTCAACTGCAAAATGTTCATATATTAAATCCAGGGTATGAGAGGGTATGGTCCATTTTCAAAAACGGACCACAGTGCCCTGCTTCTATAATAACTTTGCAAGATCACTTTCATGCTGAAAAGTTTCAGTGTAGTCAGGCTTTCCCCTACTTATTCTTTACTTCCGAAATCTATCTTAACAGCTACTAAAGCAAAAGCAAAGTGGTAGGGTGTCAGAAAGGACTATTAGGAGAATACACAAGCACAGCATGCACAAAGCAGAAAGCAAGAGACTTAAACTGATTGGCACCTAGTTTCCTGACAGGTATCTTCCTTGCAGGAAGACTGGAAGGTAGTAAGATGACAATGGCACCATGGGCCGCACCCTGTTATCAGTCACAATTTCCCTGATTTCAAATAAACCCTTAAGAGGACAATGTGGCCTGGTAGCTGGACAGAGCAAGGAAACTTTGTTTCTGCTTCAACTCTACCACTGATTTATTGTGAACATTATGGCAAGTTAATACTATGAGTTAATACTATCAAGAGATGCAACTGATTCTTGGTGTCTCCACCTGAGACACTCCATTGGGAACCATAGATGCACACCGCCTCCAAAAAGGAACTGGAAGTTAAGCATACCAACAGTAGCAGACACATCTGAAAAACCTGATCTCCATTTCTTTGTCTCTCATTTTTCCCATGTATAAAACACTGAAAATAAAGCACTTTGAGACTGTTGAACCATAGTGAAGTTGAAATCCAAAAATTTACTGAACAAAATAATTAACCTGTCATCCAAAAATCATATTTTCTGATTGTTTTAAAAGCCAAAAACAAACCTTGTTTTGTTCACAGAAGGTTAAACAGACATTCATATTTTTTGGAAAAAAATACATAGCCTTTGTATTTTGATTTAACAAGTTGATTCCACTAGGCACGTTTCAGAAATGCTTGTTTTAAAAGCAGTTTCTACTTTACTATTAATAATGTCCTTCCCTGAAAATGGCTAACAAAATCATTCTAGCCTTATTTTAGGTGTTTGCACAGATATAGCAAAGATATAGCCTGCTCACAATATGCACTAACTGCATTACAGCAGCAAAAAAAAACCTCCGCAGTACAATAGAACTCCTTTATAACAGGAACCAGACATGTTATGAGACATCTGCTGATCCCAAAAGCTTATAATCAAAATACCCAGAACAGACAAAGACTAGGAGAAAGGAACATTGCCACATAAGACATCATAATATCACAACTTTACCGTTGAGACAAATCTGTTCTACATAGTTTAAAATATTCTGCTGGGAGCATGCCATGGTTATCTTCAGGAAGTTTAGAAAAACAAGATTTCTTTCAAAAATTATCTGAACTGTCTACCTTCTAATTTGTATGTTCAGTTAGATGTTAAGTAACCATAAAGAAATACAAAATGAGATGGGTTTTGTTTACAAAATTCTTGCCTTACATTTGGCTTAACATCACCAAAAATCTGATCCACAAATATGCAAAGACAGTTGTAGACTTGCACACTTCAAAAATACATATAACTGATTCATAAGAAAAAAAACAATATTTCTGATTGTCTCTTGCAAACTCTCTTTAGGCCTAAGAAAAATATAAAAAATTATGTATTCTTAAAAAAATACAATCTCTAATTTAACTTAATCCCAGTTTTCTTCAGACAACATTTATTGCACCATGCATGACATCTTTGTAAATGAATTTTACAAAACCTAAATCCATTCCTGTGTGATCTAAGATTTGCATTTTACATTTTTTAAAAAGAGAGAAAAAAAATATATATATATATATATACTATTCAGCATTTCTTTAAGCATCAGAAATCCAAGAAGCAAAAGTCCTTTTCTGACAGTTCCAAGCGTTCAAAATTCCCATCCCTAAAATCATGAAGTTAGCTTAGAGGTCAGGAGTCTGAAGTAGTGTTAGATACATTTTTTATTTGTCTTTTTTTGAAGCCTTGGCTATTATTCTTCTCCTTAACAAGAGCAAAAGCAATTTTTCCTTTTAAAATTTTCACTCAAATGAGAAAAATCATGTAATTTCTCAGTTACAGGAACTAGAGCTTTAAGAAAACTGTAACATACTCTGAAAAGAGCAAAAGCTCTTCTCTCTGAAATAATTGATAATTCTGGGCAGAAAAGGGAAAGAGACACAAAAAGGGCCCATACAAGGCTTATCTTGTCTTCAACCTCTCGCTTTGCCACTGCCTCCCAAGTGAAAAATGGCTACATATGTGAATATCAAGTAAGACAGCAAAAGCAGCAGCAGCAAAAATACCATCTTCCTATGCTTCCCGGGGCTTGGGAGTAGCTGCCCCTCTGGAGGATTCCCCCCACATGCAAGCCTCAGCTAGGACAACACACCACAGTGGAGTTTCAGCTAATTTCAGCATCAAAATCACATTCCCTCTGCAAAGCAGTAAAAACAGAGCAAGTGCAGATGTTTCTGTCAAAGTGGGAGAGTAACATCAATCTGCAGCGAGTAGCATTTTTTTCTTAATAAACCTCTATTGTCTGGGGAAGAGAAGGCAGAAGGGAGCCGGAGCAGACCCAGCAGAGCTGCGGCAGCTGGCAGGACCTTTCCGGGAATTCTCAATGAGACAGGCGTGCACCCTGGTGCAGCCTGACCCAGGGCCACTCAGGAAGGCAGATCGCATTTCACTGAATCACTGACATCGGCACAAGCTACAGCTCTTAGCTTGCCTCGCTTTCACCCCACAGTACCCTGACTTTTTAGCTGTGTGGGGCCTTGAATTAAACAAAAAACTTGCTCTGGTGGTAATTACATTTGCTGACCTACCACAATCCTTCTTGATAATTAAATGTTAATACACTGCAACAAATTATGCATACATTTTCTTCAGCTTCACTGGATATGAAATTCCAGAAGAGACACAGGGTCCAAGGGTCTCCCACACCTTGAAGATGTTAATTGCTATCCTTGCCAGGATAGCAATTGCACCTGTGGTGAGCAGCCCTTGTTCACAGTTTCTTTGTCCACTGCCACAGTTTTCTACACAGAAAGAAGTCATATCACAATCTAACTTTCCACCAGGGCAATGATGTTTAAATGTTAGCATAAAATGGGTGCAATAGAATCAGTATACAGGCTGTTGCTATCTAACAGGGAAATTTCAAGCAAGCCTCTCTCTTCTAAAAGAGTCATTCATCCAAGTGAAGACTACTCAACATCTAGAGATCTGTCAGTCAAATAAAAAATTGGGGCTCTATTTTGCATAGAGCTGTACAAGCTTAATGGTAGAGTCAGTCACCTCTACCAACCAGTAACCAATCTGAAATCTGCACAGTGATCTTTTAAGTGAAACTTTTTTGCTTTCTGAGCATTATATTCTGCCATTCACAGATAAACTATTACTGCTTTCAACAGACCAAGACCAAGAATGTATGCGACTAAGCATAGTTCTAAATCATATTTTAGTCATTGCAACTTGAAGAGTTTCTTAAGCTCCTTTAGTAACAGGCACACATCTATCCCAGTAGATACACTTAAATCCAGAACAGCAGAAGCCTTTCTACTGAGTATCTCAAAAAGAGGAAAAAGATCTAAAGTTATTTAAAATCATACAGAAAACTCAGATCAAAGTAGAAAAAAAAACAGCCTTTACTGTACACTCTTACCCTGGACTCTGCAGCCTGTGGTCTACTGTATCATCTGCTTTTGTGTTTCCCACCTTATTGGCCCTATCCCACCAGTCATGTGACGGCCAATGGAAAGTCAAGGAAATCACTGTAAATGCTAGAAGTGCAAGTACTAGTAACTACAACGTCCACAAACCCCAAGCCAGAGCCCCTCATCCAAAACCTGAAGAATATTTTTAAATTCTCATAATTTTTAAGCCTATAAAGTGACAACCTTTTAATTTAGTATCTGTTTCTGACCTTCTCATGTTTTTTTCTGCAACCACAAGAGCTAAAACTTCACTCAGCTTTAACGTGTTCAATTCTAATGTATAGTTTCAATTGTATTTTCCCTTTCCTGGTATTGCCCTTGCATTCTAAAATATTGTGCAAAACAGGAAAATTTTATGCAATGATTTAATAATACATTGTTTTTAGCAGCAATTTCAGCCTACCCTGTGGCTCTCTCTTCTTCCTAAACAGTTTGGTGGACTGCACAGTGAAACTGATCAGTTCCCTGATCCAGTTAAAAGAAGACAACAAATATGCAAAAAGTCCAAACAGAGAGAGTGGGGCCCCATCCAGTTCACATGGATTCAACCCTGGAAACTGTTACTCTTGTACAGACTGATGCGGTATGGGTACAGATGCAGAAATGAACGGCATAGGGTAAGACTACCTAAGACAGCAGTGCTGCCAATGACTATGCATCATCAGACAGTGCAAACAAGTTTTTTATTCAGTGCACATATGTGTACAAGTGCTCTATATGGATTACACATGCCAATATAACAATCATCATCAAACATACAATTGTATATGGAATTAAACACTACATATCTATAATCATCTACAGACACAGGACGAAACCAATGCAACTAGCAATACTCAAAACACTAATAAACATGCCACAATCTACCCATGTTATCCACAATTTAATTACTTCTAAAGACTCTAGAATGCTTGAACTATTTGATGTAGATCTCTTCTTTCATAAATCCTATGTGGAGAGATAAGTAAACGCCTGTGTAATTCAGTTATGCTTACTAACAGAGGAGATGCAAGAAAACCAGAGAAGCCATTTTGTTGTACTGCATTAAACCTCATCTACTATTTAAAAACTTCAAAAATATAATCAAATTATACACAATAAAGTAAATAGTTCCAAAAATCATTCCTCCCCAGCATCCTAACCTACAATCTCTTTCCTCCACAACATCCCTCAATGTACACAGTTCTGCCAGTGACTTTGGTGGGACAAAGACTTCAGCCTCTGTTTTTCCACTCTTCTTAACAATTCAAACCTGAGCCCGTATCAATGCATTTTGGACTTTCACCTTAGCCTTTTACCTCTGAAAAACTAAACATTCTTTTCAGGTTGGGTACACCCTTTCCTAGAAGGACCATACCCCATCCTAGATGATCTAGCAAACTCCTTCCATCACTAGCTACCATGTTCCAGTATAAAAAAACAAAACTGATCTCACAGGTCCACAAAGACCCAATCCTGCGAGGGATGCTGAGCTCCTTCACTCCCTGCTCTGACATAGAATCAGGTCCCCATCGAGTACCAACGGCAATTTACAAGCTTCCTCAGGGGGACTATTACTACCATGTAGTGGCTAGCACCACATCTTTACTTCACAGCCAAAAAGAAAAATTAAGCAGAAGTATTTCTGAGTATCCTTTTCATTTATGGTCCTAAACATGTTGAATTTACTGGCCGGGTGTTAACACTAATAGCCTTAAGAGCTCTCACTCTATCAATGAATATAGCTCCTGTTTTCATATTTTATATAAGCTCTGTGACATATAAACACATACCTTAACACTACAGACTTATAAATAAGCTGTGCTTTCTGACCACTTTAGGAACTATATACTCAGTGTGTTTGATAGGCATTAAACAACTTTAAAGAAACATCATTCTAGGTTTTTTGGGGGTTTTTTATACACTTAGCTATGGATTAATACAGCAATAGAACAAGTTTGTCACAACAGAATAATATCCCATTAAATCCCTGAGTTTTCAGGAAAATATGGGTTTTGTTAGTACAGATGTATGCCATCCTTTAATATTGAAATAGGAATCTAAATTTCAACAGCATAAATAACAGGGAGCAATTTGGCCTCAATTTGCAAAGACATTAAATTATCATGGGTTGCGTACAAATTACCACATTAACTGCTTTTTCTGATGTGCCTGAAGAAAATATCTGATAGATGGCAACAGGGTTACCCATATTACATGATACTCAGAAGAGGCAAAAACCGGTACACCCAAAATCTACATGTACTGCTTCTTATCAAATAAGAACAATCAGTTTAAGTACAAAACAAAGAGAAAATACTATTTTAAAATTGTAAGTTAGCATTCCATTTTCACAGTGGATTGAAAAGAAATTCCTTTACATTGCTTGGTTATTTATGTGTTCATATTTATTTTTGTGTGTAATGAACGGGGCCAATCAAGCCAGTTTTAACTCACATTTGTAGAGTTCAAGCAATAGCATAGGACTTAAGAGTCTGCATTTGGTTTGTTGAACAGACTGTTTATTTCATTATTATTACTACTACTACTACAGGAAAAACATTATCATTTTATTTAGAATCTGGGTAATGGTATGGCATTCCTTTTTCAGGAAAGCTTAAAAAAAAAAAGAAATCTCTTTACAAGACTGTTTTGAAACTTCTGAGTTCTGCATAATATTTCCCACTTGAGCTAATTGTTTTTCAAGGGAAATTTAATTTTTAAAAGCATGTTTTTCTAACTAATGGGAACCTGTGCTAAAGTAAACAAAGGTCTTGCTTGATAGGAATTTTTGCTCTATCTTTACAACAAGAAGGAAGGAAAAGAACATGTAATAGCATGCTGAAACACATGCAGTAGCAGAATTGCTGAAGTTTTTAAAAAGTAATTAGAAGACGATTCTCTATTCCACTTGTCTTATTTAAAACAGATCATTTTACCCTGCCTCATTTAATATTAATTGTGTATGATTTTTTCCAGAAAAAACAAATATAAATGCAGTTCCCTTATCTACTTACATTCTTGTTTTAAAAGTATTTCTGATTAGCTATTTTGTCAATAAAACATTGTCCTCATACATCATTTTTGCACAGAAAAAAGTTTAAAAGACACTCAAAGCTTTTCAGGGCTGTCGTCAGCTTCGACTATAACATTACATTATATTAACCTTACCCGTAAAGGCGAAGCCAAGAAATGTGAAAAGGACATAAAAAGCCAAAGTTTCCACCTGCTTAAGGGATATTAATGAGTAACTTCATGGTCTCAATTATGTCCTATCTTCCCAGATGGGAATTAGAGAGGTCATCCTGAGTTAGCAAAAATCAATCGCTTATTTATTCTTTTTCTGCTGCACATGCATAGCACAAGTCTTCCTTGTAACCCAGTACTTTAAAACCCATTGTCCTAAGCATCTACTCCCAACTGGTGCAATAAACAGAATGAAAAAGAGCAGAGACGTGAAAGGGACAAGGCAAAAGGATATTAAAAGCACAGAAGTTCAGTTATGGCTACCACCTTTAAGCTATTTACAATTGAATTTTAGCATTTTTGCTGAAGACAGCAACAGCTTCCTCTTCACACAACAACTCACAAAAGAAGTATTAAATTAGATTTTATTTCTGTCTTTGTTTTTGCTGTCACTGCCCTTCAAGCTGTGCAAGGACAGATTCTACTAAAAAAAAAAAAAAAAATTAGCAAGGGCGCTACATTTGGATTTGATAAGTGTTTATAAAACAAACATTATTCCTCCCATGGGGGAGAAAGTCAGGTTCATCCCCAAGCAAGCTGTTGTCTCGCAAACAAAGTTTGTAAATATCGAAACTTCCTACTGGGACTTTGGCATTTAATTAAAAAAAAAAAAAAAAAAGTTACAGATCTGTATTTACTTATACCAAAAAAACCCTTTACCAGCACCAGAATAAAAGCCTATACAAGATGTATGTGTACTGGTGAAACTGTAATGGTGAAATCATACTACGTTTAAGTAACTCATTCTTTGAGAGATGAGGAAAGTGAAGCAAACAATGGAAACAACATGTAAATCAGCTGAAGTCCAAACACCAGAAGTAAGGGGTTCTCCACTGTAAGACCTAACACGTTTCCATTTATTAGTTGAGCACGAATACTAACTCAGAATATAATTAGTTATTAATCTTTTTTTATTCATATAGGGTTATTTTAATTGAAATAGTCACTTCTGATAAGGTTAGGAAAGCCTTTTGTAGGAAAATTATTTTTTCCTCCTTAAATTTTGCTAAAATAAGATGGCCTAAACACTTCTTTCTTTACATTCTTGCACAGTGCTTCACTAAGGAAAACTATCTTGTCAAACACAAAACATATAACTGCCTACTTAAACAATGGAAGTCGTTACCTCTTGCAAAAGAAACTGTAGGTAAGGTCTCATTAATGATATTTATATGTGGGCACATACGGTGTCTATCAGTGAAAAAAAACACATACGAATAATCCACACACAAACTAATGCTAATTCCTATTTTGCAGCCCAGGCATGACAAGAAAGAGCTTGTGTGGAAAGACTTTAATTTGAGTATATGTATCAGGTATCCATACAAAGGATAGCAAGTATCTAGAATCAACAAATAACTTATCCACAGTATTCATGGACAAAATTTCCCAGATCTGGATTTAGCTGTCATTACAACTGTTGCTTTCAAACGCAAAACAAAGTGATGTTATTTTCCTGTTCAATTTTATTCATGTTGTACAGAATGCAGTAAAACTCGTCGTGCCAGAGGATTTGCAAAGGGATGATGTGAAGATTAATTAGTGGCTGTTCATAAAGCACCCTGATTGTAGAAAGCACTATATATAAAAATGACCTTGTTATCAAAGCTGCTGAATGCTCCCAATGCTCATACTTTCAATGGAAGGTATAGATATTTTTATACAGCTCTTGAAAACCAAGCTAGTTATGTTTAAATAGTTATATTTAAATATCTACCAAGGTTTTCAGGAGTTTTTGGCATTGTGTCCATCTCCCACTTACGATTTTTTTTTAAACTACTATATATTCTGCTTAAATCACACCTTTTCAGCTCCAAGAGAGAGTAGAAGCTAGGTATCTTACATCTGACGTCAAAAAGATAACAGCTTAACATATCCACACATTCAGGCAACAAGTGAACATGGATCTTATCCTTGTCCCCTAGTTACTCTCTGGAAATCAAAGACAGTACTTGAAATAATAAAGAACAGATATTTCTTTGAACAACTGTATTTATTTGGAGAGTTAGCGCTGGAAAAAAATGATAAGGCACAAGACCAAGCACAAAGAGCTCTGCTCAGAAAAATGGAGCCTACAGTGGTACATACAGTGCTTTAGTATCTTCTTGCCACTTACATACCCAAAATAATTAGGAATGAAAATGCATCACATTTTAATTAAAGCACTACCATATAGGACTCTAGAAATTTTTTCAGAGACTGTGTCTTTGGTGACAGGTTTGCCAGACAGCAGACTTTGACATCTCCTGTACAAATACAACTTCATGTCTAGTATTGCTACATTACAGAGATTAATGCCTGTAGCACAATCCTGCTTCTCTCTACCAGTATCTTTTTCCTCTTTTCAGAAGTAATCAGCTATGGCTACTGCCAGGAAAATGCCTCATCTCCACTGATACTCAACTTCCCCTTTGCACTGATGGTATCTTAACAGAACCAAGAACTGCAAAAACTACTTGTGCTCATGTCTTTTCGGGTATTGTCCAGCAATACTTCACTGACTCGTCTTCCTCCCTTTTTACAGCAGTTCCTTCAAAGAAGAAAGAAAAATATTCCCCTGGAAACATCCTCAACAGTCCGGTGGAAACAGCAGGTGAAGATCTCACTGTGGCAGTTTTGCAGGCACAAAAGAAGAACTCCGTGAGAACAAGCAGCCGGCCTACCTGAAGGTTAAAGCAGCTCCCATCAAAAACCTGCTCTGAATAGTCTGTAGCAGAGTATGATGCAGAAAAGACACTTACACATACTATGTGTCTCCATATCAAAGTGTAAAAACACAAACAAACAAAAAAAAACCTCCAAGCACATCACAGGCTGGCTGAAACCCATTTAAATCCACCATTAATAGAAATCTATATAAAAGCCAATTCGCATGCTCATGTCATGAGCGTCCTATAGGAAGGCCGGAATGAAACCATTCAGAAAAATGAGATATTTACATATAAATCAAAAAAGAGTGTAACCTAAGTACTGTGTGGTTATAAATCGGTGTTAAACATGTTCTGTGAGCTGTGTTAATTGCTACCAGACTAAATCTGGGTGTAGTCACATCACATACTATAAATGTTCCAGTAATACTGCCCACTGAAATTTTAAGCTATACATGAAATATAAATCACATTTTTAAAGATTGCATCTGCCTTTGTACATATCTCGTGCTGTTGATATTACGGCCTTACGTTTTTCTCTTGCATTATTTTCCATTAGAAGGAAAACCCTAAAGGAATCTCCATATTTTAAGTTCACATTGTCAGTGTCTGGGCAGGATATGCGACCGCCAAATCAGAACCCAAAACAAGGCCTGAAACACAGCAGGGTAGTTGCCGTGCAAAACCCAAGTATTTGCTTTCAAATTAAAAGCATCCTCCACCTTCCCCATCTCCAACTTTACCAATATGTCAGCGGACATTCACAGACTTCGGTTTCAGAAAGGAATTGCTCAAGCCTAAATTCATGTCAGTCTCGTGTTGCCAGCAGGGAAAAGGGGGAAAAAGCAGTAAAAAAATTTTTTTGATTTGCTCAAAAAAAAAAAAAAGCTGTAATTACAAAATTAACCATCACTAGGATTATAAAGATGGAAAAACCCCACACGGCATTTCAGGATTCACCCAAACGCAGCCCCCCCCACGCACATCCCCCCCCCCACACACACACACCTCAGGGGGAGGGACACGCTCGGGGAGCGCTCGCAAACGGCAGAAATTGACACAAAGAGCACGCATTTTCCTCAAAGTTATTATCCCCCACACACACGCACACACGCACACGCACACCCCGCTCAGCACGGCCGCCCCTCAGCGCCAACGGCCGCGGGCGACAGAACCAACGGCCGCGAGCGGCCCCTCAGCGCCAACGGCCGCGGGCGACAGAACCAACGGCCGCGAGCGGCCCCTCAGCGCCAACGACCGCGGGCGGCCGGGCCCCGCCGCCGCCGCCCCCGGGCCCGGCCCGGTGCTTACCGTGGCCGAGGCGACGCTGTTGTCCGCCAGGGTCAAGTGGTGCGGCTCCCACCGCCGCAGGAACTTGGAGGTGAGGATCTTGCTGAGAAATGTCCGGGGGTGCCGGATGACGCACACCTGGATGTCCCCCTCCTGCAGCAGCTTGTACCTCATGCCGTTGCAGTGGAGCAGCGCTCGCCGGCACGGAGCAGCACCCATTTTATTCCCCTCCGTCGCAGACATTTCACCCAGCAATGGCTTGCTCTCCTCTATCTGTCTGTGATCGCTGCCCCCACCAGAGCTGCCGTTAAAATCCATAGCAGCCTGCGGGTCTGTATCTTGCTTAGCGCTAGCCGCCTCGAAGAGGAAGGTTTCTGTAGGCAGGAGAGCTAGCTAGCTAGATATATATATATAAAAAAAATAAAATCCAACCCCACACAGCAGATTAAAAAACGCTGAAGGAGAAAAAAAACTGTCAAGGAAGATGGGGGAAGGGATTCAGCCACACAGAAAAAAAAAAAAAAGGAAAAGAAAAAAGGGGAGGGGGGAAAAGGGAAGCGATAAAAAAATCCTTATTCAAACTTCAAAATCTGCCCTCCGGCGGGCGCCCCGCTCCGCTGTGCCCCGGCTCCTCCGGCGGCTCTCAGAGCGCCACATCCATGCTGCCGGGCGGCTGCCCGCGGAGCGGAGCGGAGGGTGGGCTGGCGGCGGGGGCAGCAGACAAAAGCCGGCGGCGGGGACTCCTGGCGGGGGCTGCGGGGCGTCCGGCCGCGGCTCCTTCCTTCCCCCCGGGGCGTGTGCGCGAGTGCGTGCGGCGGCGGGCGCGTGTGTGCATGTATGTGGGTGCGTGTGTGCGCCGGTGTGTGCCTGCGTGGGGGATGCGCGCGCGTGGGGTGTGTGTGTGTGTGTGTGAGTGCGTGTGTGTGTGTCTGTGTGTGAGTGTGTGTGAGCGTGTCCGTGCGCGCCGCCGCCGCTGCCGCGGGAGGAGGAGGAGGAGGCGCGCGGAGCTAGCGCTGCCGAGAGACTCTCGCCGGCGCGGCTCCGGCCTCACCCGATTGGCTCCGGCGTGGTCACGTGCCGCCCTCCCTGACGTCAATGGCCGCGGAGCCGCCGAGGGCGGCGGCGGCGGCGCGAGGTGCGCGGGAAGCGCCGCGGCGCGCGGCCGTTGGGCGGCTCGGCCCGCCCCGCCCCGCCCTTCCCCCACCCGTCTCCTCACAGCGGTGGCGGCGCCGCGCGGCGGCCGTCGCCGTCCCGGGGAGGGAGGCGGAGGCTGAAGGGGCCGCGGGGCGGCTGGGGGCAGCGCGGCCCCCGGCGCGCAGGAGGCCGGGGGGAGCCGCCCGGCGAGGGCGGAGGTGTGCGCGCACACCTGCGCGCCCGCGGAGGCCGCCCGCCCCCCCGCAGCGCCGTGAGGGGAGCCCCGCGCTGCGCGGCCGGGTGGTCCCTCGGAAAGCGGGCGGGAGGAGGAGGCGACTTTCAGCGCGGTGAATCTCCCGTTTCCTTGGCCCCGCTCCGGCCGGGGCCGGGGCCGGAGGTGGCGCCTCGCCCTTGCGGCGGAGGGAGACGGGAAGCGCTGCGACGGCGGCGCCTCGCAGGGTGCGTCTGAGCATCCTCGGTGCGCGGTAGCTCTTGGGCAACCGCTGCAGAGAGCAGTAGGAAGGCTCCCAAGGCGCCGGTCGCCGTAGCTTCGCCGGTGGCTCCCGGCGGTGCTCCCCTCCCTCCGGCCTTAGGAGGGTACGGGGAACTGAACGCTGCCCCGAAGCGCCCGTCACGGCGGTCAGTGTGAGGGCCCGGGGCGAGCGGGGCACCCGGACAGTGCCGCGATGAGCAGGATGGTGAATATCCTCCGGTAATCCAAGAGGCAGAGCAATTTAAGAAAGAAAAAGAGCTCCCTTTAAGACCTTTAAGCTGTTTAACAGCTCTGTAATGCTGTGAGCAGTGTGGATGCTATACAAAGAGAAATTATATCATTTATCCACGTTTTTTCTTTTTCTTTTCCCCCCTCAGCGGGCAAAGGTAGTAATGGAACTCAGATCTTGTTTCGAATTTCCTGATCTGAACAAGCAGGTTAGGACCAAAAAAAAAAGAAGTTACATTGTATAAAATACGTGTAGGTGTCATTAAACTGTGGAATTCATTACACTGGCTATTGCTGAGGTCAAGAATTTAGAAGGGATTTACAGGGCTGTTTTGCCTGATGCTAGCAAAACGTTTGGAGAAAGTATAACGCCTCACGCTTCAAAGTTTAAACCCATCTCTAATTTAGGGTGACTGGGAAAGAGATGGTACCCATGACAAGCGGATTATTTCCCAGGGTATACCTGCAATTGAGTTTCTGGCAGCTTCTTTTAGTGCAATAGTTCTCAAATGAAAGATCATAATGCCAAGAGAGGTGCCAGCAGTTATGAGTGGAGTCATGAGCCTGCCCAACAGAAAACGCTTTCATCTGATACTCATGGTAGTATTTAGAGTCGCACAAATTATTTGTTTGAGAGGTGAGCTGTCACTGGAAGGGTTTGGGAGTTTTTGACACAAAACCTTTTGTACTGAATGCTGGCAAAGAGAATACGTGAGTGGATGGACTGCAATTCCTGTGAGCAGGTCCATCGCGTGTTACGTTATAAAGCTGTTGTGCTGAAATAGGCATGCATTTGACAGGAGGATTGCTATTTAAACACTTTCAGGAAGGAAGATTTTAGTAACGTATCAATTACTTATCAAATTCTATGGATACTTTTGTTGAATGTTAGCATCAAAATTATTTATAAAAACCTAGGAAGTCTGCAGAGTACTCACAAGTGCCAGTTTATAGTATGATGCACAGAATTATGCAATTTGGCTAAGGTTAGAAGAAATATACTCATTTAATGCCACGTATGATACAACCAACAGTAAGACAAAGTTCTTTTGTATAAAGCTCTTTTCAAATTGTGACTATCTCATAGCATTGGTAATTACTTACCTTCTGATCTTAAGCAAACTGACTGGTCATTATGCACTAAACATTACAGGCAGTTCCTACAAAGCTTTGTATACCATATTACTGCTAGGGATGAATGACAAACATATTTACACTGAAATAAAATTAGATCTACTCATACCTGTAAATATGTGTGGATCTGCATTTGAAAAAAAAAACCTTCTAAACTAAATTTTAAAAGGACACCTTTATTTTGATATAAGCTTTTTGCTGCAGGAACTGGCTGTTTCTGTGAGTTCGTAGGATGCCTGGTACAAGGGAGACCTGTTCTTGTTTGACCCAAGGCACTGTTCTCGTACAAATAATAATGGTGACAATAGTAGGAGTATTCGCACACACGTGACCTGTACTAACACTTCAATAAGTGTGAACTGCAACCAATGTAATTATTTTGGTGAAAGTCTGTGCAAACTAGCCACCTGTTCAAACCACTGCTTTAAATCTACTGTAATTGTCATCTCTGACAGCTGTTTGCTAATGGGAGGACTATATGTAAAAAGTTTGGTGATTTCAAGTAAATTTCCTGGCAAATTAGCACAGATGTTTTCAACGCATGTTCCACAGAAGGTAACAAAAAAGCAAAGCTGTATATGGTATATAGTCATCAACATATATGTGTTACCTGAAAGGATCCATACCTCCTCTGGAAATCCACAGTTTGGAAGTGTTGAAATCCAGTGAGATATTACAAAAGCACAGCACACCAGGCAGTGCCATTGCTAGCAACCCTTGTCAAGGACAGAGGTCCAAATCCTCAGAGGCGCTGAGCATTTGCAGCTCTCACTGCATGTACTCTCAGGGCTGCAGGTGTTCTCTCTGAAGTAAACTCAGCACACAAAGATATGATCAGGGGAGGAAATTTCACGTTGCCTGCCAGAATGGGGCAACCAAAAACCCTGTCTAGACAAGTGAAATTGAAACACGCTGTTTGCTGCACAACCTGCTGAAATGCATTTTACCATCCAAGGTGCAGCAAATGGTTGGTATGTGACCCAAGGCTGAGCACATTAAAACTAGTACTGCTTCTCTTATCCCATATAAATTACACCAAGCGGAAGGTGGATGAAATGCCTTTCTGGCTTTGTGTTTTTCCAAACTTCCTCTTCTGGCCCCATGCAGCCCTGTAGACACTTCAGGTGTACGTGCTTGGCTATATTTCAAAGTGATGCTTGGGGGCTCCTGTATTTTTTTTTTTCTCCTAGGAATCTAATTTTTAAGAGCAAACACAATCAGAATTTTATTTGAAGGAGGGACATACTTTGTTCATATAATAAACACTGAGCAAATAATTCATAATAAATAGCATATCAATGAAAATGTACATCTTTAGCTACTCACAAGGTATTCATGGGCATGCTATCAATTTTGAATAATTCAGAAATTTATGAGTTTGTGAAACATTTCATTTCTGTGCTGAACAGTCCCAATGATTTTCATGCTTAAACATTTGCCAGATGCTTAGAACAGAAAAAAAGGCTTTGAAAATGAAAATTGAGTGGTTTATTTATTATTGTTGATATTACTACCAAATGGAAGCTCTACCTAAGTCAGGGCCGATAGGTACAGGTCAAATTTGGAAAGGGAGAGAGAAAGAGAGAGACTTCTCTTCTGCAGAAATATCAGTGCAATCAGACCAAAACAAGAGTTTTGGACTAACAGGGACTAACAGGGAAGCTGGCGGAGGTGAAGGCATTTCCTCCTGATGAGAGGTCAGTGGTGGAAAGAGACCTCAGATCTGCCTGCCAGTCCAGGGCCCCATTCCTAAACTTTGCCCTCTCATTTACAGTTCTTTCTATCTTGCTCTTTTTTTTCTTATTCACTCCTATTTTCCTTTAAATGAGGTTTTGTAAATAGAAGCATCACTTACTGAAAGAGACTGTAGACTGGAAAAATTGGGATATCCCCACCATGCAGTTTTAGCCAGAGAACTGGCTCTGGGTCAGCAATAGAGAAGTAGATTCAGACTTCTTTCTTCCTCCTCCTCCTCCTAGGTTGTGACCTGTATTAGAAGCAAGAATATTCATCTGTTCAGTTATAAGCCTGTAAAACCAGGAAGGCCCATGAACACAGCCATTTGCAAATTCCAGCTGGGACTCCAATCTTAAAAACCACACTTTTCCTGCCTTTCCAGTGTTTGGTCTCTTGCCTGTCTACACTCGAGGCCATCAAGTGTTCTGCAGAAGGTCCCTCCCGGGTGCCCAAGCAGAGGCACTGGCGCTTAAACTTAGTATCATCCATTTATAACCATGTGTTAAAACAAAAACAAGATAATATTCTGAAGGAAAAGAAGACAGGAAATTAATGGGTAGTTCTCAATGCCCGTAACACAGGTTGTGTAGGAGAGGGGGCTTGGAACACCCTTGAGAAAGAAAGCATGTGAGATGCCAGAACCTACACGGGAGAAAAGTGTTGCCTAAAGGCACCTTGCATGAGAGTAACCCATGCAAGTGGCTTTATATGACACTCTAAATGAGGGGGGGTGAAGGAGCAGCTGTGGCAAGGGCCGGATATGAATATTGAGAGGCCTCAAGTACAGGGGAGAGATCACTTGTCCCAAAGGAGATTAGCCCCAGCTGGGCTTGCCACACACTTTCAAAGGGGGAAAAAAGAATAAAATAAGCCTTTACTTCACCTTTGAATTATTCCTAATTTAGTTTACAGAATGTTACAATATTAACAGATGTTCTGGTAAACCCTTTCCCCAGTCTGATCAAAGAGGGAGAAAAGAAATCTGCTTTTATTGTCTCTCACTAAAAATTTCTCTCGGAGGCTGTAAGGGCCTACCACATTAGAGCTTTCTGCTAAAAAAAAAAAAAAAGCTGCTATTGTCTGGTCAACACGTCTCTGAGAGATGTCTGTGCAGAGCTGTGAAATGCATTTTTTTCCAAGCAGAGAAGTGAGCACCAGGAATTCCCAGCTTGGATTCACTATCCGTTCAGATTCTGCATTTGTGCCTCTAATATTTGAATCCTTGATGCATATTCGAGATAATGGAGCTTTCTTCCCTTATTCACAGAGGTGCTGTGCGCATTATGGGATTCATTAGTCAATGCTTGTAAATTGCCACTGTTGACTCAGAGCAAATTCCTGCTATCAGACTCACTAGTCAGCTCATTTTCATAACAATGCTGCATTGTTAAAAATACTTTAAAACTATTCTTTGGTGAAACTGGGGAATACAACAAATTTGAGCAAACGTATAAAACATAAAAGAGAAGCTACATCAATAACGCTAAAAGGCCTGTGATTGTTCATTGCCGTTGTGTCAGAAGGATACATAAAACTTTGGGAAACAGAATTGTTTCCCAAAAGGGGTGATGCACATTTAAAACCTAACTAGATAATGGTTTTAAAAAAAAACAACAAACCCACCATATAAGGAGCAGTTTCATAGGCACTTTATGGGAAGGAAGAGCTTGATTAGGGCACCATTTGACCATAGATACTTACATAAAATTAAGATTGCATTTACCAGCATCTCCTCCTTTTCCCCAAATTTCTCATCACTTCACTGTCTGAGCCTAACATGTTTTATTTTGGAGGAAATCTTCACAGGTGGAATACTAAGATGGAAATCAGACTTGGATATGAACTTGTAAATCTCAGTCTCTGACATTCAGATTTCTACTGTTATCAGCACTACTCGGTCACTGTGTTCCTGTTTTCCCATCTGATACACATTACATTAAGGGGCTGACTGCACTCCACACAGACTCTGGTGACAAAGGTATTTCTGATTCCTTACTGGCATAACGCACACTTGTAAGGATGCAGAAATCATACTTTTTTTCCACCTGTCATCATCAGATGTTCTGATACGGGGGTATGTAGGATGAAGCTGATGGTATCAATTGCTAGAAGGAGCCTGCCATCTGCTGATCTGAAGAGCACTCCAGTCTGACTTTTACCTGATCTGATACTAGTACATTTTGTAAGGATGAAGCACTACACAAAGTAGGTAACGTATATCTGAATATAAGGAGCATTAACAGACTTGCTGGGGTGAATTTATCTAAGCGGTAAGAGGAAGTCTGAAGTCTGTAATCTCAAGTCTAAGTCTGAATTGGACACACAGAAACATGGAGGCATCTAAAATAAACAGACAAGTGGATAGGAAGGAAGAAAGCAGAAGATACAAAGGGAGGGGAAAAAGCCTGAAAGGTCTTCTCTGCTTTGCTGTACCGACCAGTGCAGCTAAGATATCAGCTGTCTTCCCCGTGCATTCACCCTTAAGGACAGCAGGCATAAGCAGTAAACTGCTTCCTCACCAGCCTCTGCCTTTTTCTAGGGCTACCAACATGCCCAGGCGTGGAAAAAGCCCTGGAAAAAGAGCTCCCAACAAACCTTGTCAGGTTCCCATCCCTTTTTCCTTTAGAGCTTACTTCCATCAAGATGTATGTAAAAAGCTTTCATTTGGCTGCACTTAGTGAAAAGTCACCATTTCTGTTAAACTGTTTGCTTTATTGCTACCTGATCCTCCCACCCCCCCTGCTAATATTTGCTGTTTCATGAGTAGGTTACATCCTACCAGTCTTTCTAAGCAGTGAGTGCTCTTCAGTCCAGAATTATTAGGACTTAACACTTATAAAACATCTCCATAATGCAAATAAGAATTAAAAAACAAAGGGAAAAAGGAGACCATGCAGAGCTGTAAACTTGTAGCAAGGTGAAGTTTCTCCAAAACAGAGGAGAACCAACTAAAAAAGAAGAAGGTAGTCCAAAAATCAGGGAAGTGTATTTTCGATCACTGAAACAACACAGCAGGGAAGTGAAATTAGAAGTGGAAGAAATGCTGAAGGACTTAGATTATTTTTGAAAAGATCAGGAAAAAAAAAATGCAGAGTGGGAAAGAGCATAAGACTATTAGCAGGATTAGTATCCACAAATTCACTGGTGAGGAATTGTCATGGAGCAAGAAAAAGAAGATAAAATAACATCCTTGATTATTGTTTTTATTGTTAAGCTCCCGTGTTACGGTAACTTCAATAAAGTATCTTACACAAAAGGCAGATGGAAATCTCCCACCTGTCCTCAGTCATTTTCCAACATAACATTAGGATGAGCAGGGTTAAAAAGTGAAATATGAATTACCACCATCCAATGACAGTGCACATCATCTAGTGCTCGTGGCTTGTTTGTGCAAAGCACCTTATGCATATATGTAAGATAGTCCCTGGCCTAAGAAGTCTAAGGAAACAAATATGAAGGACAAAAGAGAAGCATCAATTTAGCATACTGTTATCTCTCATGGTTTTTATATTCCCAGATACAACTAAAAAAATTGATTGTTTGGGTGTGCTTTGGTAATTATACATCTTAGTATATTAACAATTTCCGCCTGTCCCTCAGCTGAGCATGGCAGATTTCTTGGAAGTATAACACCCTTGGAGGCTCTACAGTCCAAGGGGAAACAGCAGATAAGGGAATGGCCGTGATTCGCTTAGGACAGTCCCCAGATGACAAGCAGCAGAGCAAGAAGACGACATTGGAGAATTCAGTGAAGAGAGCAGATGGTCAGTAATGGTGGCTTTCACCCACATGGACAGGCGGTACTACATACCTAGAATAAATGCCTCAAACATCATAACCAGAAAAAAAAAGGGGGGGAAACAGACAAAGAATACATATAGCTTTGGTAGTGCCCAAGGCTGTGGCTGACCACAAAAATCAGAGTTTCTGGGCAACCACAAGATTGCAAAATTGAGACATTTTCTCTGATGTATCAATTTGCCTTCCAGTATATAAGGCTATTTTTTCATAACATGAAAGCAGTAGGCTAAAAGGAGTACGTCTTGATCGAGCTTTTCATTGATGCTGTGGAAAACTTGAAGATACAATGCAGAAGAATATAAGATCGTAGAAAAAGAATCACCTATCCAGCACAAGCTCTTGAGGCCTTTAGTAAGACCTTGAGAGTGTTAGGGATGGTACAGCTGTTGGTGAAAAACAACTTGTGAACTGGTTAACTCCATCAGCAAATTGCAGCAGTGCAGATATCGGTTGACATTTGTTTACCACATCCACACAGGTGACGGGAAGAAAGGGAGGAGCTGCAGGCACTGCTCTCCGCAAGGTGCGCGGCGCGGGCTCGGGCTGGGTTATCGTTATCAACAGTGGCAGTGGAAAGGCATCGTGTGTGCCAGGTTTGCTCGTGAGCACAGCCAGCTGGGACTTGGCCTCTCGTTTGTTCTGCAGTCAAGACCAGAGATCAGAGCGGTTCTAAACAACATCCAAATTTTAACACTGGGACAAGAAATGAAGAAACTGTTGGGTGAAGTTAGCGGGACTGATGTATTGTGCAGGAAGGGGCAAGTAGAGGTAATAGAATTGGTTTAACAGGGAATGTTTAAAGGCATCATATCACACAAATGATAATTTGGTATAAATATACTGAAGATTTAGGTGAATCCCACAGTTCAACGTCATCTATGGAGATTACAGTTAGCTTAGCAGTAAGTGGGGGGAAACCAAGTACCAGTCATGACTGAATTGCAGTATTTCCTAATGCCCCACACCCCAAGGACCGTGAGCATTCAGGGAGAAGTGTATTCAATACAGCATGAATGAGCACAAGAACTACAGTGATCCATTTCCTACACCGCACAGGACACAACCCGCTGGGAAGGAAGCCATTTCAAGGTCAAAGAACCAGCTCTGTGTCAATGGATTTGAGCACCATGGCATGGCGGCATGGCACCATGGCAGACTCCTTAGTTTGTTTTCATATTTTTAAGAAAGAAAAAAGGAAGGCGGGGGCTACCCAGAGTGAGCAATCAAAAGCAGGAGTTTAGGGATGCAATTCCTGGAATCACTCATCGCCTGGGAACAGGAAATGATTTCGGGAAAGACTGCTACGCTGTTTTCACACTGATTTCGATTATGGAAGCAGATGGGTTAACACTTGGCGTGCAGCGGCATTTGCCATCTCTTAGGATAGGCCAGTTAGTCCAAAAAAGTGAATAAAGAGGTATCACCTTTAATATCTGGTGCTGCTACTGCCACTGCTTTTCCAGAACACTCTCCTGTGGGCTTTAAAGTATTGGTTTCGTTCATCCACCAGAAAAACTGCAGCCTTAATCCATCCGCCTGTCTCTCTGTGTATATATCTGGGTAATTTAATAAATGCTTCTGGGTGTTGATTTACGTCATTGTATCTCTCTGTAAGCCTGTGTCTGTGAGCGTGCTGTTGGTTGTCTGTGAGCACGCATTGTTCGTGCTTCGTGTGTGTGTGTCTGTGCCTCTCTGCGTGTCTGAATGTGGTTTTGTTTAAAAATTTTCCCTAGAAAAAGTAAGGAGTCAGGCATTTCATGAGGTTGTTAGTTAAAACCAAGGAAAGGAAGGAGGAGACAGTAAGGGATAATTTACTGAGAAAAGGGGGTAGATTTGGCTACAGTTAACGATCTGCCTCAGTGTGGGAGATGGGGGAGTTTATTCCACACATTAAAATGTCCCAGGAGAGGATCAGATAGATCATGCTGGAAGAGATGGAAACAGTAAATTATCTAAAGGCTGTCAAGCAACGGAGCCAGATGTAATCTGATCCCGAAGGATGAAAGCAGGGAGGGAGAACCTTCCCAAGGTATGCCTGAGATTCCCTTGGAAACTGTAAGTAGAGTTAAGGAAAATTATTTCTAACCCGTATCAGGGAGGCAGATCTTTGGAATATTGGATTAGCTTTGAAGCTGTAACCCTCTTCCAGCTGTAGAGCCAGCTTGCAGGGAGGAGATATTATTCTGAGTCAGAAAACAGAACAAAAGAACGTTAAAATCCAAATAAGTGCAAAGTTTCACAGCGTTCCAGCAGCCATTGAAAAATAAGCCTTAGTAATGGCCCAGGAACACCTTCATAACATGAGTCTCCTCAAACCAACAGCAGAAGAGCTCCTACTGATTTTCCAGCTCCATTGCCCACATCACTTTGCACATGCAGCTTGATTTGCCGCACTTAAATGACTGTGGGCCCAGCTCCCCCCGCTCTTTGCTGCACCGTTTGGCCAGTTTGAGGGCAGTGTAAACACCGGGACACAGGGGCACCTCACACCTGTAAGCACCGGGCAACAGCAGTGAGCAGAGCTTGGGTATAGGACATGTTCCATTTTGAGCAAAAAAACAGATCATTCCTATTTTGGAAGCTGGTACACATCCTAAATAGCTAACTACAGAGTTTTCTGCACCCATTCAATGGATGTGTCTTGATACACCAGAAAGAATCATAAATTTCTGTCACTGGCAGCCAGGTTTTCAAAGGACAGCAATTCTGCTTACACCTAACTTGCATCAGTACTCGTTAACCAGACATTGTGGACACAGCGAAGGTAACTGTGAACACAAAACTGTTTGCACATGGAAGTGTTGGGTCCTCCATGGCATTTTGGCTTGATCCAATATAGTGGCTGAGAAGTACCTGGGACATCTTCTATATATCCTCTATTTGCAGAGGGACTGACTGACTCTCCTAGTCAATACAGCTCTTCTCAATCACAGCATTATATACAAGTGACATCAGCTGTGGCTGTCACGTGTGTTTCCTAGGTGAGGTAAGAGAAACTGAAGAACTGAGGTCTTAGATCCTGCATACAGTCCTTGAAAAACTGCCTGATGAAAATGTTTACTGCAACAAAATAATACCCCCTTGGTACCAATAAAGAAAAACATGATCCAAATCCTGAGGCAGCTGGAGATTTACCAGCTAGCTTCCCTATAGAAATTCACGCTGACATAAACCCTCGATGATTATGTCCATGCTTACTCTTTTCAGGACACTTCCCAGATAAGCGTCCCCTAATTTGATGTCCTTTAAGTAAATCCTTTGCACAGCCCATTATCAGCCGCCCCTATATGCTTGGAAGCAGCGTCCCCCGCGCGGGTGCCGGGCGCGCAGCCGTGGGTCCCGCAGCCGTGGGGCGCGCAGCTGTGGGGCGCGCAGCCGTGGGTCCCGCCGCAGCGAGGCCACCAGGCCCTTCCCGGCCCTTCGCCTCCTGCGTTATGATGTGATGTGTCATCCAGGACTATTGTTTTTAACAGGAAGCGAGTTTGGCCGCCTCTGTAATTTAGATCGTGGGCAATAAGCAGGGGTGTGGTGTGCAGAGCAAACAACGCCGGATTAGCAGCCCTTTGCGCTTCTGCACAAGGAATCAGCGCGGCCGGGACCCGCCGGATCTCGCCCCACATTGGCTACGGCTTCTCCTCGTGACCACGGCCGAGGGTTAAAGACCTGTCTGTCCTCCAGCTTTCAAACTGGAGAGTAAAGATAAAACTCCAGGCCCTCTCTCTGACAGACCTTTCTGAGCCACACATCTTGAAATGAGATTATGAGAGAAAATTAAGAACAGTCTTCTCCTTTCAATAGGTTTTTAAAAACAATAACCAGGCTTTACTGTAAATTCATTTATTTACCCTCAGCATGCCAATTCCCAAGCTGATATCTCCTCTGTGTACCAAAGATATATATAGATCTAAATGTGGCAACAACACAGAAAGATTTTATTTATTTTGCGTAAGGACAGCAACATGTTTGGGTTTTTTTTTTCCAGGAAGAAGTCACATCAGAGAGGCTGTTAAAGAAATACTATGGGGTAAATAAAATCCAAATTATATTTAGCTCACAGGAGGCGACAAATATTAGTCAGGTTGACTACTGCCTAACTGGAAGTCAGTCAGATACCATGGTCAAATTGAGTACAAAAATACAGAAAATAGAAGAGTGAGCATGTATTCCAGACGACTGGCTAAAGTAAGCAACAGTTTGTTGTTTATTACCAGCATTTTTTAAAGCTAGTTCTGAATGTAAGCAAAGGCATCTAAAGTCAAAGCCTGGCCTGCATTCCTCTGAAATCACCTACGCACTCTGATCTGGATCTCCAGAGCAGTCGGAAAAACCCTTGTTTTGGCTGTCTCGCACACTAGCGGAAGGACTATTAGTGACAAAGACAAAAATCCTGTGCCCCGTCCTGCCAGATGACACCCTCCGGGTGCTCCACACCTGGCCTTCGGCCCTGCTGCTCTTGGAGCTGGTCCCCACCGCAGCAGGTCCTGGGAGGGCGGCCCCGACGGAGCCGGACTTAGCCTCGGAGCCTCGGAGCTAAGTTTCCTTGTAGAAACCAAAGCCTGGGACAAATCGGCCTGAGTCACTGAGGCCCAGATGTCAGTGCAGCGGTGGGTATTAGCCAGGAGTTAGCTCAAAAGCAAAGGTGAGGTAGGCACAGATGTTCAAATCCCTGGATCCAGACATCCTTTCAAATGTAAGACTATATGCAGGGCTGAGCTTTGCGGTGATGCCCTAGATCTATCCCGTAATCAAACACATTTTAATTCGCTCACAAGGCAGAAGTGCCTCCTCTCACCAAGCTCTCCCTATGCTCTTCCCAGCTCTCTTCTTCTGGGTCATCCCTGCCCACAGGGCGAATCGGTGCTGAACGAGGGTCATCTTCATTCCCAAGGGTCATCTTCATTCCCGAGCAGCAGCGAATCCACCACCCTGCCTGCAGACAGCAGGGAGAGCTGGCTATTTGAGGGAGAAAGCGAGGGGGAGATTTTTTAACCTACTTTTGACAGCTTTTGGTTAAGGAAGCCACAGAATCTCTCATGCTTAGGCAACTGATAAAATTGCCTCCTTTGTTCAGCAGTAGAGCAGAAAGGACATCTAACCAGAACGACTGGAATGCAACTTCAAGACTTATTAAAATTTGCAAGCATTTGCCGTCACTTATGTGCACTCTATCAAACGAACATATAATTATCAAACGATTCCCCCACCTCTCCTTGGCTGTTGGGGTTATTAAATGAAAGCAAAGGATTACACTGCACACCTGAGATAAAAGCATGCAGAAAGCAGCTCGAGGTCCATTAGAATTTGCTGTACTCACAGAGCTGTCTGCAGTCACAAATTCCTCCTCCAAGCCCATGAGCAGCGTAAAGTGCTTGAGGGGACGCCCTGTTTGCCTAGAGACAGATTTTGGGCGAGATTTTGGAAGAAAGGTTTGAATACAAGCGGTGTGTGATCACCACTGGAATGCCACTTTCCTGCTACACACACACACACACACACACACACACACACACACACACACACACGTTGTGATCATCCTGTGTTCTTTTACAAAAGAAAAGCGACCTGCAAAACCCCAGCATTTCGTATCTCAAAGCGGTGGGGCAACGCAACCTACGTAATAATAATGAGTCATTGGGAAACAGAAGTATCGAGCTCCCGGGATCTCCTCCTCAGCACAGACCTGCAAATACACCGGAATAATTTGCATTCCACAGCTCGCCTTGCAGAAGCCACAGATAAAAATCAGGCTAGCCACGGCTGCGATAGCTGAGCAACGTTCAGCTGCCGAACAGTGAACCAGCCGGGAGACCACGTACCTGTCCAAAATCAAGTGGGCAAGTCACTTTGAGCAAGATAGTCACTTGCCTGCTCGGGGAGGCGAGCGCAAAATAAACTAAGGTTTGAACGCGCAGTGCCTAATCTACTGCAAACACGGGCGGTGCAAACAGCCCGGCTGCTCTCAGGGCGGCGGATGAGGCTTGTCCCCGCGCTCCAGCCTGCGGGTTTTCGCGGCAGAGCGGCAGGCACAAGCAGCCGCGGAGGGGGCCGCGCGGTTGCAAGAAGGCTACGTGACAGCTACACCAAGTTTGGGAGCAAAGAGCGTGGCAAAAGCACCTTCCACAGAAACCTCGGCGTGAGCCACCGGGCCGCGGCCTGGGACGGAGGAGGTGCGGACGCGCGTCCTAGCTCAGCGCCTCCGCGACGGAGGAAGGGACGCAACCGCAGGCTCCCTCCAGGGCTCGGGATATAAATCACAGCTGCCCCTTCCTTGCGCCCGCAAGGCGCGTGCCTGCGTGACGCTGCCGGCTCCTTCTCCAGCACGACAGCCGAGCAGCGATGAGCTTAAGGGAAGCGTTTCGGGGGATTCGCGAATGGTGAACCCCAGGCACAGCCTGGCTGAGCCCTTTTAAGGGGGGGGGGGAAAAAGTGGGGGCAGAAAGGAAGGGCCTCTGCCCCCTGGGCGCTCCAGGGCTGGCGCGTGCCTCGCGGGATCCCAGCGCTGCGCGGCGACGGGGCCCTCCGGCCTCTGGCTGTCCGGCAGCAGACCTGGCATCGGGGCACGGTTCACCTCCGCTGGGCGAGGGGAGGTTTGCATACGCTTTGCATGATGCTTCGGGTGAGAAGCCGCCGAGGAGCCTGCGGAGTCGTTTGCTACCAACCAGCCTGGCGAATGCAAATTGAAATGCGTGAATCCACTGACGTGGCTTCCTTAAATTTGTAGGAGCAGGGACGCAGGCTCCATCGAGGAGGCAGAGGCACAGGGGTACGTACGTAGCCGTGGAGAAAACTGCACAAAGTTTCTGCTGAGAAGTAGAGGAGAGTTAAGATGACTGAAAGAGCAACGACAGCGAGGAGGGAGGGCTCAGGCGCTGCAACAGCTTCATCTCCTTCACGCTTCCTCCTCCCAGCCACGCCGCTGGCTACTGAGGCAGTGAGGGCGAGATCTCTTTGCATCGTCCTGGGGCCTGTGGCAGATGGAGATGTTTGTCTGTCCCTGCAGCCAGGGGCGAGTGTGGGAGCAGGAACAGCACAAAAAATTGTGCTGATCTCACCAAAGACGTCAGCAGGCTTTTCCAAACGCAAGCAGCTGAGAGCAAAGCCCTGTCGGTCCCAAAGCTACCAGTGACCTGCGCTGGTGGCATTTTCTCCCTTCCCCTCGTCCACTCCCAGGCTTGGTGGCCCCCCAAAAAACGTCCGGAGCTCACGCAGCTACTTGCCAGCCCGTTAGCGAGGGGCGAGAGTCCGACCGTCGCTGCTGATGAAGGGCTCCGACTCTGCCGCTTGCCGCTCGCCCCTGGCCGCGGGCGGTGGGCTGCTCTCGGCCGGCGCAGGCACGCGTGGCAAGGGACTGAGGAAGGCAGGGAGCTTCAGGTGCTCTTCTGGCATTGAACAATAATGTTCTCCAGACAGGACCGCTACCTTTGTGATATTTTTGGTACTTAAAAGATTTAAGCTACCGAGGCGTCAACTTTAAAAAAAAAAAAAAAAAAGTTAGTGTAGTAAAAGCAGACAGAACATACGTAAAGGTTCGACGTGGAGAGCACAGAGGGAAAACGGTGTTCGAGGCCGCTTTTAATTGTCGGTCAGCGCTGAGCACTGTCCTGTAGGTTGTCGATTCAGAAAGCAAGGAGAGAAAAGGGCAGAACCTGAGATGAAGACTTGCGGCGGCCTCAGGGTTCAAGAGCTTCACAGAAATCGGGTAGCCTCCGGTTACAGGATGGTTTCTGCCCTTCTCCCCTTTTAACATCAAATTTTTTAGAAGTTTTTAGTTGTAGAAAAACGTAAGAAAAAAAATGGTAATAGCTTGAGCTCCACAATGTAACTCGAAACTTCTGATATTTATGACTACTTTTGATTTATTTTTAGGTAATATTTGTGATTTTGGTGACACTCATGATTTAGTGGGACTGCAGCGCAGCAACACTAAAGCTACTTTGTGCTTTGGGCAAATCACTTAATCATTCTATGATTCATGGCATCCAGTGCTAACGAGAAGAGTCTGTTATGCTAAACTTATCACACATGCAAGCTTTGTTTTGCCAATCAGGACCATGCCAGGAAAGTGCAAATACCAAAAGATTATAGGCAATGGTAGCGGGTGTAGCAATAAGGATGATCTTGATAATTATGTACCTCCAAGAGAGAAGAGAAACGTGTTTTGACTTGCAAATGGAATAAACCTGTCATAGCTGTGATAGGAGTCACCCCGACTGGCAAGAACTAGTTTTTTTCAGTTCTCTTTAATAAACTGGTACCGTGGGGGCGTGAGTGGAAGAACCGAGGAGAAGCTCTGCTGAGCACGCACTCCCTTTACCCCCCAAATTTTCAGATTTCCTGACCCGTTCTGCCTTTGAGCTCGTGCCGTTCTAGGTCCAGACAACGCTTCCTCCTCTAGCAGTCTGCTGCGCTCGCACGGGCCCTCCGCAAAGTCGGACCAAGGATTTTGCAGACAGCAAGCACAGCTCCAAATGTGCGTTGAACTGGGGCCTTGATCTGCATCCTCAGTGCTGCTCACACACGCAGAACCCAGGGTCACCCCCAAAACCCCCTTTACAGTAATATTTTACGTCACATGTTGGAAACAGGGTGTGATTTAGCCAGAGATACTTCGTGGAAGATTCCTTCCTTCCGGATGTTCTCTAGAAAGTAGCACAGGGATATAGATGGGCACGGTGATGGCTGTCCCCCCATTAACTTAGGTTATTCTAATGCTTTCTGATTCAGATGATAATATTTTCCAAACGGTTAAATGCAAGCAGAAAGAAAGAGTGGACATTTCTCTTTTTACTTCATCAACGAGTCTGAAGAATATCCACAGAACTGAACCTCCTAGAGAAATTCTGCGGGAAGGGGTTCTCCCACCACACCTCCAACAGCGGCGAAAAAGTGGAAACAGCAAAAACTTCTAGTTCAAATTCAGATAGGAAAATATTTGGAATAATTTTATACCTTCCTTTTTAAGCCCCAGGACAAAGTAGGCAACAGCTGTGCTACCCCTAAATTACTCTTGGAATCTAATTAGGCAAGAAAGTCCATCTTTGGGGCCATGGACTTAAAACAACACATTGATGCAGTGAAGAGCAAAAATCAGAAAGTATCTGTCGTCTCAAAGCAGGGTCTGAGGCAGTGTCATCTTAATTGCATCAGCCCAAGGAACAGGTTAGCTTAAGGGAAAAAAGAGCCCTGAAAGCTGGAGTGGGCAGTTAATAGTAAACAGTAGGAAATTATTAGATTTCTGTTTGTGTCAGCCGTCAGGCTAATATCTGCAGGATATAAAACGACATTCGGCATGGAAAGGAAAGTCGGGAAACGCTGTAAACGTTGCACCGAGCGGCGGCACGCTTGGCGCTGACGCTGGCTCCGCACCTCTGAACGGAGGCAAGGTGGTAGCCACGTCTCCAGCTCGCAAAAAGTATTATCATCGCAAAACATCATCACCGCGCCAAGCCGTAAGGGGTACAGCACTGCTCTGAGCAGGGCTGGTCCCACCCGAGCCACGGGCCGTACCCGAAGGGTTCGTTTCGGAATGTTCTTCCTCAGCCCTTTCCTGGTCCGATTTCTTAACACGTGGGTTACACAAGTATTCAGCTGCAAACCAGTTTTTTCATTTTAGCTTGCACAATCTTCCTGTTCGCTTTTAAAGAGTACAAGGTAGGGGTTTTTCTGTTGTTGTTGTTGTTGTTGTTGTTTTTTAACTCACATTGAAATAAGAAGAAGATGATGGAAAATTCCAGGGAGCAGCTGCAAAAATGAGAGGGCTGGATTACCGCACATCAAAGGGGAGCAGCGTTCGCTAACTCCTTAGTTTTACGTGTGTGTGATTCACAAACCACTTCATGAAAGTGGAAAAACGATTTAGGAATTGCTCAGGTTCTGACAAAAATAAACTAATAGTAACAACCTAATTTCCATGAAAACGGGCTGGTCTCCAAAGCATCTGCCCGGACCAGACACCACCACGCTCGCAGCTTTCCTTTGCCGGCTCTCAAAGCAGGTAGAGCCAGAAACGCTCCTGTGCCTCCTGGCAAGCTTTAAGATGTGGTACGGCACTGTCAGACGAGGGAATTTTATGTTTCTCCTCAAATATTTCACACCGTGACAGCAAAAAGAGCAGCACAGGCGTAGCCGGGACGAGGAGATGAACGGAAAGGCAGAAGGACACGGGGGGGGCCTGGGCCGGAGCCGCTCGAGGAGCCGCTCGCGGGAGCCGCGCAGCCTCCCTGCGCCCGCGGGGCGGAGGCGGAGGCGAAGCCGGGGCGAACAGCGAGCGGGCGTTTTTGGCAGCCCGCGGGGTCGCGCGCAACCCCGGGCCTGGACGTTTGCCCGCGCAGAGACCGCGGCCGGCGCCGGCAACGACTTGCTGCGAGGACGCAGGCGAGCGCTTTTAAACCCGAGCAAAAAAAAGGAGTGTGAGCAGGCAGCGCCGAGGAGAAGCCCTTGGAGAAGGGAGGCATCGGCACGACGGGAAGCCCGGAGGGGCGGGAGGAGGTCGCGCAGCGCCGAGGACAGACAGGCGGCTTCGGGGCTGCCGGCGGACGGGAGAGACAGGTTTTGCCCCGCGTGGAGGCGGCGGGCAGCATCCCCGCACGTGGGAACGGCGCGAGCAGGCGGAGCAGCACACCGAGCCCGGCTCTTTGCTCGGGCAGCTTTTAGCATTTCAAAGTATTTCTTCTCTTTGTGACTCCTACCGCTTACTAAAATAGGCGAGCGGGTATTTATAGAATCAGCAAAAACCCTTCTGCCTAGGTGCCCTGAAAGGGATTATTGCCTGTTTTGCAAGTAAATCACGCCGTGTGTCACTTAAAGAGCCAGGTTTCTGCTCCTGGGGCAGGAGCAAGGAAGGTGACGGCAGCCCAGGCCGCCGAGGCCAACGCCGAGCCGGCGCCGCGAGCGGGCGTCCCTCGGCGCGGGCAGGGAGGGAGCCGAGCGCAGCCGCCTGCGCCGAGCTGTCCTGCGCCCGGGCTGGCCACGCTCAACGGCGGCGCTGAGCCCGCGGCCGCCCGGCTCCGAAACGCCGGATCTCCCTGCCGAGCCAGCTCCATGCACATCCCGGCACTGCACGACCGTGGGGAACATATCCAGCCCCTTTCTGATCACAGCAGCTGAGTCGAAAAGCAGCCAAACATTGCAGCCACCCGGCTGACGTCCTGCTTGCTCCAGAGGCGGGCGGCTGGGGTGAGGGACCGAGAGGGGAACCTGCTTTCCTCTTCAAGACAGGGGACATCAAAGTTGCCCTGAAAAAGTGGAAGCTTCTGGGCAGACTCTTACTATATCAATAAAAAGCAAAACATGGATCCGTTTCAAAGCGCTCTTTCCAAAGGTCTTTCCTGAACACAAAAGGGGTAAACACACGTCGTGTGCAATGGAAAAACACCGCGTGTCTGGCATTTAATATTTTTCACCTGTGACCCAGGACTGATGTCTATTTAACTCCCTGGTTTAATCCGACAACACGTCTCAGCAAGAAAAACCCTTTCAGAGTTTGGAAATAAGTTGGAAAAAACTGAAGTCACGCTCAACACTTCCCTGGAGAGATAGGAGTACTGCTTGCCCTTTCCTGACGATAAGCGTATCCTGGTGGTTAAAAATACATTTGCTCTTACCGTAAATTCTCCATTAGCCAGCTCCTTCAGCCCAGCCCACGGTGTTGGGGTTCACGATTCCTTAGAGGCCACACGTGACAGCTTGGCCTGGGCGAGTCCAAATACACTGGAGAAAAAGCAAAAAATAATAGCACTGATCCTGTTGCCATTGGCTTCACCTGGAGCAGCAGCAGCTGAGATCTGTTCGAGGGCAACAGCATCATCCATCTCAAGTTACTTTGCTCCCTTCCCAGGACCCCAGGGACTCTGCACTAATTTTCACTCCAGCTTTACAGCAGCTTCCAAATGAAAAGTAAAGGATTGTATTGAATTCTGCACAGCAACGTCGCTTCAGTTAATTCCCCTGTTTCCAGTTATCGCTCTGCCAAAGGGCTGAATGCGCAATGCAGTGGAAACAGGGGCTCATCGCTGGATTTGGGGGCCAGGACCAGTTACCTGCTCAGCCAAAGGCGGTGGCTGCTGCCTGGACTCTCCGCTTTTCCACATCCCCTTCTTTCCCTTCTTCACCTGGAAAAAAACAGCCTGGTGAAAGCCTGTCCTGACACCAGGGGTCTGTGAAGGACACGACACCACCACTTGCCGAACAGGACCGGGGCCTGGGAAGAGACTCTCGGCAAACCAGAGGCTGCTCCGCGCATCCAGAAACCTTCACACCAGCAAACCCTTACCAGCCACATCGTCTCGCTCTGCACCCTCCCGCCAGGAGAAAGCCGGGGAGACGCTGTTTGCTCAGGCTGGAGCAGACGTCCTTTCTGCCGGCTGCTCCTGGCCAACAGTGGGCAACCGGCTCTGCGATTCCCTGTGGCAGGGACATCACTGGAGTCACGAGTCCTACCGCGGAGAATCAGTACGTAACCTTGGCAAACACCGTGCAAGCAAAGAGGCACAGGGACGCCTTGCTCCTTTGTAAAACGCATCGGGAGCTGCAGCTGAAAGTTCTGTTTGTTCAAGGGACCGTTTCTGGGTTTATTTTGTGATACTTTAGGAAAAAAATTTTAAAGAGAAAAAGGGGAAGAAAAGGAAACTTCAAGTTATATCTCCTCTGCACACAAAAGGTAAAGGAAGCCAAGCAGCAGCCCTTTTCCCTTTCTGTTAGAATTCCAGGCTGTGGAATAAAGATAAATCCAAACGCAACCTCCCCTCTTTGTTTCCAGCGCTCAGCAAGACAGGGGAGATACGGCAGAGCCCATCTACGCAGCAATAACCATAGGAACACCAGCAACAAAGGTAAATCAACACTGGATTCCCTATCTTCAAGCCCATGTTTACACTGGAGGCCTGCACCAAGTTGCCCAGCAGTTCAGGACCTGGGCTTCACTTCGGTATGGCTTTTGCACTAATCAGTACAAGGGTTTTACCGAGCAAATATCCACCATCCCCTCCTACTCCCAGCGTCTGCTTTAAAACGTGCGTACCAAGTTTACACACCCGGGTTTGGGCTCCGTTTTGAAGCTGTGGGGCTGCCTTCCCACCTCACCCTCCTCACCACAGCTAGCCTAAAACCTCTGCTGCTCTTGGCCTCCTGCCTCACGTTTGGCCTCGCCTCAACACCCTTTCGTTTAGGAGAAAGCAGACAGCTCTGGGTGAAATCAAATGCAGGGCACTGCCGCGGCGGCCGAGGTGACCGCCGTGGTCGCGCTCCCAGCCGTAGCCACCAGCCCTTGCCTCGCTCCCACTAGCGGCCGCAGCCCTCGCTCTGCCCCTTCTCCATCAGCGGTGGCGGAAGAGCAGCAGCGACAGACAAACCAGTACCGGGACGAGCACAGCGCCAAGGCAGCACGCTGCCTGATCTGCGTTGCAGCTACTCGCCGTCTTAAAAAAGCCCTCAGAAGATCTCTGAGCTTGCAGGGGTCGTGCACGCACGCCACACTGCCGCCGAGGGCTGCCAAACAGCCGGCAGCCCCGGAACGAGCTATTTGTACCTGCCCTTGGGAGCAGTTATGCTTCGAGTGGGTTTTTTTTTTTTCCCTCCAATTTTTAAAGGTCACATGAAAGCGGCAGTATTTGTGAGGAGGACTAAGGGATGGGACTGCAGGGAGAACGGAGACCTTGACGCACCGTTTGCGGTTCTCAGCAGCCCTCGAGCTTTTACAGACGAACAGGAGCTTCTTCCCAGCGCGTCTCTCCCGAGCGCCCCCGCGGCTCGCCTGCACCGAGCCACTGCTGCCCGGCAGAGCCGGAGCTGTCGGACGGCTCCCGCCTCCCTTATTTCCCTGGCCTTTCCTCCTTTATTTATTTCCTTTGGGTTTTCCCCTTTGATTAAACTTCTGGCATGTAGGTATGTTTAATAATAAAGCAGAAAACCCACGGGATGTGGTATTTATAAAATCTACTACATTTTTTCATTCTTAATAAGACCTTGGGAGAAAATCTTGAGCTATGTTCTTCCTTCTTTTTAAAATAGAAAGGAAAGTCACAAGAAGCAGTTAACAAGTTTTCAAACCATCAGTGTTTTATTTGGTTAGTTTATTAAACACCTTTAAGACAATTAATTTTGGTCTGTACCCTTCTATAAAATAATTCAAGTTCTCAACAAACCTCCAATACATAAAGCAAAGTTACTTTACCATACGCAAATTTCAGATCAAAATACAACACTCTGTTTTCTTACACTTATAAAACCCGGTCAAATACAAACGACATTAAAAAAGATAAAACACTTTCACTGATCCTTGGTACAATATTACAGCACAATTTGCACAGTGGCAACTAAGTCCCCAAAGCACAATCCAAATACTTGAAAAAGGGAACCTCCCTTTAGTTACCCAACATTATACTGAACATGTAAACAAAGCAAGTGCTACTTAATCCAGGAAAAGTCTCATGTCCCTTTTTGTATCGTGTGTGAGCCACAAAACAATTCTGCAAGAAAGGTTACCCGTAAGTAACCAGTTTTCTGCTTTGCTGTTACAATTTTGTGTAGGATCACTCCATGAAAATAAATGGATGGAGGTGGACCAGACTCTGCACTGGGCAATTTATGGCAACTAAAGTAGACCAAGAAACGTATATTTTTCTAATAATAGATCACAAAGCTCTTAAAAAAAATTTTTTTCCTGTGGGTACAATCTGAGTAACTACCTCTTTCTTCACCTTCAAGGCATCTAATCTAGTCACAGAGTGTTTTCAATTGTCAAGAGTTTGTTCCACTGCAAAACCCAGCGTTTCAGCAGTAGGTCACAAAGTGCCATTAAAATTGCACATTTTTCTTCGGTTGTGAGAATAGACGGTAGCACGCAACGTTAGTCTGTTACTACGCCTAAAAGCTCGCGCTTGCGCTAACCTGCGAATGATGTGGGATCTCTTACTAAACAGCAACCGCAAACAAAATTAAAATCCATACATAAGATGACAGAACCAAAGTGGCGGTTGACAAACGTTCCTGGGGAAGTTTCTACTCAGCAAGACTTACAATAACACCCCGAGAAGGGAAGGTAAAGTCAGAGCAATGACAGAAGGGTCCCGCTGATGAAACCCCGGTGCTGCTTTGCGCAGGCAGCCACGGCAACTGCACACGCAGACGGCAGGTGCAACTAAAAGCGTATTTTTGCCTGCAGTTCTGCAAACTCCACCTTGGTTTTTTCCCTCTTCTCAAAACACCAACTTTGCTTACAATTCAAATGCAAGTTCAACTACTTTAGTTTGAGCTAGTGTGAAAATGTGCACATTATTAAATGGAAAAACATACTAACAGTTCTAACTTCTCTCCCCTCCCTCCCCCCCCCAAACTCATGTCGTATCTGTTACGATACCATACCTATTCTGGAATTTTTCCATATCTACTAACATTAGTACTATCCTGATAAACGGAAGGAGAAATTGCATACTGCACAAATAATACATATTTAAATAATGCTCGAGTGTAAACAATATAGGATGGAAAAAATAAGTTTAAAAACACCCTAGTGAGGTACAGCAAAAACTTAATTTGCTAATTTAGTCTTTTAAGTGCAATACTTAACTGCATACTGCTCTTCTCAAAAAAAATCTCTCCATAATTAAGCTACACTACTGCGATTGTTCCCTTAAAGCTACATACCCATGCTATAACTCACTACATTGGCTTTATGCATATATTTGTGGGGGAAAACTAATTTATAGGGTTAATTAAAATCTCTGTAGTATTCAAAAGGAATGATAGTAAAGGGATCGACCATGGAAAATATGGTAATATACATTTTAAAAATATCACCGATAATTTGTAACACAAAACAGCAAGTATATTTTGAAAAATGCATAGAAACCCTGTCAATACAAAAATCCCCACTAAAATTACAGAACTAAGCAATTTTAATCTAAACATTTTATGTGCTTTTTCTATAAAGGCCACTTTGACGTACAAATACAAAAAAATTTACATCTTTTTCCAAAATAAATAATCTGTTCCTCAATTAAAAATACTGAATATGGAAGCATAACAAACGTCCCACACGCCAACGACTCATCTGGGTTGGCTGCTTCCAAAGAAGAAAATTTCCAAATATTTTTAATAAACAAAAGAAATCAAAGACACCTTCAGACTTTGTTCTGCCCGCGAAGGAGCCGGGCTTCGGCAGGGCACAGCCTGAACCCCGTGCGCCGCATGAGCGAGCGAGCGAGGGAGGGATACACACAGACATCCGAAGAGACATTTGCTCTTTGTCTCCTGCCTTACGCACTGAAATCCCTTTTCAAGTCAGGCAAATTAATATAACCTGAATTAAGAAAGGCAAAATAGTAAACAGACTTCGGAAGGAGAAGCAGCACGAGGTACAAAAGGGGTTATTTAAGTGACAATATGAGCAAACCACCCGAACGAATGCACGCGAAGGTGGCAAGTCGGTGGCAAGTCGTGGCAGACCGGTAGGGAAGAGTTACCCACAGGACGCAGAACCAGGGGAAAATAACATACGGATTTGAGTAGTACTTAATAGGGGAAAGACCGTGAACACAGAAAGACAGAACAAACTTCACCAAAGAAAACGAAACAAAGGGAAAATAAGGAATCTTTAACGACGGTCCTCACCACGGGGGCATTTAATCCCTGAACTGCGATGGGAGCGACAGAAACGCGCGCGTGCGTGTGCACAAGCAGTGGAAACGAAGACCAACTTAGGCTGCGCTCGAGACGTCAAGGATATTCTTTACTGTCAGCACCAGACACAACCAAACGACACGGGGACATGAGCAAGACCTACAACAAGCAGCTGGAGGGGCCCAGGGAAAATTAAAAGCCCAGAGCACTCTCCACCAGAGGTGCACGTGTTACAGAGCGGCCCCCGGTTTACGCTGCTGGGTAAACCACACGGGCGGACTCACGAGACAAGCTCCAGCTGCCAAGACCCACAGGAGGGATGCACTTTGGACAGCACGTTACTCACAGTCCAAACGCCTACCAAACTGCGCAGTGAGGGGAAGAGGAGGGGAAACAGCGGACAAGACTCGATTTGGATGCAAGATTCCTGGGCAGCAACTTAGCGCACGTTCTCCTAACCTTGGACCAAGGCCTGGACTTGAAAGGACACAAGAGCCACGCATCTTCGGTATCACGAAAAATGCAGCTCTCTGGTGGTTTTTATTGCATAGTTTGATTGAGGCTGATAAGCATTTACTTCTCATTTTTCCCCTGGTTGTAGCAGAAATACCTCTATGTGCGCAGGTCAGGCAGAGCGTTCCCAAGTTGGGCCCAAATAGACTCACGAATCCGATTTTAAAGCAACACACGAAGACTTGGGACTAAGCATCTACAAGGAACAACTTCGTTCCCACAGAGCATGCCAGAGCACAAAAAGACCCACAGAAGACGGACGCACATAAAAGCCAGTAACAGTAAACAAATCTGTAAGAGCGCAGTCAAAGCCTGACAGCTGGAGCAAATCTTGCTGTCAAGCTGCGTGTGGGTGATGGTAAACAAGACCGGGCGAGTGTGTTTCTACCACGCCACACTGACGTACTTCTCGTAGAAAAGGCGACAATATATTCTGACAACATCTCGGCAAGTACCGGGACCTTGGGTTCGAGAGAAGAGTGGCGACCCGTCACTGGCGCGGCAGCGGGGCGCTCCGGCAAGGCGCCACGTTCCCCATCGCCCCATTACTTGTCTCAAGCAATACGGACATCATACCTGGAGCAATCAGTGTAGTCGCTGTTTCATTCTCTTATGCTAAAATAGAAGATTTGTCCAGGACAAAATTAGACTAAGCATACAAGCGACCATTCACCCACTACACACTTTAGCTCTTCAGCCAATCCTACGATACTCATGGCACTCAATAAACATGGTTTACAGAGGGCAAACGCTTAAGGCAGAGCTTCCAATATAAAGAAATACTATTTCTTTCCTTTTGGGGGCAAAACTAAGACAATCTCAAATCGTGAGGCTCCCACCTGAGATGATTAAACATGAAGTACGCGCAAACCGGAAAGCAGTTACACAGGCCGGGTCTCTCTAGGAAGGCGGTGGGGAACGGGCTGCCAGAGGACCCCGGGCACAGACGCCACCACCCGCTGTTCCACCCTGCGGAAACGGCTCCGTCGCCTCCACAACCCTCAGATTTGGCTACGACAAACACAGGATCTCCAGTGCTGATCCCCTACGCTGCTCAGCCCAGAAACCTCAACTAGGGGCAGCGCGGCCCCGTCCTTGCCCAGGCCGCCAGCGAGCCGCGAGCAGCCCCCGAGCACCCGCCCAGCTGCGGCGCTGCTCCTCCGCCCTCCCCGAAGCAGGAGGATCCGGGATTTAACCTCGGCCGGGATCTCGGCAGTCTCCCGCTGCCACGGCGCAGCCGGCCCCGTGGTGGTGGCAGACCTCGCCGGCCGCTCGCGCGCTGCCCGAGGGCTCATCAGGCTGGTGGGAGGCAGAAGCTGCAGTCCCGCACCCGGACCCCCGACGGCCACGGAGGTCGGCGCGTCCCAATTGCGCAGGCAGCGGCACGCGGACAGATCCTGGGATCCGGCCCAAGGAGATCTCTATTTACTACATAACTGCCACGATGCCCATTGAAAGCTCTGGAATTAGCCAACTGGTGCAGCCCCCTGCTTTACGCCTAATATTTGTGCATGGTCGGTATAATCCTTGCTACACTTAAAGTCAATAGGAGCTGCTACTTAAAATTTTAGACCAGAACTTCCCCATACAGTATTTCTTGTTTTGCCTTTACAAACAAAAACAGAGAAGAGGCAGCCGTTTCCCATTTCATTCGGGATCATTAAGGCCTTTTACAGTTAGGAAGCTGTCTTTAAAAAAAAAAAAAAAAAAAAGTCATTTTTCACAAAGTCCTGAATGCTCAAAAAAACAGAACAAGCCAAGAGCTGATTATTAGCTTGCATTGGTACTTTAAGAATTCAAGCACAGTGTCAGGAATTCAAAAATATGTCAAAATAGCACCTTTAAGAGCAGGAAAAAAAAAAAAAGCAAGTAGTTTGTTTTATTATTCTCCAAGCTGTGCAAAACCTGCATACTTGAAGGTCCCAAAGGAATGGACAGAAATATGATCTCAGGTATGGAAAGTGAGTATTTATTTGGACAGTTTTTCTGCGTAAATGTGTAAGTGGGAACTCCATGCAAAAGAGCCCTGATTAGACATTACACACAAATCAATGAGGCTTTATTGAGATAATGGATCAACTTCACAGGAAAAAGCAGTGCAGAGCAGAGGCCGAGAGAAAACAAGGCAAAGACTTCCTTTTTTTTTTAAAAAAAAAAAAAACATGTTTTCTAATTTAAAAATTATCAGGACAGTCTTTCACCTGCTTCTCTCATTTACAAGCACAGTAGTTACTTTCAAGCAATATAAAATTTTATTTTTTTTACAGCAGCTGCAGGTCAGCCTTGGTCCTTTCCTCCAGAAACATGCGTTTAAAATGAAATTAAAGTAAACCGTCCTTGGACGATGGCATTACTCTGCCTTGCTTCTTGTCTGGTTCTGGCATTTTATTGAAGGACAAAACGCAGTTAAAAAAAGACAGAGGAGGAAAAGAAAAGTGGCTGAGAATAGGGGCTTTCCTCCATAGACAAAAAGGCAAAGACTTCCAGCCACAAGTAAAATCCATGCAGGGGAGGGTGCTGCATGTGTTGTACATACGGGATTGCTCACATCTGTTCAGGTGATCTCTAACCTGCCACATTACAGTTTTATAAGCTTGATGAAAAGCCATTTCATCATCTGTTAAGCACTCTCCCCACATATGCCGAGCGCAATTAAAGGATGCAAAGCCATGCAGAAAGCCAGGGCCCGGGAAGATCAGATTCGAGGCGGATTTCCTCAAACCCAAAGAAGTTCTTCCTTGGATCCCATCACACGTGGAAAGCTACAGGTTCAGAAGTAAATTTGGGGCAAGAATCATGTTAACAGCACTGTTAGTAATAGAGGCTGAAAGAGCTGGGGTTGTTCAGCCTGGAGAAGAGAAGGCTCAGGGGGGTCTTGTCGACGCATATAAAGATGGGGGCAGTAAAGAGGACAGGGCCAGACTCTTCTCAGCAGTGCCCAGAGACGGGACAAGAGGCAATGGGCACAAACCAAAATACTATCTGAAATTCCATCTGAAAATAAGACTTTTTTTTTTAAACTGTGCTGTGTTGAACACTGGAGCAGGTTGCTCAGAGAGGTAGTGGAGTCTCCATCCATGGAGCTGGGTCCACGATGGTTGGATCATCCAACCAGAAGATCTCCTGAGGTCCTTGCCAACCCCAACGAGTCTGTGTTTCGGTGACAATAACAAAAGCAAAAGACAAAACAAGTGAGGCCAGGAGGCAGCAGGACGTGGTGGGGTATGCCCAGCGAGCTGCATCTTTGGTTCCTCAGGGTTGTGACGAGTGTTGCAGGGCATAGTTCTCAGCCAAACAGGGGCTCGAGAGATCCCTCTGGCATCTGGGCAACATCCCCGCCACTTTTCCAAACAGCAAGGGCAGCAAAAGCGGTGGCAATTACACCAGCTCTGTGCCAGAACGAACGGCCTCCTGTCCCATCAGATGCACACAGCAAGGCTGTACGCAGCATAAGGAGAATCTTGTCCTTTTACTGATAACTTTCCTCCCCTGCTAACGCTGCAATATTAAGGCTACCTTTTAGAAGTCCACCAGAACACAGCTTCTGCTTAAATCAATTAAACTAAGATATCAATATAATCCTCGCAATAGATTGCAAAATATAGACGCAGACCCTTAAATATAAAGTTTCAGCTACAAGGTCAATCATTAGGTTTGGGAATTTGGGGGGGGGGGGAACCCACACACAAGCTTAGCTTAAAATTGACTTAAGCATCCCCCCCCCCCAAGCAAGCAAAAGCTAGAACGAATCCCCAGTTTCTGTAAGCAATCCAAGAGTCTTTTGGATGTTAACAGTCACCAACAAAAATTTAAGACTGGGTCTAAAAAAAGTTTATGAGAAGGTGTTTCTTAAGAGGGCACTCCTTGGCTCCCTTTCAGAACAAAACAACAAGAGCTTTAAAGAAAGTCAGCTCTCTTCAACTTGACCACCCAGCCAGATACCCTGCTGTACTGCTTTACATGTTCTTGTTCTAATAATTAAACATACTTGGCTTTTTTAAGAACTAAGAGTGAAACAAGTGACAAAGATGATAATACATTTTCCCATTAATATGGGTAGATTAATAAAGCAGACGCAGGCTAGCTGAAGCTTTAACACACGAGGTCATCAAGTTCAGAAAAATCCAAGAACTGCCAGTGATCATTTTAGACTTTCCAAAACAGCCCCCCTTTTTTTTTTTAAACCAGGTGCAATATTCTTCCAGAGGTGGTTTTTCCTATTCTGACATTACGTACAGGTGCTAGTATGCTAACAGAATTCACAGACATGAAATTATACCTGCAAAAACAGCCCACTGCAGAGCCTGCTTAAAAATCTAACAAGCTCTGATGGGGTTTAAAAGTACAGATGAAAAACTGCCCTTGACAGAACCAGAAGATATCTTGGCATTACCTAGAAAGGAGGAAGGAAAGGAGGAAAGGCAAGGAAGAAATCAAGGGCATCAGGTGGTGATTCAGAAGCAACTGGTATTAAAAAAATGCCTTTTTCATGTTTTATCAATAAAATAGACATTACTTATATTGGGGATGCTTCTTCCTATCTTGTTATTGTAATAAAATACATCAGCTTTTACAAGGGCTCAGTATATTCTCATTTCATTATGAAAACTCAAGGGCACTGGTAGGCAATTGCATTGAGCATGTTCATTTACTGAAGTGCTCTTGCAGGTATGTGTCATTCACATGAAACCCTGCAAAAACCCTGGGCAACACCACTTAGCCTATTACATTGAAAAGTTCCAATCTTCAAGCTCACTTTTCTAGACATTTCAATAAGTTATTTCACATAACCTTCAAATATTATTCCTAAATAAATCTGACCCTGTACATATGATGGTTATTTTTATAACAAGCAGCTATCTAGAATAACCTATTTTAAGGTATTCCGAAAAATCTTTAAGATTTTTTATTGCCAACAAATTTATAATATATCACCTGTTGGTAGCAGCTTAAAATTTAATTCCTCCATTACATTTAATCCATTTTAGCAGATGTTTATTTAGTTAGGCACTTAGAAAGGTTTTATCTATTCTTTCAGCTTATCTGTAATCAAAAATTTAAAGGAATTGATTACTGAAGTACAATAGCAGTTAAATTACAGAGTCTCATGCAGGACACGGCTGATCGGAGCTGTCACTTCAAAGCCTGGCTGCAATAGTTCTTACAGCAAGAAATTTCTCAAGAACTAGCCTGGAGCTGGAGAGCACACAGAGATGCCTGCTCAAGAGGCTCAAGCTACCAATAAACTTCAGGGCACGTGGATGTGACCTCTACAGAGAAAGAGTGGTGCTTCACCCGAATCTTCCTGGCTTTGCAGTGTATCAGCTATTATTGGGTCAGCTTCCCACTCTCACAGGACTAGAGAGCTCCCTTTTTCCTTTCAGAGGTAGCATGCCACAGAAACACAGATCCTCCTGACGCAGCTGATAACTGCAACAGCAAATATGGAAGAATAACAGAAAACGGCAAACGTCAAAAGGCTACAGCAGTCATGCCTGACATACGGGCTGTAACCCATTCCATCTCCTCAACACCAAAAAAACTCCAAACTAACCTAGAATCAGTAGCTTCTAACTGCTAAGCAAACACCTACATAATGAACAGCCTAGAAAAAGTTGTTTAAACACTCCAAAGAGTTATGAGAAATAAAGCCCTGATGCTTACATCAGAGGCAGAAAGGATCCATACCATAAATTAAACAAAACTCCTTGGAAAGCATCCCTGCGAGGGGCACAAAAATATATCAAAGTTACTGTCTTAACTATGCCTGTGTCCCTGGTCTTAATCACATTTCCTGAGACACAACTTTCCTTCTGCAGATAAGATTAATTCATATGAATTGCACTTTATCTAAGTATTTATAACTTTAAATATTAAAACCTATAGTCAGCTACCATTATTATATACTTGCATGGCACTAGTGTGCTAATAAAGAGCAAAGTGTCCGTATGCATCACATGGAGTGACATTTCAAGGCAGCTGTGAAGAGGAACACAAACCTGCAGAAGAGCATTAAAACAAAAATCAAAAACAAAACAAAGATGATATGTAAGGATTTACAGTGATTTAAGTAGCATTCACTTAAAGAAGAGCCACTACTCTTTTTGGAACACAGTGAATTTTAAGCACCCCTGTATTTTAACAGAAGAGTTAAATCATTGTTACATATAGAGGAAAACAGAAGTTTGGCACTTGTAACAGCTTTCCTTTGTTATTGCATCCTGCACTTTGTATGGCAAAGGTGTATTACCAAAAAAACCCAAAAACATTTAAACTGTACAAAGACAGTATTTATGCAACTGACTAGAGAAACTGCAGTCAAAATGGGCAAAAAAAGCCCCCTAACCCCCTCACTTCCGTACTTGTGCATTTACCAAACCATGCAGGCACAAGAAAATATTGCAAAGAGGAAATTCAGCTGCCTGGTGTTTTCTGGAAGGGGAATTTATAAAGAAAGCCAGGCATTTCAGTAGATTTGATGAAAACACTCCTATTTCAGCAAGAATTTCGATTCAGAAGGTAAACTGCATGAGTTTTGTGCCATCAAAAGCAAAAGGGGCACAGCTTGCCTGCAGTGATTAGCAAGCTGATTTTGTAAATTTGCCTTCATTTTCAGATTCACCACTCTTCTCTGGTGTCACCTCTTATCAGCTTGGGTTCAGTTCAAAGACAAGGTACCCTCAAAGCTACTGCAAGTCACTTGACCAGAAACAGCCAAGTTAACACAGCATTTTCACAGAAACTAAATGTTTTATCAGCTATTCCTCAACTTTTAAAGACAGACCTCGCTGTGGTCTAACCAAACAGAAAGCTCTGCAGAATGTCCCTTCCTCAGGGCCAGAAAAACAAAATGGATGTGAATCTGAAGTCCAGTCCAACACTGAACACTGAGGAACATGAGCGTCTCTCAACTCAGGTTGGGCAAGGCACAACACCAAGCCTGCTGCGTGTCTCTTCCACTTCTGGTAGAACCCCTGGAATGAAACCTAGAAGTTTTGTTTCATGAGTGCTTTCGTGCATTATACCTTTACTTCCGTTTGAGGGGCACAGCAGTAATCACCTTCTGCGCAAAGGAGCCACAAGACTACACATGTAAAACAAGCACAGAGGACACTTGTGTGCATATGTTTTTTTTTTCCATTTGTAAGGTCAAACTTTTGTTCTTTGAATTCGCAATTTGCTTTTCCAAAAGTAATCTGTGGCATGTGTAGAAAGGAAGAAAAAGTGAACTTTTGGGGGGGAATTACGGTAAGAGCTAGAGCGAGGAGGGAAGAAGGCCTCCCCTACTGCCATCTTCTAGGCCCTGTGCGTGCAAAGCAAGCGGCACTCTTAAGTGATATACACATTGGCCTCAAGAACTTTTCAATGCCATGCTGAACTCACGGTCCCTAACCAGGCAGCCAGTTCAGTAAATCAGCAGGGAAGATTAGGAGCTCAGAAACCTGATTCTCAGAAACCAGCAGACTGCACAGAGAGCTCACTAAGAAAATTATTAAAAAAAAAAAAATCTGAGGAAACTGGCTGGATTTAAGAATGCTGATCCATGAACAGCAGTGAATTAAGGTGGGATGGCTGTCAAGGCTCCTGTGCCTAGCAAGGACAACTTAAACAAGTTTCTAAACTGCCCTAACACCTAAACCTGGACTGCAAACAGGGAAAATTCACAAGGTGCTTCACACAGGGTTCAGGCATCTTACGAAGGGCTATGCAGTTGCCCAGAAGAGCCAGGACAGCCAGGCTGGTGACCTTTATCAGCAGATCCAGTTCTACCCAGAGCTGTTCATCAGTGAGACATCCTACCTCCCAGTGGTCTGGGCTGGTTGCCTCCCTCCACCCAGGACCTCTGGTATCAAATCCTCCCTCCACTGCTGAAGTAGATAATCTCTTTCCCAAAGAAAGCCAGAAAGAGGTAACTATCCATCTCGCTATACACAACCACCTGAACCATCAGGCACACCCTGAAGAAAGGAGAACCTTGGTTTCTAAATCCTGCTCCAAACTGGGAGGGAACCAAAATCTGATTATTTCACTTCCCCCAAAAATACGCTCATCACTGGGCTTGTGGATTAAGAGCTAGACAGACAGACATATGCTCACCAGACCCCAAGACACATCCCTTCTCTCCCACGCACAACCACAAGCTAGGCTGGATCATCTACTGATCAGGCCCACAGACAAAGCAGTCTGAGGACCATCCCCATCCCCTACCTAGGCTGCAACATAAAAAGGAGTCGGAGCAAACCAGCAGCACGGAGACGCAGACAGCTTTCCTCCCAGCTCCTCAGCAGGATGCAGGCTGATCAATGGCATGTTGCCACCCAAAGAGGCAGGTCTAGCCTCCTGTCCTGCTCTACTGCTTCATGCTCCATCTTCCTCCACCTTGAGCCTCAGGTTCCCATCCTCGCACCAGCTCTCTGGGAGCTGATCCAGCTCACTAGCTCAGAGACAAAAACACACACCACACGCTACTCCAAGTCCCCAGAACTGCAACTTTAAGCCCTAGGAGGGTCAGGCAGGTAGTTGGGCAACGTGAATTCTAAAATCACCAATTAATCCATACTGGAAATCTGGTTCAACTCCTTGCTTGAAGCAGGACCAAGGAAGCCAATTTTGAGACTGAATGAATACCAAATCTTCAACAACTTACATACCTGAAACTTAAGGTGACAGTGTCTCTAGAGATTTGGCTCCCAATCTCCAATCTTGAAGTAAGCTATAGGAGTATACGTGTGCTATGAAATTAAGTTTGCAACTATTCCAAGCGACAAGATTTAAGCTCCTCGGTCAAGTCTAATTGAGTGTATTAGCAACACACTCCAATTACCAGCAGATTTTTGTTTGCTTTATTTTTTTTTTTTTAAGTAAGAAAATCTACTGTTAATCCTACTCAAAGTGTAAACATTTAGTTCACTAACTTTAACTGCAAAACACTGCTAATGTATACATTATTTGTTATTATGTGCATTTATTATTTAGTTTTTCTGGATGCTGAATGCCCTCAAATGTACTGGGGAGCTACAAGGACTCAGAGATAGCAGCCTGCAACATTTTAAATAACATTTTCAGAAGTTTTCTAAGCCACTTAGAAAACTAAGCTCAAAAGTGAGATAGATACTTGGAAACATTCAATTCGATCATTTTTTAATATGGGATTTCAGCACTTATTCAGGAAAAAAATTAATCAATGCAAAATTTTCGAAAAAGGGATGTTTTACGGATAAGCTAACAGCACTTGAGATTTATTTCACAAGACAGCTGAAGATAGAATTAGTGGTTCACATTTCTGTAGTAAAGCATTATATATAAATTTAAAATTTTAAGACATATATATACACACCAAGTTTACTGCAATGCATAAATATATATAATTTCTAATACGCCAACTAATATAGGCCAGAAAACTGATGTATATAGTTCAAGTCTTGCAGCACTTCAGCATTACAAAAAATAAAAAAATAAATAGTGGTCAATGGGTTAGCTGCTGCCCCTTCCCACCTCACACTGCTCAGAACCAGAGTAATTCCAACTAGGAATCAGCATTATGGAAGGATTATGAGCAGGAGTAAGTTTTAGAATGTCTCTTAAAGGAATATTTAAATATAATTATTTTGTACTAATTTGGAATTGTATCTCAGCAGATCTATAATGATACAAAGATGACTGCAAACGTTTACACTAACAAAACTGAGGGCAAAGACTGGCTTCTGTCTGAGGTCCACAAAGTTGCAGAATGGAAAGTACTATATGTAGTTATAATACTGGTAATATAAAGTCTTTCTGATGGGCAGGAAATTTCGATTCTATTTCCATCTCATTTTATTCTTTTTAAATAAATATGTTATATCCCACCTATCACAAACAACAATGAAATCAAGAAGTGAGGTAAAATGTTCTACCAGCCGATCTTTACTATGAATAAGTCAATTAAATATCACTACTGATGTGAACAAGACTTAAGAAATAAAATGCAAGATACTAAATTCTTCATTATAACCACACCATAAAACCCAGCTTTCAAAGTCAAACAGTAGTAAACAAGACTTTGTACCTTAGCATAGAAATCATTAATAAACCAGCTTTTGATCCCAATTTAAAGTTGCTGTACAATTTTCCTTAATTGATGGTCCAAAAATCATGTTTTCTGCAAAACAAATATATCCTTGTCACATGCCACCTTTGTTCTAACAGAGATAAAATGCACCTTCCTACAATCCTCAGTCTTAAAAACCCTACTCTTAGTTAGCAAAACATCTGAAGTAAAAAGGAACACAACCTATTTTCTTTGTCAAGTTCTGTTGTCTTTTACCAAGAGCAGCAACTGTCATGAACTTTTCCAATTATCTTTTCCCTTTACTTCAAGAAAACAGCCTCCAAAATCCACAGAGAAATGCATGCCACCCGTCTGTACACCAGTGCATCAGGCTATTCAAATGACAGCATAGAAAAAACAGTTTACTTATCTGTAGTGTATCTGTTTTAGATTAGTCCATTTTAAATATATTAAAAATATTCTTAGGAATGAAAACATTGCAAATGAATGAAAAACATATGTACACCTCCACCATTTTTAGGCACAGACCTTAACTTTTGAGGAAGGACTAGAAATAAATGGTGCAACAACCAACATCTCCTACGGCATTACAGTCAAACAACAGTCTTTGCAGTATACCAGAGAGGTTGGTTTTCATATAGCTTCTGTGCATTATAGCTATCCAGTCCAAGATAGCACATTCATCCTTATCTATTCCCCTCAGGGGAAATGCACCTTAAATCATTTTTGCTTTCAACAAACTTTGTCAAAGGAATACCAATTCCCACCAGTTTCAGACACAAAGAAACTCCTTCGATAGCACAGTTTAAACTCCAAATGGTTAGGACTGAAGGTGTTTCCTTATCTCATTTTTATATCTCTTCTTTTAATGTATACGTAGAGTTATTTGTCCCCGAAACATGAACTGAGACTCAAGCTTTTTAAGCATTTAAAACAAAAACAGTTACCATACCAAAGCACAGCATACAGTGTAAGTTTCAGTTGCAATTTCTCAGCTTTTCCTTTATATAGAGCTATATTATGGTGGACTGCGTAGAGTTCTTCCAGTCTCCTCCACTTCCAGCACAGGGATCATGGAGAATGTACACGAATGCGGAATAATCCTTGTTGAAGCTGCAGTCGGAAGAGCTTGCAGTTTGCAATTCGCAAAGCCGCGCAGCCAGTACGGCGAAGGTCTGATTGAAGTAGTGGCTTAGTGCGCTGCCAGGTTCCCGTGCTTCTTTTAAATTCTCTAACATAGTCATAATTTGTACCTAAACTCACACACACAAAGAATGAAAAAAAAAAAAAGTTAATGCCTACTGTAGCTACCAGCACATTTAACCTCTAGTAAGGCAAATACTTATTACTAGAGTGCACTAGAGCACACATACAATCTCAAAACAGTTTTTGGATATATTGTTAAAGTTATTTTCAAAAGAAAACAGACATTTATCTACTTAAAATCGCCAGATTTTGAATTTGCTTTTTCATATTTTGTAGACAGTCTATATACGTACACACATATATATCTATATACAGCCATGAAAGCAAGTATAGTCCTTCGAACATTTCCTACAGCATTTGGCCTGCTGCTGAAAGCTATGAGGGAGGAGAATTTAATGCATCTGTAAGTACACCTGTATACAGCTGGGATTTAGAGCCAAGAGCTGCTACCAGCTGTGTGAGCCACAGGATGATGTCCACAAAATGCAGAACCACCTGCTCACCACTGAAAAGGTGGAGAAAAAACCCACAGACACCAACTTTTTTTCTTATATTTAAACTAATGCAATACTATGCTGTTCCTCTTGGTCTTTTCTCCTCATCTTTGCAGTGCTAATCAGCCAAATGCTTGTACTACTGATTTTGTTTCTGAAAAGGTCCAATGTACAAAACCTACATGCACATTTCTGTAAATCTAGCACATCTCCCCTGAGGGCAACAGTACTGGAACAGAAAATAGTTCAGAATTACAAAGAATTAAAGTCCTAGCCTTTAATTCTAAAGATCAGACTCATTAGCACCAAGTATTTAAAAGACTTGAAGACAACAAGCAACAGGAAATTATTAGTTTCAACTCTAACCTGTATCAAGATCTCCAATCACGTAAATGCTGGCTCCAATAGGCACAGCTCCATACACGAAAGAAGAACTAGTTGGGATACATAAGTTCTGGTCATTTAGATAAATCCACCTGTAAAAATAAATAAAATAAGATTTTGGTATGTTATTTTTATTGAGCACCAAAAAAAAGGTCCTTTTTCCAGCTGTCCTATTTGAATGAAAAGCAGAGCATACAAGTTAATTTTCTATGTAAAAGTTGGAAGTGTTGTCTAGTTGATCAGGCCTCATAGCCAGCAAAAGTAACTGGTACTGCTATTCGGAAAGTTTGAGATACTTTATCTTGAGGTTACTTTATTTCAGGATTGCTCCACTCATCTGTGTAATCTATCTGGAATAAATTTTTCTTGCAGCCACCCAGTATGCTCTTCTGGAAGACAGCAGGCATACAGGAGAGCCTTTTCTGCAACAGCTATAACAGTCAATTTTCCCTACAGGGAAAATTTTAGGCAACTTTGTCTTAAAATCAGCATAGCCATAAAAGCATAGAAATCTTAATAGTACATAGCAGAGGAAATAACACGTTGCTATAGCAAGGCCTTATTATTAAGCAGTACCTTCCCCCACATAATTCCCCAACTTCTTTAATTGTACTTTGTCAGAGACAAGAAATCCCATGTGCAGTATAGGGAATGCAGCACTTGGCAATACTTAATTTTAAACAAGGGATAGAAGATTGAAACTCAGTGTTAAGGGATTTGAGGAAAGAAAAAAGTCCATTCCTTGGAATTGAAGCAGAACTTCCCAACCGCATATCAGGCTCTTTTCAGTTGCTTCCTAGCTCCTACTGAAATCTTTAAAATCCCTTATGGTCACTTTAAAAATGCCTCTGTTTCAGCACTACGTCAGCCTGATCTTCCCACAGAGTGAAGAGCAGTTTTCCACGTTGAAGCCTTTGGAAACCAGCTAAGTATGGATGTATTTACCACTCCTCTGTGAGACACTGGTTTATAAAGATGGCCCATTTATCCAGATGTGTCAGCATCCTCCTTATGGCTTTGAAACAAATTTCTGCAGATTGCTGCTGAACTTTTGCAGATGTTGGCATAGTTACTATTTACAGACCCTTAAGATGTAAAATCAAGACTATTTTAGGTGACCTCTCCTAGAGGGAGTCCAATATTTTAATAGTTTACAGAGAACAGAGAAATTTGAAAAACCTTTTACAAGCATCCTATGTATTTTCATTGCCATACCTGGTTAATTTGAGGGAAGAGTTAGGAAATATCTTCATGGAAACTGCTGACCCTTGAAGACCCTGCATCATCTTAACTCATGACTCAGAGGTAAGCCTCTTTGAGGCTGAAGGAGATGCTGATACACAGCCATTATCTTGGAGAGAGACATCAATTTTTAAAGGCCACACTAAAGGATAAGCTGTCCGTCACTTTGTCTGTGCTATACAGGGAAGGCTTAGGAGTCCGCAGAAAGCACGGGAACCCGTGTAACTGCCGCAGAGGACGACAGATGAACTAACAACGGGAAAAAAGTGAAGTCTTCTATAGTCATTCAGAAAGTCTGTTAGACAGCAAAACACCTTTTAGCATGTATCATTAGCTTTTTTCCCCCTTACTGTGGTAAGGGGGCATATTCAATATTTGCAGTGCATTCTAGCACCACCAAGTTACCTCAACTTAGTTGAATAAACAGCAAAAAAACATGGGAGAAAAAAAAAAAAGAACAGGACTGTATCAGAGAAGGGAAGAACACAGAATGAGTTGAGCGTGCTGAGCTTCAGCACACAGCACAGAGAGGAGATGTCTCACTGAAAAGCAAAACCTGGTTTTTACTCTAGCTATTGATGGAGCAGCTGGAAATCATGTGAACTTTGGGGGCTTGCCAGTGCTAGATACTCATGGATTCGGAGTTTAAACGAACAGAAATACAGCGCAGGACCCAGACATTTTGCTACTGCACATCAAGAAAAGAAAAATTTAAAGTATCTTTAGTTGCTTGTGAAAATTCATTCTCAACCTTTCCCAACACATATACTTTAAAAACAGCCCCAACTTTTTAGGAATGCGTACAGCAGTTTTAGCAGTTAAAACTCGGAAGGAACAAAGACAGGAAGGGCAAGGGGTCACGTTTCATCAGAACTTGACTGGGCTCCAGCTTAATGCGGGTTGATCATTTGCCTACCGTTTGAGCAGCATGAAAAAACATGAGGACAAGAAAGTCGGAGTCTTCAGGAATTTGAAAGCACTCGCTGGAGCACAGCTCTGCTGCGCAATTCCCTGGGATGGCTCTACTAAAACGGACTCTGAGAAGAACAGAGATGACATGTTCCTTTGTAACTACAGACAAAAACGGGCAATACGAAACCAAAATGGGCCTCCCCTGAAATTAAAAGGGGAAGGAATCCCGATTTTGGGGGGGTTGAAGTGGTATCAACTAAAAATCCATCCAAACAGCTGTAATTAATAAGCAGGATGGTAACTATTTTATTTCCAGATGGGAGTAAAACAGAGGCAATACAGAACCAACCTATTTCAGACCCCTCACCTTAAGCTCATACCAGCTGAGTCACGAAGCCTACAAGCGATTGGAAATCTCGTGAGTGTTCCTCTTATCTGACGCGCTGCCAGGCAGCCAGCTCGCTTTCTCATTGCATTTGTATAGGCAGCATTTCCTTTGGATGAGATTCCCGCGCACTGCATAGGAGCATCTTCCTAGCTACAAATACTATGGCATAAGATTATTTAGCTTACTATTTACATACTGTTTAGAGGGTTTCTGTGATGTTTCAGTAGCAAAGAGAATTATTTTAAGTGGTGCTTACCAAGTATTGCCCCTGAACAAGCATCTCTCATTGTATTCCCCCCCCTCCCCCAGAAACAAAACAAAAAACCCCCACCCTGCAAATTTTGATAAGTAATTTTGTATCAGGAGCTAGCAGAAAGAAGGCCTACCCCACATTTACAGAACACCAGTAAATGCAGCAGCAGCTGTACTCAAGGCCAGAGCTCCACCAGCAGTTTTATCATGCATTTGCAAAGAATCCCACAGGCACTTTGCACTCTAAGGATTTCCAAATATCCACACTGAAAAAAAAAAAGTGTATACAGACACCATTCAGGTGTCCACACATCTACATGAAACACAAAGCCATGTCATACATTATAAACTCTGGCCAAAAGAAAGACTAACTCAATGAGATCTTCGATATGTACTTAAGGTTTCCTATTTTCTACAGACTAAACAAATATTGGATCACTGAGCCAAGATTACCCTTCTGCTGTCCCTGTCTCCCACTCTCCACCTTTTTTTTTTTTTTAAAGAAAAATTTTTAGCTTGATGAATATTTTAAAACTAGGAGATTTACTCCTTCACTCAAAATAAAGTGATTTAGATTTGTTTTCTGTTATTTCTGAATCAGCTGAAGAAATGAGTCTTGCATTTTCCAGAAACAGTCAACTTGCCTTCACTTGATGCTCGCAGGCCACTATTACAATGAAATTATGTTAACTCTCCAGTCTCAGTCGTACTGCAAAGTAAACAAGTACCATCCAGACAGCAGAAAGTATTTTGTCCTGGTATTAGCAGGGGAATATTTGGTCACTTTGTTTTGTAGTGAGGTCCCTTTATGATTATTTTCCCTCTTCCTCAAGTAGGTACAACTGCTCAGGTAGCAAAGTCACCACCATGGCTACAGCAGACTGTGTTCAGCTTGCACAGATGTATCTGAATTAATCTGAAGCTCTGGATAACTGTTAGTCCTCATGAGCTAGAGCTAACTATCAAGTAACATGGTAACACAGCACCCTCTTCTGGTAACTAACACCACTCCGGGGAGGAAACTAGTGGACCTTCAAACACAGGAAAACAAGAGTTAAAGCTGGAGTAGCAGCATTTACTACTGAAGCAAAAGCAGTAACTATTCTGGTCTCCCCTGCCCTCCACTTCTGATGGAGGACACACGCCTGTGAACAGTCTGGAGTGCAAACACATGCTTCAAGTTTCTAAGCCCAAACTATCAGAGCAGAGACAAAGCCTGGACAGCTCAGCAGCCCTCAACACATGCCTCCTCCAGTACGTAGAGGGAGATTACTCACTTCCACCTCACCTTCCTCTGTGCCAGCACAGCTCACATGCCACTCACACGCTACACAGGGTGCTACATTTCAATAGAAACCAGTTACCTATCCTAACCTTGCATCTATCAACAGGTGTCAGGGGAGGAAAAAGGACCACCAACCCAAGACCAACTGGTCTGGAATATTTTGAAGGAAGATTGACAGTTATGGGGGAAGAAATACTGACACTTCCATAAGTATCAATACCATAATTTAACACCATTCAAGAGTTGAAGCAGCTGGATTTTTATTATATTTTTACATGAATCTAGGAAAATCTCTGGGATGCCACCAAGTAAAAATGTAATTATATTGGAAATACTGCCAGCTATACAACTGCATTGCAGGCAGTAGGTGGCAGTGAGAACTCACCTACAATCAAGGCTGGGACTTGCAAACTTTTTCTAATTACGCTTTAGGAAAGCTTAATCTGTAGCAACCAAGGAGACTAGAAATTTACAGTCACTGGTGAGAATCTTGAGCTATATACCACCTTTCAAAAAACAGAGTCAGTCTGGAAACATTTCAAGCAAATCAATTAGAAATAGCAACTGGGAGGTAGGGAAGTATTTCCTGCTGGAATTCTTTCCTTCTGGAAGAACTCTTGCCCAGAAGTTTATTCGCTTTATCATTTCTCCACACCCTCAAAGGATGAGAAGTCACTATGGAACATGAGGAGCAACAAGCTATCTCATCTGCCTGCTTCTTATAGTCACTTTGAAGAGTATTTCTTCTTCTCCAGTTTCTTTTGACTATAGCTGTTTATTTTGGACTCTACTTAGAGCAGAGAAGATATTTTCATGCAGAAACTGAAGTCTCTTTACAACCACATTTTATGAGATAATTATATCGTAAACTTACACCCTACTATTTTATTTTCATGTGCTTTTATAAAGGTCACAGTCATAAATCAGTCTTGATTTTGTAATACAGATGTATTAATCTCCTCCACTGTCAACAATCCTTGAAATATCTGACAGTTTCTTTATAAACTACATTGAAATAAGACATCCAATTTATAATTATATGCAAGAAGAAAGCATGGGAGGTACCAAAGCTTGTCAATTATTCCTGGAAAATAAGCTGAACTCCATGCAAAATTTTGTCTAACACAAATTATGTTCTGAATAGTTACCACATGTAATAAGGCCTAAGGTGGATTTTAATACAAGAGCCAGGAGATAACAAATGGAGTCCTAAGAAGCAGATTCAAAACAAACACAAAGAGATTAGCCATACACAGTGTGCAGAGATAACCGAGAAATGCATAGCATCCACAGCGTCCTTCCTATGGCAAAAGCCTACGTGGATTCAAACAGCAATCAGATGAATGCTAGGAACAGAAATCCATGAAATATCTTAATTCAGCAGCTCTAGCTCAGGAACCACCTAAGCTGCAAGTCTTTGGGAACGGGCCTGGACCAGGGGGAAGTATTGCTATATATTCTTACATTTCTCCACAAGCAGTCTCTAGGAGCCTGGGGCATGAGTAAAGGGTGGTGACAGCAGTGTTGTGAACTTAGGGAAACTGCAGAGCACAGGCGAAGAGCCAGGCAAACCACTTTTCAGTCATGATGTTTCTCCTTTTCAGGTACAGATAGGACTTTTCATGGTGGCCCTGTCACACATCAAGAGCCCAGTGTGGTATCTTAGAGGGACAAGCCACTGCATGACCCCGTAGGGGTGTTACAAGGTAAAATGAGCAACAGAGATGCACAGCAAAGGTCTAATAAGCTTTTAAGTGTCTAATATGCTTTCAAGTGGAGGTGAAATGGACAGATGAGCATCTAAATTATGTATTTCCTATGTTAATAGCTGTGGCTAGTTACCTTTTAAACTCGTCATGATAGAATTCAGATTTGCATGTCACCATCTCACTGGCTTGACTGTCATCACGACTTCTGACCCCACCAAACACGTAAAGCTCAGAGGCAACTCCACAGGCCACTGCACCAAATCTGAGAATTCAAATAAGAAAACAGGCAAAGTTGTGATGCATCTAAACCATTCTACATATCCTTCTGAATTTTCTCTGTTCTGGGCATCTTGCATAATCAACAAAATTAGATGAGTCATGGATGTGAACTGTAAGCCATACCACGTGAAAGAACAGAACAATAAAGCATTTATCTGTGTTTGGTTTTTGGTTTTCAGTTTGCATCAGGGTAGTATTGCTTGTAACATCAGGATGTATTTATAACTCTGACACATTACTCGGCCACATCTTGGCATTACAACTGCAGGCCACCGTGATTCAGAAAGGCACGCTGAAACTCATAGGACTCTAACAGACATCTTAGGTATTCTTCAGAGAAACAAAGACAACTTCCTCTTATCAGAGGACCAGCGCTTCAGCGTTAAAGGAACCATACAGGTTATCAAGTATATACTGATACAACACTGATGACATTAACAATCAACTCCTTTTTAAAAAGTAAAAGGAAGTTGAGTACACTTTTCTAACTGTTTTGGAAGGTTCTCACTGAATATATTCTTGTAATCTAGATTTTATTTCCATTGTCACCCACCTTCTCTCTTTTAGAGGACAAATTGCTGTCCATTGCTGAGTCCTAGGGTCATAACACTCCACAGATTCAAAGAGTTTTCCATAGGAGCCTCCACCCATTGCATAGATTTTCTTCTTCATAGCTGCATAGCAGCCAATCTTGAATGAAGGGGGGGAAAACAAAACAAAACCAAACACCCAAAGTTGCACACAATATCAAGAGCTCAAAACTAAAGAATCTTGTTTAATAGAGAGTGTTAAGTGTTAGAAAAATCATGTCAGGAAGCTTAATCAAAATAAATAAAACACAGTCTAAGCAACAAGGCAGAGAGGAGTCTTAATTACGCTCATAATCATAACACAAGTTGAGTTTTTCGCAAAGAATAGTCTCTAAGCACAAGGGGAGAGGTGGGGGAGAACTAGTTCAAATTTCTTTACCTGATTTCACTTCCAGGTCGAAAAGAAATATGAGCATAAAACTGCTCCTTTTAACTAGCTAACCAATACAGGCTTTATATTAGCGACTACCACCCTGAACATTAGGCCATTTATTATGAAAACAAAGGGAATAAAACACAGCAAAAGTGAGGTTAAAGTATTGCTCATACTGGGCAATGCTGTTACAGTTCAATTTGCACAATGTTGCCTTCAGTTTAATTTTTCTTTATCATCTGCTCTGTGACAATTCTCCAAAAACAGTCTGCATAAAAAGTTCGCTTTCTCTGTAGTAAGCAGCAATGAAGTTAACTATATAGCCTTAAATGATTAGTTTTTTAAATGTTTAATTGCCTGCGAGTGTAGATGCAACATTTTCTCGTAACATTTATTTTTGTTGCTGAAGAGAACAGTGTAGCAAACGAGTCCTCTCCTACCTCATTCTGAATGGCAAAAGTTGAACAAGCATTAAGAGAGGACTAAAAGAATCTTCCTTCCACCACTTTAGGACTCAACACTATAGACTGATCTCCAGAAGGGGAAAGAACAAAAAACCTCTTAGAAAGAATAAAACACTACGGAAGTTTAAAACTGGGGCAGGGGTAGGATGACAAGCAAGACAGAGTGAGAGAGGGGTTCGGGTTCCCGCACCGCCTGTTGCACAATGCTGCCCATGAGAACTGCCAGCAGCAGCTGGGTTTTGATATAAAGCTGCTCTCCCTCCTCTCCGTTTGAGGAGGGTTTGTTGCAGCTTTTACTTGAAACAAATGGCCAACGTATATTTTGACCCTAACTGTTTAACAATAAATAATGCTATAACATATGATCATACGATGGAGTTCTTACCTTTCTAACCATGGTCAAGTCTGGCTGCTTGGTCCAGGTCCGCTTATAAATATCATAACTCTCCATAGAGATTAGCTCCCTTTCACCATCCTCACCTCCCAGAATATACAGAATTCCATCAATCTCTACCACACCAAAATTATGCCGTGCCTAAGGAATAACATCAACATTGTACTGATTTATTTACAGCAGCAGTTATGTTTTACCATCTTTTTTCTTGTATCTGTCTGCAGCATTACTGCTGAGACTTTGTCTTTTTTTTTTTTAAAATGTTATTCTAGATATTGTTGTTCTTAAAAATCTCTAAAGAAAACAGTATTCAAACAGATAGAACAGCAAAATCAAAAGAGACTACAGAAATTAAAAAACAGTGCTTAGCTGCGTTCCAGTTTGCATAGTACTGGTCTACTAGATGAAGCTGCTGCTGTCAAAGTTTGGACCCATAGTTCTGCAGAAAGACAACTCTGCTATTTTCTTGTATAGGAGCACATCTAACCTCACTCAATCTTATTCACAGAAAACATGAAAAATAATGCATCATGACTACAACATTGGGTTTCCTTTAAGTGCAAGTACAGGCCTATGCCAACAACAGCCTTTGCTTAAGAAAAACAATTTCTTAATAAAAAGACCTTCATCAAGAAAATAAAACATAGGCATATTAAGGATATATGTTTACATATAATAAACTGTCACTTTTTGATGGAATGCAAACATGAAGAGGAAACATTAGCTCAAACCAAAATTAAATATAAATGCCTGCACAAGCCAAATTCTGTAGTCCTCTGTCTGTTTCTGCATAGTTCAATCCCTTTGTCCATATAAGGAATTCTCTTGTGCATAACACAGAAGGGAAATACATATATATAATATGTGTGTGTGTATATATATATTTATTTATTTTTATTTTTTAAGGCAGCCAGTATACAGAAGACATTAAGGACACTATATGACCAACTAAACGTGTAATTCATGAAATTCTGTAGTTCAGCTTTACAGCTAGCTCTTGCCCAATAAGTAGTATTTTCTAGATCCTATAGTCATTACCGGACCAAAAGTAACTACAGAGAAATAAACAGAGGGCAGTCTGCACCATGATCCTGAATGCATAAGATGCAAATGACTGGAGGTTCAGAATAAAATTTTGCAGAAGCAAATGAACGTTTTGCCAAAGTGAATAATTAAATCAAGATTTAGATAGTGATCTTGCCTCGTTCATCGGTGGCAGGGAACTCCATGAATTGGTATCTGGATCATACTTCTCTCCAGAGCTTAGCGTTGCCTTGTTTTCATCCTGACCACCAAGCACAAATAAAAATCCTTCTGTAAAACAAAATATAATGTGATCTTAAAAACAGGATTCACATCTGTACACTTGGCAAGACCACAAGACTGGTTAGCTGCATCTTTGAATTCATTAAGAGACTCAGACTGGTCACAGGTCAAACTGGACTGAAGGAGGTAAAGCACATATCTTCAACTATACTCCAGCCTATCACTGCAGATAATCTTCAACAAATTCAGTGATGCAGCAACTAACTACAATTTACTTAAAACATGAAATGTTCCTGGAGAAACAGCTGTAGCAGACTCCTGCAAAATATGAAAGTTATTCTACAATGTTCAGATGACGGGAATTATCACAGAATAAAGTAGCATTCTGGGCAGCCAAAGGAGAAGCAAGAAATAACCCCAGTGCCATTAATCCTGAGGGAAAAAAACATATTATAAAGCGTATCTCAGATTCTGAGGCACTGCTAAGTTTCCATACTATCAGCCTTACAAACACAAGGTTCCCCTGTACCTGCCGACAGCACTCCGTGATTGATCCGTGGAATACTCATCGGAGCAAGTTCAATCCAGAGCTGTCTGTTGGGATCGTAAAGAGGACACATGCACCGCATCACTGAGGTGGGTTTCCGTGATCTGAACGCGGGGGCAGGTGGGAAGGGAAGGCAGAAGGAAAAAGATAAGAAAAAAGCGCACACAGAGAAACAGACATAAGTTTATTAGTTAGTTGTTAGCAACTTTGTCTGAAACACACATGACTTAACACACATTCATAAAATGTAGCACTTCCCTGGTAAGGAGGAGTTTTAATAAATTTGCCCCACAGGTCAAATGTGCATAAATTTAATTGCGTACAGACTGGAGACAAAACAGGTGCACCTCATTCTTACTATATCTGCCTGTAATATTTTTAAATAATTTAATTTTAAAAATATTTTTAATCAACTAAAAGCACTGATACAGCCTATTAGTAATCTCTTTGTAAAATGATACACAAACTGAAGTGCAAGATTTTATTTGAATATTTTATTGCACTTCTATAAAGAGCAAATACCAAAGCCCTAAATTCATTTAAACATAGGACAAACCCCTCCCCTCTACTGCAGGGGATACTCAAGAAAATAAAGGAATTATTCTGTGGAACAGGAACTTTCATCTGGCATCTCAGATGCACCAATAAATACTTTTCTTCGGAACCACAGCTATTATAAACAAAACAGTCAAAGCGGAGGACATGTCCGTTATTTTTAAGATTTATTATAGGTGGTTTTCAGATCTTTAGTTTCACCAATGTTTTGTGCTTATTTTGGATAAAATCTATTCAGTTACAAAACAGCCACCACTTCCTGAACAGAACAATATGTCCTACTGTAAGCTTTTTTTCTTTTTTTAAATGAACCTCCCTAAGCAAAAGATCTTAAGAATAAAATTAGACTTAGATTGATAACATTTATATGATATTGTACACGTATGAAGCAACATGAAAGAGTTTAGTTTTTAAACTTAAAAACTCTATGTTGAATTTAAGAAAATTGTCAAAAATTAACTATTTATTGCTGAATCATTCAAAGGCATTTTAGGTGCAGCTGACCAACCTAAAAACATTCAAATGATAAAGCAATAAGCACGTACACATTAGATGCACAAGTTCTCGTCACGTTGTGTTTTCAGACATGCTGTGAATGCTAGCTGCCTCTACTTTACCACCTGCGACGGCTTGTAACGCCACTCGATACTTACACCCTTTCTTCTCCCCCAACGGTCACTATACACTCGGAGTAACCCCTGGGCTTGAAGGAGGCCAGCATCGCCTCTCCCTGCTGCGGGGGCGTGAGGGGAATGTTGTTGCATTCCTTGACAATCTCCCGTACCAGCGGTTCGCTCATCATCTGCTCACGTAAGTATGCTGCATCTAAGCCCGAAACCCACACTGCTGACATAACATCCTTCATGTGAACCTGCAGAATGAGATAAACGGAAGAATATTGCCAACACTTCACAAAACAGCACTAATGCACTCGTACATACAGAAACTTCTGCATCGATCAAAACTTGAAGAGTATTTTTGGTATCTGGAAGCAATAACAAAATCTTTATCACAATGCTAAGAAAACAGATGAAGTCTTCAAAGTTTCGCTGAAGAGGTACTACTTGCTTTCTCTCTACAAAAACAAGTTGATACCATTAATGCCAAAAAAAGCAAAATTTTTACTTAATGTCTATTAGAAGACAACATCATAACACAGCAGGTAATACATGCCAAGCATAGCTTTCGTGCTTTTACTGCCATGCCCTCATCTGCATTTCTGACAAAATTCAATTAATTCTGTGAATGCAACAGCAGCCCTGAAAGACATATCTATTTTAAGCTCCCACCAATTAAAATATACACAGTTATTTGAGTCATATTCAAAAAACAAACTCTTTGCTATCCTTACCTTTCTTGATTCTGCATCATGAGAAATCCACCTAATCACCGCTTCAAAGACGTATCTTTCATTTCCAACATTGAGCTTTTCCATTGACAGCACTTCTTTCAGTTTTTTTGGAGTCAGTTCCAAGAATTCCTCTGTGCTGCTGACATCTCGAAAGTGAGTTTCCAGATACTCTGAGGCAAGGTAGTGAACATGATGCAAACAATAGCGTAGTGCAAAGTCCCGAATACCAATACAGTTCTCAGCAGCTATACAACCTTCTAAAAACTCACAGCAGAGAGCTTTTAAATCTGTAAGCAGCAGGAGATCAGCTGCCTGTACCACATCTTGGATAGTTTCTTCATTTAGCCTGATCTGCAAGAATTAATTTAGAAGTTATAGCTACTATCACTCATTGCTACATGAGATGTCCACATTCATAACACTCATTCTCAGCGGCTGAAAAATTGAGCATTAATGCCAATATAAAATTTATGAGAAATAGATGCGATTACTGCACATTTATAAATGAACAGAGGACTGGAAAGGCATTAACTAAACAGAAGGTATTTGCAGAATTTTGTGCCTGAAGGAACAATGAAATTACTAATCTAATCTGAGAACCTAAAACGAATTTGGGGCGGGGGAGGAACATACCCAGAAAAGAACTCTCATCTGCCTTTTTTTTTTTTCTGCTGAAAGTTAAACTAATTCAGCAATCTCAACCTGGCTCCGAATAGACTGGACACACCAGCGATAAGTCCCGCTAAAACCAATGAAACAAAGATTGACCCAGACTGAACAGGCATGCTGTCACCAACAAGAGGCCAAAAAACTGGACATTATGGGGTCAGCAAGGAAGGATGCCTGATGTACTGCCATATGCAAGTTCAGTGATGGGGTCTTAATCTCCATCGCTACCAACCCAGTTTATCTTTTACCATTCTGAAAGACTGCATGCTTTAACTTAGGTTACTGGAGATATTCAGTTTTAAAACAAGCATTTGACACTAAATCTTTTAAAGGGTCCTCCCCTACTGTACCAGAAAAACAGCAAAAGGGCTCCTGAAATGCTTACTGTCTTTTTCATATGCAAAGCCCGAGTATGATTTACTGCTTTATAGAAAAAAATTTATCAAAGTTTAAAAGCAAGATTCTCAATAGGTTTATCTTTCTGCATAGCACTGTTAAAACTTTATTTTGCTGAAAAATTCCATTTCTGTCTAGTTCTTTTTAATACCATACCTGCCCACTGAAGATGTAATCTAGTATCTCTTTCATGATATCAACAGAAATCCCTTCAAGTTCAATCTTGTATGTTGAGCCATCATCTTTTGGAGGATTATAGTTCAATTTCGTTCTGAGGAAGGAAAAAAAAGAAGCCTAAAAAAGAGCTCATGACCTGAGCACAGCATTTTTTTCCTTTAGAAAACAGCAAGCAAGCTACAGATCACTTCAGCCATAACAGATACGTTAAAACCCTGCAACATAATTTGAAAATTCTCTCTCTTGATTTAGGACAAAAAGGCTGCATTTAAAGTCTCTAATATTGCTCATCACATTTCCAGACTGAACAATTCCATGAGCTTTGCAAACTTTTCTTGGCATCAAAGAGTCTAAGTAACTTTTTCCTGGCTCGTTCATCACAGGCATTCAAAAACTTCAACCAGAACTTAGTCACAGGGTACTGCTGATGGATGAAACCAAGGATTTGCTTTGGTAATAATGAAACACCCTCCCCCCCCCCCAAAAAAAAACCAAAAACCCACTTTACTAAAAAAAAAAATCATTATAATGAGCAGACGTGATCAGAATCTACACTGGCAGCACAGATATTTTGATTGCATTACTATTTTGTGTAGTTTATGATGTTATCAGCCTATCATTATATCTGGCCGCAACTGAACTGCACGCTCACAGTTCTAGGAAATAGACTATATTCTGCTGAATCAAGCTTTAAACATTCATCTAAACCACTGGCCATTTCAAATAAATAAATAAGTGTCAGGAAGAGTTTGATGTCCTTTTGAACAGAACGAAGGAGAACTGGGGGGAATGAGATGGGGAGCTAATGCCGCAGCAGCAGAGCTGGCTTTCCAGCACGTTAGCACAGACACTTTTCCAGGAACAAGCACTCTGAGCATTCAGAAACACCGTCCGCCAGCCCAGTAAGAACTGCCACCAGAGCTGCGGGATGATAATTCTGAACACCTGCTTTCACACTTTAAGGAACTAAGAATACAACATAAAAGGACCAGAAAATTTGGTTTCACTGCCTCATTATATCACTATATAGACTTAAATAAAAGCCTTTAAAAACATTTTCATATTCATTTGAATATATTTCTTCCATATAATTAGCTTCTGAATGTGAAAAGCAGTGGCTTAGCTAAGCTGCAAATGTCTTAATTAGTCACTGCTGTCCGCTATCCTTACATTGAGTAACGACATAAATATGATCTAAGAGCCAGATTCTGCTTCACTTACTCAGACTTGGAATAAATTAGTTTCTCACAAAGATAGACACTGCTCCCATTAAATAATATCCTAGTCTACTGCAAGTGATTTCAAAGTATGAATAATCATGGTAATTTTAGCCCCTAAGTCAGTCATATTTGTGGACTTATTTTCTCATGGCTTTTCTAAGCTGCAAAAGATCCATCTCCAGTTATCTGGACACTCTCAGATTTAACACTATTCCAATTCATGTATATGACTAAGCTGTCTGAAGCTAAGCTTTTTCATTCCATATTTGTACAGCACCTAGCACAAGTTATACAAATAACAGTGTTAACAACAACATAATTTGAATTAGTCCTTTTTTATTTTTCCCCCTAACACTTGGAAGAAGATTAATTAAATACATTGTGTGGGACTTACAGTAAAGCACAGGCTACATTAACAGAAACAGATCTGTGACTTGTCAGTTGAAAGCCTCTAAGCTGAAGAGAGAGTTCCAGCAATACCGTACAACTTGTATCTCAGCTTGCTCCAGCCTCCCCCAAGCGCTAGCACGCAGCACGCGGAATACGTACATTTTCCATGCCTGCAAGCACACACGCACACAACGCAAGTGCGTGTTCTGAACTCTAACACTGCTTTGATTTAATCACTGTGTCTTTATACAGATTTTCAAGTCTATCCAAACAAAATATCTCAGCTTTATGTATGCTAATTATAGTTGAGTTTTGGGTTTCTCCACTTTTAACAAAGGCTACATCTTGTTTCCTGGAATGAAATTCCATTTTCTGTTACTTGAGAATTTTTATGTTAAAGATCTGCAGCATCCTTCTAGGAATTACCAGAAAAAAGATACAGCGAGCTGGGATATGATCTGACAGGGGCAGGGACCCAGCGGTACCTGCACAGGTACTTCAAGGGTATTTCAAGGCATTGCGGGTTTTAAACCAGATGCAAGGCACAGGATAAACAAGTTGCTTGCCAGCACTAATGGGCAGATTAGTGTAAGGACTGGCGATGTTTATCATTAACTTTCATCTTCGCATCTCCTGTACACACCCAAGCTAAATCACCTCCTTGCATGGACTTTACGCAGACGCCTCCTAGAAACAAGCACGTGTTGTTCAGAGTTTTGGGCCTAACCAGTTATCAGCCTAGATGCTCCAATTGCTGTGTATTATTTTAGGCCACAACTGTTTATCTGAAGGAGGGCGGGGGGGAAAGCATTGATGTCAACCAAAAAATACAAACACTTTGGGGGTGTGGGGGGGAAAACAACCTTGAGAACATCATACTTTTCTTTCTAAAAGAAAACATGCAAATCCCAGCAAATCCAAAGTTACTCATGGACAAATACTCACATCATACAAATGCAACTTGGTTAGCTTCAAACTGAACTTTGTTCCTATCACCTGTCCTGAGAAACGGTAGCTCCCTCACCTACCAGTCATACATCTTTAACTTTTTAACTAATAAGTTACTAGGTTCTCCCTTTTGACAGGGAGATTTCCAGACCACGGCGCAAGAACCAGTCCCCAGCGGCAGCTGGAGGTGCTCCTTGCAGCTTAAATCGGCACTGCGAGACGGCTACGGGCTGACGGGAGGAGAGGAGAGAAGGAAAAACAAAACAAAAAGGTGAATAAAGGGATGTATTATAAGTAGGTTTAGGGCTGAGAAGGTTAAAAAAAGATTAAGATAAAATTGCGAGGCCAGTGTGGAAGTGTTTGGTAAGAAAGCGGGAGGAGGAGGAAGGAGGGCGGATGTAAGGAGGGAAAGGAGACGCCGCCTCTTGCATCACCCGCTATCAGCTGCCATCAGCACCCACTCCCACACCTCGCTAGTGAACTGAAGTTTGGGCACCCTTGTCGTAATACACGCAACAGAGAAGAAAGTTTCCAAACGTGTTTGTTCCCAGGTCAGATGAGACGGGAGCGGACAGCAGGTCACAAAAAGCTGGTTTAACTGTGGTTCTCTAGCAAATTCCACTTCAGAAGAACAGTTCCAAACTTAGAGAGGTTTTTCGACCTCCCTTCCCTCCCAGGAAAGGGCATTTCCTTTCCCCGTTCTGCTCTTCTCCGCAGTGATTTATTCAGACTAGGATTTGCACGGCCGAAACTGGAAGTGGAAATCACCAGACTGACACGCAGAGATCTGCCCAACCGCAGGACGACTGCTTCCAACGCCGGCACCAGAGCTGCTCCCTCTGCACGGCGTTTCCAGTTGCCAAACCACAGGAGGAAAGGCTGCCTCAGTCTTCCTTAATGCAGATGAAAGATGAAAACATCAAGAATTAGAAGGAAAAAGAACCTCACAGCCGACCAGAAAAGTTATTACCTGGGAGCAGAGCGCACTTGACTAAGAGATGCATACGCAGCGGGGAGGAGCTGGAGAGAGGAAAACAAGCAAACTACCCCCAAAATTCCTTCGTCCCGTTTTCTTAAGTCATTTAATTTTCAACAGCTTGACTCTGTCCTTTAAGCACTTTAGAAATGTGTTTTCGCTTTTTCAGTTAAGTTTACCACCATAAGACAAAATTGCTTCCGATTTATACAGGAGCATAAATCAAATGTTCTACAAAAACAGCCCAAGAATTATGAAATCTCTTATACCTGTCAGGAAAACAGCTTGGCATATACCTGCCAGGAAAACAACTGTGGTATTACAGACACGCAAATTTAGACTCTGCTCTTCCACCTCACTTAAGGAATACAGTCTCAATGAGTCATCTGAAATGTCACTGCATAAGGCAGTAGGAAGGAAAAAATTCAAGTAGCTCCTCTGCAAAGGTAACTAACAACCGGAGCAAGGCAAATCATTAAAATGAAAATAAGGACTAAAGAACAAGTTTTGATATTGTTAGGAGTCACAATTCACATCTAACAGCATAAAACTGGTCAAAAACAGATTCAAATCTTAAAAAAAAAAAAGATAAATTTAAAACTGTCCAAAGTTCTTAGTCAAATTAAGTCAGATCTCCAACTTGCCTTTTTTTTTTTAAAACACTTTTTTTTTTAAACCAAGATGCAAGCAAGGCCCGTTCAGAAAAGGGCCTTGTGCCTGAAAACTTGTTTTATCTTTTACAGCTGACCTCAGAAGGGGGGGGGGGGGGAATAAAAAACAAAATGAAAGACAAAACAAAGGACTCAAACACCACATATAAGGTTTGCTTTCCCAACTGAGTCAGACATAATTCTGTGGGAATAGTTTTGTCTTTAAAGTCTCTACCTTACATGCAAACTGTTATGGAAAGATAACCTAATGTATTTCTACAACAGTGACATAAGAAAACAACAGTATAGTTCTTGGAATGCTTTAATCCTTAGAGCGCTGGTATATTTGTACCTAATCAGGTAAAGAAAACACATCTGCCAAGATTACACCCTCATAAAAGAGTATACTCCAGACCACATTCACCTCAAGTGGGTTTGCAATATTTACAGTCAACAGTAATTGGAAAATCTGGGAGACAGAGCCAGTTGCTTTGGTTTTGATACCTGACAATGAGAAAAGAGCAGAGGTTAAAATAAATCAAAACTTTCTGCACTGCAAGGATGGGAAAAGTAGCCAACAATGCAGTTCCACTGACCTGCTTATAAAGCTGTAGTAACGTGTCCGAAACAAAACTTCAAGAGACAAGAGGGAAATATCTTTAATTTGGAAAGACAGCTTCTTTCAAAAGGAATGATTTTGCTCCAAGCAGACTAACCATAAGGGCCAATGCACGCTAGCGAAGCCTTGCCAATACAGTAGTAAATCTTAGGACTGAAGCAGCAAAACAACCCTTCCAAGTCAAAGAGAGTAATACAGTCATTTCGCTAATATACCCTTTATCCGCACCACTATTTTGGCCTTCTCGGGAGAGCATTTTAAAAAGAAGTCACACCTCTAACCAAAGTTACCAGCAAAGACATGCACTGAGACTAAAACATGCTCGCAGTTGTGACTCAGGCCCAAGCTAGAACGGGATCACTATCAAACATTAGGGAGCACCAAAAACGGCAAGTCAGTATTTCGAGTTTTTGCATCAATAAGGAGAAAACTTAAAAATTCTGGTTTCAATGCAAACACCATTAATTTAGTCTCCTAATTTGGGCTTCCTTATGTGGGTTCACGAGTCTTACTTGTCTGCCTTTATACCTGCAACACTTTTCTCCCATCAAGGCTGGTCTTTCTGCATGCAAACAAATAAATAATAAACATATCGTTAAATAGGTCAGACACAAAAACATGATGCAGCATTTTACCCCACCCTCTCCCCTCCTCCAAAAAGATATTTTACAACCAAATCAGTAGGTTTTCTTTGAGGTCGCACCCTGGCCTTTAGCAGCAGGCATAAAAGGCTGTCTTCACCACACCCTGCGAAGAGTGCCAGCTTTCAGGGTATTTTGGCTATGCCTCTCTTTTTAAGATTATCTGTAACTGCAACTTCAGGTCTCAAGGCAAAACAGTTCACTTAGCTCAGCATAAAAAACTGGAGAAGTCGCCTAGCTTTGTTTAAGAGGAACAATGACTAGGAACAACTTAAAGTTTTCAACGGACAGAAAAATCAAGAGTCAGCCAAAATTTCAAGTCAGCCGCAGTAGAAAAAAAGAACAAAGCAATTCCTTCCACAGCAGCAGAGGGCAGGTGTCCAGGGCTCATGGGCTTTGCTCAAAGAGCTTGTTTACCCCGAAAATCTGAAGCGACTCTTGATTACACTGATCTCATCCGGAGTTAGATTATAATCTAAATGAGATCTACTCCCAACCAGCACGTCTTGCCTAAACACGCGAGTTAGCCATAAGTAGAACACACGCTCAACTAACACGGTCCCCACCAACGGCCTCTCGGAGCTTCTAAGCAACAGTACGTATCACCTAAATTTACTTTGTTTTTTTTAGCCAACTTAAGGAGGAAAAAAAAAAAGAGAAAGAAATTCTTAAAAAATTGTAGCAGCTCAGATTACCAACAAGTCACAAACACAAGCAATGCAGAGGAGTCGGCTGCTGGGCACCGATGGCTTAAGCCAGACACCTCGCCTGCCGCGCGAAGCAAAGCCTACGCCTGCAGCTGATGGAGCCGATTCAGCTCTTGTCACACAAAGCACAGATTTACGATGTGCCTTCTTATATAAGAAGCACCTTTTACAACACGACACTTCTGGGACAGGTTTGTGGATGTACCTTCTTATATAAGAAATACCTTTTGAAACGCGGCACTTTTGTGCCATTGAATTTGGAAAGGGTTTGTTTTGTTTTTAACATCTAATAGCCCTTTTCCTTAGCAGGCAGCAAGCTAGCTAACTGGTCAGAGCATCTTCTCAGTAAACTAAATCAGTACGACACTTGTGACATTTCTGTGCTTCATAGGATGCTCAAGTTCACTCACTAATAGATGATTCATCAGACTTTCACTCCACATCAGCTGAAAATTATAAGCAACTTTCTACTAACAGTACTGCTATGTCTATCAGGTAGCAGGTTGGAACCATGACTTCCAAGGAGGGCATTTCTGGAATACAGCTTTAAATCAAGAACTGAACATTATCTTACTTGAAAATGTTTCCTGTCAAGTTAACTCTGCTTTTAAATTTATTTAAATGTTTTCTTAAAAGGAAGAAGTACTGCAACACACCCACATTGTTAAATCTGCGATTAAAAATATTAAAGAACGTAGTGCTGTGTAACATCTCTAATAACCTAAACACTTCTGTGACTTACTGAAATCACATTCGGAAAACATCAATGAACTTGCTAAGAAAACTTTATCAGGTCTTTACACCACATCTTGTTCTTTACACCTCATCTTGTTCTTGCAGCACACAGAAGAAAAACGCATCAGGGTAACTAGGATTTCCACAACTGCTAGGAAGAAAGAAGCAGAACACCTAAAATTAAAGCGTGTGCGTAATACTGTAGGACAGCCAGAAGAGGTAACAAGCACTGTTTCTGTGTGAACCCAACTGAGGAAAGCACCAAACTCTAAATACACTGGGAGCTGGAAAACTGAGGTCTGCAAGACTGCAGGGAAAAGTGATGGCCAGCCAAGAAGAAAAAGGAAACACAAGTATGGATTTCACCAACACAAGAAATGAGCCAAGAATCTACAACTCGGAGTACTAAATGTGTCCATAAACAATAACAACAGTTGTATTAGGCAGCTTAAAGTTGTTCAGGTGGTATAAACCAACATGCCTCAGGACATAAAATAGTCGCTAAGTACCTGGAGTTAGGAACTTACTTCCTTGACAGGCAACGAATAATTTCAGAGCTGTCCAAACAGTGATTTTTTTGTTCCTTTTCTTGGCTATATTCAGCAGCAGCAAAGACGAAATAGGGGGCACAACCCATACTCCAGCGTGGCAGCACACAGGCAGTGCTGCGCTAGCAGGACTCAGGGAGAGCTTTACACCACGGATGAAACGAGAAGTCTGAACGAGCAGAGCGCCAAGAAGAGATGAATTCTGCAAGACGGTCAAACACGTAATTCTCACATTTGCTAGTCCTCATTCGCAGCCGGGACCAACGCAAGCAAAACGGATCCAACCAACCAAGTGCCCAGACTGCTCAGCTCTCCACATTCCTTTCTCCAGGCAAATCGGCACTTCCACAACAGCCCTGCTCCAGCCACAAAACACTCTCGAGCATGCAAGAAAAATGATTAATAGAAATGTCCTCTTAAAAATACAGATTTTGCCAAACAAGACAATTAACACAGGCGTAAAGGCTACCTAGAGAGTATCAATTACCCAGACATCCCAAAAATCTCCATTCCGCCACACCTCTTTCCACCCCAGCTTGCCTCTCAAAGCACGTACGTACAGAACTGTGTCTCCAGACGGCGCACAGCCGCCCCGCTTCATCTCGGAGTCCTGCCATGCAGCCAAGACGCCCCCACCTCCCCCTCTCCCCGAGCTGGACGCACAGAAGACGCCCAGCCGTATTTGCTTTCTGTTCCGAGCTGGGCAAGAGCCTTTTTGCTTGCTTCCTTCAGGCCATCTTTTAGGGGCCTGTTAGAACAGGAATATAACTAACAACTCCCCATGCAAGCCTGGTACAGCGCTTTTTAAACCCCTCTCGTAAGCTCCTAGCAAACCCTCGTCGCTGCTGCCCCTCGGTTACTCGCTCAGACCCAACACACACCAAAGCCCTTCTCCCGAGTTATGCCACGTACGCAGAGCTTCTGCACTTGGCCGCTATTTGGATTTACTGCTTCTCAAAGTCAGAGAGGCTTTACAAAGAGTGACTAATTCGGATATCGCTAAAGCATCACAGGCGACACCTCAGTTCCATGGGGAAAATGCTCCCTATTTAAAAAAAAACAAAAACAAACCAAAAAACCCCCCCACAGCTTTAAAAGCTGGAAGGAAAATCTGGCCTGCTGATTTGTCCAAACTTCATACAAGAGTTCAAACTGTCACAGCAACCTGCACAGTTCCCAGGAAACTGGCACAAATTTCTCATAAAAAATTGTGAATGCGGCATGGCTGCAAACCCTCCGGGATGAGGGGTCACCACAGCCTCTGGCTCTGGGGGCACGCAGGGACGCGGAGAGCGAGAGCAGACTCGCGCCTTTGACCTGAAACAAGCACAGAACGGTTCAGCTAAATCACTTGAGAAAACAAGGTCCCGCTTACCAAAGTACCTCCCGACTTTAACAGCAGTTTATTAGTGATTTCAGTATCAGTCACAAATAGACAGTTCTGGAACACCGTTTAAAAGGTCTTTTTATAAACGCCAGCATAAATTGAACAAATGGCTAGCGGGAAATGAGCAGCAGAAGCAACTAGCACACGTTGGCTTCTGCCTCGTGCTGTTACCGCTGTCAGACGGGACCGTTGTGGGAAAAAACCTGCCCAGTGGCCAAGCCCAGCTCTCCCACGAAGCCGCAGACTACATGTCACATCCCACCTTTCACACCAGGGCTTAGCAACGCTCACGTAGATTTACACAACAAAGAAGCTTTACTCATCTGCCTTCTCAGGGACTCGTGACAACTCAAAACACTACAAGTGAACAGCGCTTGGAGGAAAGGAACACGGATATGGTGACAGAGAGCACTTCCAAGCAGGGCTCCCCTGAAGTTTGCTGCGGCAATGGCAGAGGGCACAGTTTTCTGGTTGGGCAAGGGTCTTACAACATCATCCGGTCTACAAGGTTCAGGGGGCGTCAGAAAGTTGAACTGCACAAGTAAGAACATGTAAATGCTGTCGTATTACTTCTCACCAAAGCCAATTTAGAAAAGAGTACAGCTTTTTTTTTTTTTTTTTTTTTAAAGTAAATGGAAAACAATGTGAACTTAATTTTGCATTTTCCAGGTAAGCAAAATAAAGCCCCACCCCAAAAGAGAGATGAAAATATAGTAGTAGATCCTTTACTAAGTTCGGAGAGCCTCGTAGAACAGTATTGCATACATATATCCACCTGTAATCTGTTCATGTTTATGTGTGAAAATAAAACATGCTGAGATAACAAAAAACCTTCATTTAATTTCAAATACTGTGCTAAAGACAGAAGAACAGGACAATCACTGTGTAACAACATTAAGTTTGTCTAAGAAGTTGAGTTCAGACATTCTCCTTGTTAAAACAGTTCTTCTGAGCACCCTGCTACATAGGCCGGCAGATAGCATGCTACCAAATTATTAAGAGCTGCAAGCTTCAGCCGGCCACAAACTACTCATGCTAGACAGCAACAGACCTGTTAGGAGGAGAACATTTGCTCCTACTGTTGAGGATACCAGGAATACTTGGACCAAATCTACCCTATAAAAGGTTTGCGGATATATGCCGCTACTTATGCCAAACTTCCAAGTGTAAACACTTTACCCTGCCAAAAGCACTCTTACGCCAGTATAATTCACACTAGGTTCACAAATGAAATAAGTTAAAACCAACAGAAACACAGCTTGGGCAGCAGAATTTTGTCTGCATTAGGGATACTGCCAGGACAAAAACTGTGTTTGGGGGAAAAAAAAAAGTGCAGTCTTCTGGCTGATTTGTTACAGCATGGAAAAAACATAGGCTAATCTGGCTCCAATTTAACTTCTCTGGGATACAGAGCCATATCCTGTTGAGCCAAACCACGCTTTGTCTTAGGGCAGCGTCTTCATTTGGGTTCTCCTGTTCTCAGGCTCAGGAACAGACCACAAGATGTTAGAGATATGCAGGGAGATTTCTGGTTTTTGTAAGCGGCAGGATTTGCTCCAGGGGCACGCAAAGGGATGAGATAAGCCTGCACGTATAAGGCAGTTCTGTGGGAATTCACACAACCGCCCAAGACCTCACTGCCCTCACAGCTGCAAGGGACTTGGCATTAAGCAGTTGTGGCAAGACCTCAAGAATCAAAGTACCATGAAAATTAAAGTCTTACTGGTACCACAGACAGCAAATTTATTCATAAATCCAGCAGCTTTTTTCCATACTTGCAGTAGCTAGCCTATGGAGCAGAAAGACAGATGGGACCTGCAACACTGGTAGAACCACCGTGTGCTGCTGCTTCATCTTCACGTCCTCCCTCCTCTTCTCTCAGAAGCTGCCATTTCTGAGCTCCGTGGAGAATCCAGTTGCCAAATAACTAGAGGGGAACCACATCACTCTAATTTACAAGTGCCCTAGTCGCAGCTAGCCAGCCAAACCACCTCCATGCACAACCAAAAACAGGTAGCGCTCCTCTCTGCGGCTGCACAAATCCCTCAGCGCACAGACTCCGCTCACACCCAAGCCGCCCCCTCAGAAGGTCCCACGCTTACCTCTTTTCCCACTCACACCCTAAACTAGGCGTTCGTGCAAGTCCTGCAGGGCTTCTCAGCTTGCCCACCAGCTTGTCCCCAGTCAGAGCACACAGAGACATAGGCAGAAAGAGAAGACAGGGCGCCAACTGATCCCGCCGCTGCCTCACTGCTAAGCGCGCATTTCCCATACCCACTCACTTCTCTACCCAATAATTTTTCTGAAATTAGTTACTAGATTTTCTGAGCTTTATATTGGAATTTTCAACCGAAAGCAATCTAAATTAATTTTCACTTGGAGACTTAAACAGATTCTGATACCAAAGCATGCTTTGGAATCATCTAGCCTTCAAATACATACAACATAAGATTCATGAGCCTCCTCTAATAACTTTTTACATAAAAAAAAGTTAGTCATTTTATAAAAAAAACAACACTCAAAAGAAACAGGACTAAATATTTGCAGAAACTAGGGACAGGCTAAAGGTGATTTTTATCTCTAAAAAGATCCACTGAAATGTTAATTTTGTCTTAGAAACTTAATTCTCCAATATCAGCAACCTACCTGACCAATTCTACCCAATAGGAAGAGCAACTGGAATAAGAAAGAGATTCTGGAGTGCTGGAAAGAAGGGAGACAAGCAGCACAGGTAAAAATTAGGCTCTGCAAAGGTAGGCAAGACAGACGTGTTTCTTAATGTGCCATAGAAAGAATATCGGTATGTGTTATTTATGGTTCACTACCTGTTGCAAGTCCAAGGGAAAAAAAAAATGAGTAAGCTTAAAAAAAAGAAAAGATATTTATATATTAATACATGTAACCTACATTCACACATAGTTAATGAGTTCCTTGATGGGATGTGAACCTGCACAATTTTAAGTTTAAAACAACCACAACTCTAATGACTGTTTTGTTGTTATTAATGTAGTTACGTCTGGCTTTCTGACTCTTCACATACACTTTATTAGCTCATGTTTCCCAGTACATTTTTCAGAGATGAATGACTAAGTGCAATACTTATAGAAGAAATTCTGTGAAAAAGATCTTTTCTTTAGAATAACTTATGGTATCTTTTAATTAAGTAGCCTTTTTCATAGCAAAAGGCTGCACAGTTCATGTAAATCCATATGATAATTATAGTAGAGTAGCAGTTTTTCCAAGAATATGGCCTCTTTCCATCTAAATCAAACCTTTCTTCTCAGCCACGGAGTCTTTGTTAGGACACTAACTTCAGATAGGGCACAGGGCCATCTAAAGTATTCATAATGATGATCAACAAGCTAAAAACATCCTGGCATTTTGAAGAGTATTGGATCAACTGCTCATATTTATTTTGACCTCATGTCTCCGATGAGCCTTTCATCACAGTCTTCCAGAACTGCTTCTTAAGACAAGAACTGAAAAAAATGACTTAGTACTTCAGCTTTTTGGTGTCATTTTCAAATCCTTGTGGCTCTTCTAATTTTGGTGAATTTTATTTCATTTTACTCTTCAGCCCTGCTAGCTGATGCATAATGCTAGTCCGTGTATTACAGAAAAATCAGGCCTAGATTTTAACTTAAAAGGTCAGAAAACTGTTCCTTTAAGTCTGCCCATTACTGACATCCAGTTAAAAGTTAATCACCAACTTTACATGCTATTCATTCTTAGGTTATTTTTATACTTTAAGAATGCTGAAGCTCTACAATCATCACAACTACAATCATCACCCAAAAATATCATATTGCCTGAAAGATCATAGAACCACAAGGCAGAAGTCTGCTACAGCCTTATGATAATCCTAAGTTTATGTGAAACTGAAAGGTCTGCTCCTTCTTCACGTGCTAAGACAAAATACCTGTCTTCATTACCTGCAAATGGTAGGACCTTTAAAAAAAAAAGAAAAGAAAGAAAACCACCAGCACCACTATGCAATTCACCCCCATACATTTCATTTACTCTCTCGAATACGCAGCTAGGTACTATAAAAATCTTCCCATTGGGGTACACTTTTGCTATTTTATGCCACAGGAGTCTTCGCTGCTGAGCGTACAAGGAAAGCTGACGGTGCTGTCCCGGAGCTCTCTGGAAAAAGGTTCCCCTGGAAGTTTAGCCCAGGACAGGCAGCGTGGGGCCAGCCCCGACACCGTGACCGTGCTGAACGTCGTCGGCGCCCCCAGCACCGGCGGCTGCGCTGAGCACGGTGTGGCCTGCACGTGCTGCTGGCACCCGCTGCCAAGAACAGCCAGCTCCGCTGCCACAGACCTGGTTTGACACCGCTGGCGATTTCTGAGGTATGTTTGTATATGCTGCAAGGGCACAGAGGAAAAGGAGATGGGACGAACCCGTTTTTTTTAAACTTAAAGAGGGATGTGCTTCAGAATCCGTCCCCACTGCCTGGAGCCTTACGGACTGCTAAAAAACACTCAGAAAGAGAAACCAGACCCGAAGCGCGGACCTCCCGGGGAGCCCCGGCCGCCGCGGCGCCCAGCGCCCCCAGGGCAGCAGCGCCCGCCGCACCAGCCCGCCGCTGCGAGGGCCCGGAGGCGCCGGGAGCAGCGGGATGCCGCCCCCGGCCCCCTGCCGAGCCGAGCCGAGCCGCGCCGGGCCCGTCACCCCCGGGGCTGCGGGGCCGCGGCTCCCGGCGGCAGCGACCCGGGCAGCGCGGCCGCCGCGGCGGGGCCCCTCGGCCGGGCGAGCGCGGGGCGGCGGCGGCGGCTCCGCGGGCCGGGAGGAGGCCGCGGGGCCCCGCTGCAGCGCCACGGCGGCGCCCGCTCCCGGCCCCGCTCCCGGCTCCGGCCCTGCCCCGCCCGGGGCCGGCGACCCGCGGCGAGAGGCGGCTCCGCTTCCCGCCGCCTCCGGCCGAGTCATCGCGCCAGCAGCGGCGCCCCGGCGGGTCGGGTCGGGCCGGGCCTGGCCGCCAGCCCGGCCCCGGCCCCAGCCCCGGCCCCGGCCACGGGGGAAGGCCCCGGCGCCGCCGCCGCCCGCCGCACCTGATGTAGGGGCTGGCGGCCGCCAGGATGTTCTTCTGCACCGGGATCTCCTCGCCCTCCAGCACCAGGTGCGCGTCGCAGAAGCGGCTCTCCTCGCGGAAGGAGCTGAGCGCCCGCAGCAGCCGCGCCGGGTGCTGGGGGTCCGACACGGCGCTCTGCCCCGACATGCTGCCGCTCCGCTCCGCGCCGCTCAGCGCCCGCGCACCATGGCCACCCGCCCGCCGCTCGCCGCTGACGTCATCTCCCCGCGCCGGGCGGGGCCGCGCCGCCCCGCCCCGGGGGAGGGGGCAGAGGGGGAGGGTGCAGAAGGGGGCGGGGCGGGGCGCGCGCGTGTCCGTGTCCGTGTCCGCGTCCGCGTCCGCGTCCGCGTCCGTGTCCGCGTCCGTGTCCGCGAGGGCGCGGTGCTGGGGGCGCTGGGCCGCTTCGGGGGTCCTTCGGGGCCCCCTTCCGCTCAGCGCTGCCTATCGAATAAGCTGCTTTTCTTTCCCCCCCTGCCCCAGTGTGACCATTTAAACCATTTTTTTTCTTCTGGCCGTGAAGATGATAGACATTCGCATTAAAAATTTAAAAGCGAATGGGAACTACATAAAGTGAGATGCGTTTGCACAGCGCTAGCTGTCCCCGCCCGCTGGTAATACGCCCTTTTCAGGCAAAAAAGAATGTCCTTAGAAGGACTGTTCGCAAGGTTTTAGGCCATATATTTAACATACTTCAGTTGCGCATTAGGGGATGACTTGATGCCATCTGTTTCTTCTTTAATAGCATCCAATATTTAAGTAGTGAAACTGTGAATTTGCACCAACTGAAAGTGTTTTAACAACTGTTGCCTACTTCACCGTGGTTTCAGGCAGGAGGCGGCAGGGAGGAGCGCGCCACGGGCCCGCGCCGAGCTACGAGTGGTCTGGCTTCGATTTCTCAGTTTGTGAAATACCCTGCTGCAACGGGAGATCACTGTTTTGCTTTCCACTGGGAGAACAGCATTTCCTGAGGGCCTGATGTGATATATCTGCGGTAGATAGCGTGCTTTTATTACTGGCACTTCCTTAAATCAGTGACGTCAGGCGTGACATTAAAAAATACATCTATTCGAAATGGGGAAAACTTAAAAACTGTATTCTGTGGTTCATCCTAATGCAGTTTGGTAGTGTCTCCAAATAGTTTTACCACTGGAAAAATTAGAATAAAGGTATTGGGGAATGTCGGCATGGGAAAGAGAAACGGATGGCTTTCGGAAGGCAACATGGTCGCTGCCGAACCGGACATCGTGCTATGCTGCTCTCCAGACGGAGATTTCCCTGGGGCGCCCGCACACGGCGGCCTCGGTAAGGGAAAACTCTGCCGCAAGTGCTTGCTTTAGCAGAAGGCGAATAGCCGCTTAAGGCAGTGTCTGGAGTTCACCCTTGCTTAGGTACTTTGCGGACTGGAGGGGGAGAGGGGCACCGGGAGGAGCATCGTGCTCCAGGTTTGTTGTGCCGCTTTGAACAAGTATTTTAGGAGAAACAGTGAATGCGTTTCACATCCTGGTACAATGCAGGGCATAAAACCAGGCTAACTCCTGCGAAACACCAGCAGCACGTGACTGGCGTAACACAACATACCCATTTAAAAATATTAGAAGGCCACTTCTGGCTGGGGTGTAATTATGCAGCACGGCGAATGCCCTCCTTCTGCGTAGGCACGGCAGAACGAGGAAGGGCAGAAGGGATCCAGAGCTCTCATTGAGCATCACGCAAGGGGAGAGCGCTCTGCATCTTGCACTGCTGGCAAAAGATGTATTCTGCCTGTTGTTATTAATACTTTGGTAATTGCATACTCAAGGGAGTAGTGGTTTAAGCTCTTGTGAAAGCTGTCATTGAGCAGCCTGGTTATTTAAAAAGAAAAACACTGGCTTGTTTCCGTGCTTCCTGCATGGATTATTATGTAGGAAAGCACAGCTGTATTTCTCTCTCTCTTTTTTTTTTTTGGTTATTATTCTATATGTATATATATTTAGTAAATAGGTCAAATTAATTGATTCTGCTTCTGCTGTGTATGTGGGGCAATGAGACAAGGCAATGAGACAGATAATATCCACTTGGACAGAACAATAATTATTATGTTTTGTTATTTGCTCCATTTAATGGAACCTGTTGATAAAAAAAAACACTGGTACCAACTAGAGGGCCATTTGTAACATCTTTGAAGTAATTATATGTATGCACACCTATGGCCTGATTCTGTTGCTCAACAATTTCCTGTTTTTTTACATTTATTGAAGCTACTTAGCCATACTATTTCTATTTGCAGTCAGTGCGTCTAGATTCTTTTCTGTGCCATTACAGTAACTCCACTGGTTTCACGGTGCTAATTTATGACTTTAATTGATGCAAAAGACAACTCAAACCCTTCTGTCCCTCAACATTCATTCATGGTGAAGGATGTCAGGGAAGCACAACAAATGACAGACTTGCTACCATCTGTCATGTTGCTACAGCAGAAAAAAACACAAGCCTTGCAGCCACTTGGCAAAACTTACAGGCATTCCTCACGGGTATTGTCAGCCTAGAAATGATACTGTGTGTTAGCATCTTCACCTTAAATGTTTCATCAGGCTGCTATTGCAACTGCTAAAAACATTCTCAAACAGATTTGTGATTAACCATACTTATGGTCTGAACCACATTGTTTCTGGTGCAGTAGGACCTGGATTGAATACTCAGATTGGCAAATCTAGATTTACATCACTGTGTTTTTTTTTCAGGCTGACGACAAACATCGTACTAATCACATCCTGTGTAACTTTGACCAAGTGAATACGGTGCACTTTGTTTTTTAAGTAAACTTTAAAAAATCATACCTCAAACAAGCTCTTATAATTTATTATTTTCTGCATTCTTTCTAAATGAATATAACATACTTCCTTTCTTAGATGTTAGATAACATATCTGATTTATTTTTATGATGGATGTTCCCATATTATGTAATTTCTGCCCAATGTGAATTAGCTCCTCAGAAGCCAAGTATCTTCTGTATCCAAACTCATGATCATCCAGAAACATAAAACAATGAATTCTACAGATGAAATTCTGGAGACAAACTCTTCATATTCTTTATACTTACAAACTGTAAAGACTTAAGCAGAGAAAGGGAGGTACAGTTGTTACAGTGCAAGCAAGAACTGTGGGAGACGTTGATTCAATTTCTGCTCTGCCATAAACATTTTACGCAATCATGAACAAGTCACCAAAGGCCAGATTCTCATCTGATGGGTAGATAGGAAATGACAATGATTTCATTCTGTTTCCTACCTGTAAAAAAAAGCGAGTAGCAGAGATGCTGTGATGATGGATATATTGAAGAGTTAAAGATACCCAAATCATGTGATGATACATACAGACCATATGAACTCCCAACATGGACAGATGTATAGCTAGTTTTCTTCAACAGTAAAAGTATCTAAAATAGGAAAATACAACTTAAAGAACAAAAACTGTCATTTAAAGCAAAATCCATGCCCCAAATCCCAAAACAGAAGTACACTCAGGGGCCATTCCTATACCAAAAACCAGACATAGTGTACCTGGTGTTAGAACTCTGGGTTGAAACATGCTTTTTAACTGTGAGTATGAGTGAGAAGGTTGTATACTTTTATTAGGAAGCATCTGTTACAGGCAGTGATAAACCTGCATCACAACTTGGATGCTCCTGAGCAGATAATAAGGAAAATGCCTAGACAGAACAACAGACTGTAGTTTTAGCTACTGAGTGGTTCAGATGAGGTCTAAATTAAGTCTTTCACTCTTTTACCTAAGCAATTTGTTGAACATGTGTATCTGGGTTATGCTAGAAATACACTCTTCTCATTCATATGCATATTGTTATTAACAAAGAGACAAAAAGACTATTAACAATATTAAGAAATATTACCTTTCTATTTATCTTTTAGATAGTGTAATCATCTAATTACTTTAAATGTCATATCAGATATTCTCCCCAAGTAAAACTGATTTAAATACAAACTGTTTATAACATTAGGATTGAATAATGCTAAAGTGCAATTGAATGCTACATAAAACCATATATTCTATTTCAAGTTATTTATTTTTGTCTTCATAAAAATGAAAAATTATACCATAAAACTATTAGCAAAGCAGATTTTTTAGGCTATAAATTGATGTAACACCTCAGTATAATACTCAACTTTGGTTATGGCAGAGTTTAAGAAATCAAGCACCAACAAAATGCATTGCCGTGAATTATTAGTATCATAGCAGATAGTTTACTTTGAGGTTTTCTGGCAGGGGAGAACTTTCACCAGGATCTGCAGTCTTGAAACAATCCAAAAAAATTACATGAGCTGCAGACAACATGACTCATGCCATATATCATATTATAAATACAGTACTCCATTTGCTCCAAAAAAATATATTCTACTCAAATAAAAATTTTCATTTTACCTTTCTCTCCTATTCCCTGCTCCACAAATTGTATACAACATTAGTACTTTTTTAAATACTGATGATTCTTCTTTTGGAATAGTTATGTACCAATTGTGCATATTATTATTTGTAATAAAAGTTACTGCCATCTCTTATAAAATATTATATATAGTTATTTAAGAGATTATATATGGTAATTTCTTGTCAGAAGATAAGGTTGTCCTGAATGGTGAAAGGGATATTATTCCATATTCAGTAAAAAAGTTGTCTCAGTCTATGTGATAGGATAAATAAATAGCATTTTACTCAGTCTCAGTCTTCACATCTTTCTCAGGTATAAACCTTCCATGCAGGTCCAGATGCAAGTCTATATTTACTGTGGCTCGGCCCAATTCTTTGAATGTTTTCGCATCCAAGACAAGTAGGAAGGGTGCTTTGTTTGGATCAGACGTCACAATACAGGTCAAAATAATACCTGTGACATATAAAAGAAGAATTAGAAGGACATACTAGTTAAATCAAACAGAAAAGAGAACAATATCTGCAAACAAATCTTGTTTCCTAAGAGTTTTAGGATACAAACTCAAAGTGCCTACTAGATGAAGTCTAACAGAGTGCTAAAGAACTAATCAGTGGTTCTTTTCTGTGCCCTTTTCTGGTCTGTCTGCAGTTTATCAGGAAGGAGAGAAGCAAACAAACCCTGAACGGTGTCCCTAGCAATCTTGTTGGGCAACTGCGTAGGGAAGCTTGGGGCACATCCCTTCAGCTGCCTGTCATTCACCATTGCAGGGAGTCACCCTAGAACAGCGGGACAGAGACGACAGGGATGCTTGCGGGGCTGCTTCACGTTCTGATCCGTAACAACACTGCCTTCCTAAAGCTCCAGCTGCTCTAACCCCTAGATAAACACCAGCCCCAAGTGGCTATCTGGAGAGTCCTGAGCAGGGCTGTTTTTATTGTTTATGGCTAGCTTGGGAGTTTACTCAAGCTAATTTTGGTCTACTGTTGCGTTGGTTTTCGTCTGCAGGAGTAAAATGGTTCGTGCTAGTTTTAAGCTCACTGTAGAAACATCAATCACTGAACCAACTTTCTTGTTATAACTGACAACAACAAAGCTTTTAAGATTTAATGTAAAAATTAAATGGAATGGAATGGAATGTTGTCTTTTTTTTTTACCATCATCCTCTTCTCTTGCATCAGGGCTGGGAACAAAAATGGGCTCAGATGGCCAGCAATGGTCTTCTCCCCATTGGAGCATTTCCTTTGTCTGGACATTAAATTTTACAGTCTAAATTATTATGACCAAAAAAAAAAAAAGTCAGTAAACCAGTTAGTGCTTTATTCCCAAGGTACAACAGGAACAGAGTGCTAGCATGGGGGATCCATGCTAGGAGTTAAGGAGCAACAAGGCATGTGACATCACACGGAGGAAACATCTGGAAAATGTTAAACTTTGGAATCACATTTAGTTGCTGCATAATCACAAAATCTTATTTTTATTTTGTAGAGACTGTTCTACTATAGACGTCTTAAAAGAGGCACTGATACCATTTTATTATATTATAATTGGACCTTTCATTTATGGACTTTAAGTATTTTAGAAATAGTAATAGATCATGAGAGAATCCTGCATCATGGGTAACGAATACCCTCACTATACAGAGGAAGAGTACAAGGCACAGAACGTTTAAGTGACTTGTCCCAAATCTCTGCAATTCTGTAGTAAAGCAGGGAACAGGATTTGAAACTTCCAATTTCTAATCCTGTGAATTATTTTCCTTTTGATGTTATCTCAGTGTCTATCAAGGCCTTGTATTGTTAAGTAGGGGATACACACCAGAGCAAAGGTCTTAACGGTGATGTGTAAAGACTAAACCAATGGGGCAAGAATTCCACACAGATACTGGTATTTAATGGAAGGAACTGAGTACAGATTTTGATCTCATTAATGGGCCAACTGCCTGACCAAACCAATTGCCACTGGGGAGGCATGGCATTTTCAGTTCAGTTCTGTTACGGCCTTCTCTCTGCCCATCCCAATGCAGTCCTATTCTTTTCTCCTTTGAACTTCTTTAATCAGAAGAAAACTTTCACACCAAAATGGAAGTATTCAAATTAATTTCAACCCATGGAAGAATTTGGATTTTCTCCTCTAACCAAGATGACAACCATTTCCCTGATAGCCTTTACCATCATACATGTTTGTTGCTGTGCTTGCATTCGCAAAGATCAACTGATGTGAAAAAAAAATCTTCTAATACCCATTTTGATTATATTTAAGTCAAGCAGGGATTATCTGTACTGGAAATCACAAGCTTGCAGATTTGCTTGAGCTATTGTCAGATATGCTGCAATAAGTTTTCTTGCATCATGCAGAAATCCAGCTTTATTTCATAATCAGTTGTGATAATTATATACGAGAACCAACAGTGAACTCAGTTTGCTCTGCCTTATAGTCACTTCTAATGGAACAATAATTATAAAGAGTGAGTTTGTCTCTACAGCTCTCTTACCTTCAATTAATAATACTTTGCATCTTAATCTATTTGTACTCTAGGCTGTCTCCTGAAAAGTTGGCATCATGCATACAAAAGTGATGCATTTGCTGTCCTCTAATCCACAACTAGTTCTCTAGCAAAAGATAACACTTTCTGAAAAATGAGATAGTTCTTTCTCAGTTAGGTTTCCTAAAGGAAAAAAAGAACTTATTTAATACAGATATATGTCTGTCTAGTACTCCTGTTCCTTTCCCCTGTTCTTTCCTCGGTGGCTTTTGGCACATTAACAGAAGCTCAGCCCTGTTTAGCTGAGAAGTGGAGGTCTCGGAAACCATTGTGTTCCAACAGCTTTTGTGGAAATATGAAGGTGGGTAAAGAAGCCTGAGTTTATTAGTACTTCTTGAAGGAAATGGTGCAACATGAGCGTACCCTTAGTAGAATTTAGACAATTCATGCTTCTCTTCATGTGAATGACCCAGCAATGGGAAAAGCTTTGACAGAAACTCAGTCACTATTGAATGCCAGAGAATCCAATTTCAAGACACTTCCATAAGAAAGCAGTCTTCATTTGTTCTGCTGCTTATGGAACTACATGTTTTTAACAGCTGATTATAATGTTCCAGGTTTTAAGCTAATAAAATGAAGAAAAATTGTTTTATACTGGTTGATAGTTTGACCCAGTGAGGCTGTTTAGTTTGGCCCAGTGAGGCTGTTTTTAGTCATACTAACATGTACGTCCAACTTTTCATCCCCCTGCTTTCAAGTGCTAAGTTGGTGAAGACAGTATTTAACTGCACTGTTGTCCTTTAGAAGCTTTAACTTGTTGTTTAAAAAAAAGGGTTTTGCTTCTAGTTCAGTTGTATTCAGAGGAGAACCAAGATTTAGTAGTTTCAGTTCTGGCCTCAGACCCACACGATCTTAATTTGCATGTATTACTGCAGATTAGGATATATTTTGGGCCGGACTGATAAAGCATGGTCTACTATAACTGCTTAAATTTGGTTTGTGTTCTATAAATACAGTTCCTGTCTTTATAAATGTTAATTATACCTTTGTAGGAACTGGACTCCACTGGACTTCTGTTGCAAAGACATATTTGTATTTCTTGCCATTATAGTCATAGTTGATGTGAGGCAGCTCTATCCCTGGGTAACATAAAACTCAAGACTTAGAAACACAAGAAAAAAAAAGATTAACTGCATATTTACATATGACAATCTTCAGGAAATGTTGTCCTATGAAATACTTTGACAGCATTTAAAATAGGTGTTTCACAGATTTGGTATGTATTTCTAAAAAGCTGAAGATGGATATTAACACAGCACAATTAAGCTTGGGTTGTGACTTCAAAAAATGACAATATTTCATTCTTAGGGATTCGTTATACTAGAAATTATGAGTATTATATTTCATTTTTTCATACATACATGAGATTACTACTTCAAAAAAAAAGCTTAAAATCCACTTTCAAAGGCAATCTTTATAAAATACAGCACATAACTGAAGTTACTCTTTATAATAGGTAGATTTGCAAGCCATATTAATAGTTATAAGATCAAACTTGGGATACTATACCAATAAAAAACTGATGTAACTTCAGAAATTTCAACAATTTCACCTTTGATATATATCTGAGAGATGCATGCCTTGGATTTCATTCAGTCAAGACTACTAGTATGTTCAAAGTTCTGAGATGTTTTTTGGTAATCAGTATTTGCCTGACCTGTGAGATCCTTTGCAATTTGTCCTCCTTTTGACTTTGCAGGTCATCAGTAAGAACAGAGAGATCTCAACAATTTGCCCAGTTAAGATCTCTGTCTTCAACACGATGATATTTTAAACTTTTAAAATATAAATGTTTCTAGAACTGGTGTACCATTATCAATATCAGTATCAATAATTCATTTGTGCCCCAATTTATGACCTCGATTTCTGCATTCTGCCTGTGAAACATTCCTGAACTACTCTGCAGATGCAGGGTCTTATATTACTGGATAGACTCAATGGAGGCGGGTAAGGAAGAGGAGAAAGACATTGTCAATATCTACACAAAACATATTATTTAAAAGTTTCATTTCTTTTAGTTTTAAAAAGATCTTACATATGCAAACAGCTAGAAAGTATTAGAGTGCACCTATGTGTAAGAGGATATATTTGAGATTTGTTTAATGAATGTCTCACCTTCACATAATATTTCAGGTCGGCAATAGATGCTGCCATCTTTTTCTTTTACAGCAGTTGCAGTACATGGAAGTGTGACTAAATTAGAACCTGCTTCTGCATCCTGAAAAAGACATATGCTGTAAACCTAATGTGTTTCCAAGAATATGCTTCTAATTTAGATTTTTCATGAGGTTTGATATTAATATATACATTTTTGGGATTAAACAAATAATCCAGCTTCAAGAAGTTGCTTTTTAATGGCATTTATGCTGTAACATTAGACTGTGACCATTTCATTAGAACTCTTGTTATATTCATATGATTTTAACAGAGCATAGCTTAACCATTTTGAATCACAGTGAGCCTTTAGAAAGACTTATGTGGACATGGCTAAAAAACACAATAAATGGATTACACAGTTTGTGAATTTAATTTATGAAGATGGGTTTAAAGGAGTCGAGTCAGATATCAAATTCCCACTAAAAGTCATCAGAAGTTACGTGTTTGCACCTGCTATAGATCAAGTGCAAAAATAGGTGTTATGCATTCCTGTTTTTAATTTGCTGATAGTTCACTCTAGTAATATTCTAAGTAAGCACAATATGAGGTAGACAGTGTATGTAATAAAGTGATGCTATTTTACATTATAAAATGAGTAAACACCAATATTTATTTTAAAGAACAGCTACATTCATAGCTTGAATAGTACTTTCTCAGTACGCTGTTGCTGAACTCTTAAGATTGCAGTGTAGGCTGGATATTTGGTGTGATCCAACACATTGTCTGTCATTGCTACATGATTGTTTTTGAGACATTAACAAAAGCAAGATTCTAGGACATAGTCAGAAAAAGTATCATCCATTCCAAATGCATCAGGCAGAAACTTGCCGAAGTTGCTGGGCAGTATAAAATTTTCCCTACAAACAATGATGTAAAGCAATGTTTTAAATTAAATTGAAAGATAAGATCTTTCCTCTTGCTGGTAAATCTCACACTTAAATGAAATCTTCTAATATTGATAAAACTATTGCAACAGTTGGGAGTGTGAGTACATTTTATATAGGTTTCCAGTAAAATGGAAGAGACTGATTATTCAAAACCTCATGCATGCCTTGCCAATCAACATCCAAGCTGATATATCTGCTCATATTTGATAGCATTTTACAAATAATCCCACTGACAAGAAAATTATGTATGCTAAATAGCCCTGTCTCCATTATGGAAGATATCAGAATCTAGATCCACGTAACTCTATGTCCAACTGCTCATTGCCATTTCTCACACAAAGCAAACAAAACTCCTACATACTTCATGAACATGTTATTTCAAAGAATCAGAAATTTGCACACAAGGGCTGGCAACTAATAATTCACCCATTACTCACATTAATGTATTTTAAATTACTGATCAAAGAGCAGATAAAAAAGCCATTTTCTTTCTACCTTGTCATACTGCAGAGGAACAACAAATCGCTTGCAGATTGGCGTGGAGGTAAGCTTGGTGTTTTCTTCAAAGTCTTTATTTAAGTTTTTTAAATAGAACATATCATACAGGCTATTGTCTGCATAGGCAATAATATCAAAAATAATGTGGCCATCTTCTTCATAAGCATTAACATGGTGAAAAAGCACCATGGCATCAGTATAAAACTTGGTGGATACATCTTTTTTGGTCTTCCTGTCCACAAAGTGAAACCAAGTCTGAAAGATAGCAAAAAATTATTGTTTAAAACCATTCACGATCAGCAAATAGTTATTTAGTAGAACTTTTATTCTACTAAATGTCATCTATGATCTAGTGCATTGTTTGTTTCTACTAAAGCTTGTTAAGAATTCAGGATTTGCTGCTGAGACAAGAGATACTAACTTAAAGACCAAAAAATGCAGGAGTAAAATGAGCTTAAAGCACATCTGCACCTTCTTGTGTTTGGGCTAGTCTGAGGATTGAAGTTTTCCAGTAAAACCTGGAAAATCCACAGCCTGTTTTTAAGTTGCATCATTCTGCCTCGGGCCAGAGCCTTTGTCATGCTCTCTGCTGGCGCCCTCTGCCCCAACATGCCCCGTGTATTGATGGCCATAGCATGTGGAAATAAGGCCCTCAGAAAACAGTTTTCTTCTTCAGTTTCCACAATGAAAGACTATCCTTTTGTTGGCTCCAGGGATTTCCACCAACCTGGCTCTTCTATCTGATACCACGGATCTAGAGCAGATCTCATCCACACTATTTTCTGTCCTGGCCAGATAATGCCAAAGAACATCATCTTTCTCAAACACTTCAGAATCAGGCATTTATTTGTGAAATTTCTGGATATGGGGGATAGTATTCAAAAACATACGACTTCTGAAAAAAATGTACTGCATGAAAGTCAGGGATTGAAGAAAAAAGAGTGATTACTGAAATTAATGAACCGGATGAAAGACAGAACAGCGTGGAAGGGGTTATTGGCCTGGCTGACTCCATTGCTCAGCATTAGAAAAAGTACCTTATCTTCCTTATGATAGGCAAGGCAGGAAGCCCAGTTCACACCTCGGATATAAGCAGTTGCCATTTTGACAATATCTAGTTTGAACGGCTGCTCTATGAAGACAATATAATTTTCCGTGATTCCGAAGCTGTGGTAGTAACTTGGCTGGAGAAGAGAGCGAGAAGGAATGGAGCACACCACTTCCAGGTGTTTAAAGCAAGATTTCTTCTTTTCTTTTTCTGAAAATAAATAATAAAAATAAAGTATTTATACTAAATTCCAAGCAAGTGGTTGTGTTGGGGTTACTCCCACGTATGGAGGACATTCCTCTCAGTTGTCTTTACATTTTCCCATTAAGAACATGGCTCTTTCCCTCCTGCAGAATTAGCAGGGAAGTTTGTATCTGAGTGAAGCCCCCCGGTAAGATCACAATGCCATACACTGTTAGACAGAGACCCCATGCCTCAGTATTTGATTCCATTGGCTACTGTCTTCAGAAGTTCCAGCACAGAGGAGAAGGTTGTTCAATTAAATTGGCAGCTTTACAAGGGGGTTCAAATGGCAGCCCCATGGCTGTGAACTTATTGTTAAGAGATGTCCCTATATGATCTCTGTTGACTTTCTTTCAGCCCCAGATAGAAAGGCTTAATGATGAACGTATCTTTCAACTATGGAAGGCCTCTTGATCATTCAGGCAAGAGGACAGACATCATATTAGCAGCTGGTGTTAAACAAAGAAAGTAAAAGGACTGTGTTGTGGGGAAAAGAGCAAGTGACTTGCTGTGTGAAAAAAATGACAGTATTTCAGCAAGGCCTAGCATAGGCCAGGTTAGTGAGGAATGAACTCTAAATCAGGTATTATTAGGTGTTATGCTTCCCTATAATTGCAGTATCAGCATTTTAAAAGCACTTTCATTTATAAAGAAAAAATAAAATTTACAACCTCAAATTACAAGACACTGCCAGATAGATAAAATTGTTTCTGTTCATCCTCCATCTACACATCACAATACCGGGTGGAAGGCTACAAATGGAGACAAATTCTTCTAAAAGCAATGTTCTTCCTAATGAAATACCCTGCTTATGTAGTACTTAATAGGAACCTTTCTAATAGCAAATGCCCAGACAAGCTAAGCAGTTAAGTTCATTAAGTTCACACTAAGTTAACATTAAGAAAATAAACACAATTGGTTTTTAGAAGAATTGTATCACAGCCCCTTAACCTCAGAAGAAAAGAAATTGCTAACAGGTTTTTAAGAAATACTGACAGAAGCCATGTCTTACCTGGCACAGACGAAGGAATCTTAAATAGAATGTATTTTGTCTTCCCTTTATCAACTATGGAAGTACCCATGTTGAGAACATTTCCATCACTGTCATAGTGCGGGTGAGAAGTTGCCACATTTACAGCTACATATTTGCTATAGTCAACCTGGCAAATGACACAACAGGAGATATTAGAGATATCTAAGTAAGAATATGGAACACCACCGCTAACACTATGCAGTCCACTAGCTTTTTAGTGCTGGTTGGCCTTCTGTTGGTGCCCCAAATTCAAAAAGGCTTTTAGTTTAAACATTTAAGTCAAATGACTTAAGCAGGTACTCAGATGATTTCCTAATTTAAGGCTAGAACAAGTTACGGAATCTGAATTACATTCATCTCTCCCTTGCAGCTCTGTAACGCAACAGAAGGATTGGTTAAAGAAGTTACTCTGCAAATGCCCATTTTATCTTGAATGCAATTTATTCAACAGGGCTCTGAGCCTAGCAATTTTCTAGAACAAAAAGATTTCTATTCTCTTTACAGCTTGGAAATTTTACTCAAATTGTACTTCTTGCCAGAAAAAAAAAACTCCAATGCATATTGTAATATGTCAAGATTTGCTTTTAATAATTAAGTAATATCTTGCATAAGGTACTTAAAAAGTAGTGATATAATTGACCTATGGAATTTATTGTTAATTATGTAAATCAATTGGTTTGTTATAAAGATAACTACAGGAGCATAAAAATGGGAACAGTCCAAAATAATCAGATGTCTGTCATAAGCATGAGATATGGCATTATGCCTGCAGCCTTGTGAGATTATGTACAAATGAAATTGCCAAAAGCCCAGCTTTTCCCTCACCTGCCGGGGATTTATACTTTGAACAGTGTAAAGTACTTGTGCACTCATAAGTTCTTAAAAGATCTGGTATCTCTACTATCTCACTGTACCATGATTTCAAAAAAGTTTACTATGTCAGTAACGAAATAGTAGAAGAAGAAAAGTATCTTTCTGATTTTGTGTCCTGCCGATGTTAAAGAAGCCTTATGAGTCAGCCTGAAATTGTATTCATTAGCAGATAAGGAACCATGACAGACAGTCATTTATACCTTCTCTAGTGTCTCCAGAGTCTGCGGATTAATTTTCCTAATGAAGTTAGTCTCAGTGGTAGCGTAAAAATCATCTCCAGCTTTCATAATGTTGATCAGGCAGTTGTCTGTGAACTCAGGAATGGTGTGAGACAAGTAACAGAAGGCCCTGTACAAAGGCAAGTTTCATATTGGTTCATTAGTCCTTGGGAGAAGCAGAAGTTTTACTGGTTTGTACCCTGCACAAAGCAGCAGTCCCCATGGGCAGTGTGGGCTGGGCACAGTGGCAGGGTGAGGAAGCTGGGTTCGGCACTCCCCTGCTGAGGCCTCTTCTGGCCCCTCTTACCCTTCCCCGTGGAAAGGGCTGGGATGGAGGTGATGGACTTCTTGAGCGCCCTTAGCCTGCGCTAGGATTGAGGTCATGCATGTGGCTGCTTTTCCATGCACAAATGGGCAGCCACATCCAGTCCTGCTGTCAGCTGTGAGATATTTAACAAGGATGGGCTAATTACACACTCATATGTGTGCAAGCATTTTGAGAACTGGCCTAACAGTTTCTACCTAAAAGCTGGTAGGTTTTTCAGAGATGCTTTCACAATGGATTCATATACTGCCTTATGGTGTATTTTTGTTCCTAGTGTTATTCCTTATCACAATTATGATTTTATATGATTTTTCATACGTACACTCTGATCATTTCTAAAGGTATGAAAGGAACTATTGCAATGACACCAAGTGGTTCTGATTTTGAACATAAGATTACTTCAGGTACCTATGGGTGCAGTCCTTCAAAGCACTGCACGTGTCTACAGAAACAACTAAGATTTTTCATCACTTTCTTTTTTTGGTAAAAATGGACTTGAAAAGAATAAGAAATTTCTTTGATTTTTTTTTTCAGTTATGGATGATTTTCTTCCTTTTGCTGAGTAAACTTTGCACTAATTCCTTCCCTATCTCTTCATCTTTTCCTTCCTTTCTTACTCCTTCTCTCCTTCAAAAGTTTTGTATTTATAAAATTTTGTGAAACACTTAAAAAGGAAAATATTTGCTTTTCCAAAATTACAACAAAATTTACTTGCAATACTGAATAAAACAGACAAAATTATTGATAAAATGAATTTAAAATATTTGTCTTAGAATAACCTATAGAATGCATAGTGCTGTCTGAGATTCAGAGAGATAAGATATCTCCTGGCCTCATATTGATGATATTGCCATTTGGCAATTGAAAGTTTACAATACAAATTTAATATTTGTAAATAAGTGCAGAGCATAAACTGAAAGACATCTGTGTTGGAGAGAGAAGTAGATAGCAGAATCTTGTTGGAAAAAGCATTGCTTACTTGGCAAATATGTTTTTGCATGGATCTGGGTAAGCCATAGTTCCAAATTCAGACACCACGATTCTGTTTGCTTCTACATTGCATTTGTATGAATCACTTCGCAGATATTTACTTCTGTAGTAAACTTCACCTGACAAAGGCCAAACAGGTTTCAGTCACATTTCACACTGAGTTCTTCAGAACATTAGCACAGACAAAGTCAGAGAAGGAATTTCTCCACTGGATGTCCTTCAGCTAAGAAAAGGCTGCAATAAAACAAACTCTGCTGTGTCCCTGAATCCCTGTTTTGTAAGGCTTCTTCAGCCCTGGGACCCAGAACTGTGCTTGTGGCTGCTGAGACAGATAAGCCAGTACTTCAGTTTGTCTAGCTTCCCTGATTCCCAACAAATTTGGACAATACTGTGGAACTGGTGAGAGAAAAGCAAGGATTTAAACTCTTCTAGTAAACCAAAACAATCTGTGCTAAAATGATTAATTATATATCTATGTGTGGGCAGTGGTAAATATCCTGTATTGGCAAAATTTAGTCTTGCTGTTTTTTAAGAGTAGCAATTTTTTGAAGGTTAGTCTATGTTAACCCACTTAATGGACTTCTACATTTGAACTAACTGAGCTCTGTTTGGTTTAAGGAAGTAAAATATACTGCCAGTTTAGAAAACAAAATGACTGGTCATTTCTTTATAGGTTATTTTTTTAAGGACATAGAGCTGGACAGGCAAGTACTTCCTGCAGCTTCATTAAATGCCTCCTACCACAGAAATGGAAACTAATAGATAAACACTAGTAATGGAGGATGGCAGGAGTAAAACACAGTTCTTGTATACACAGTGTCTATACAGGTATACACTTTTTGCAACAAGAATCACAATGTAAAACATCCTGCCTCACACTGTAAAACAGATGAAAGACAAAAAATGTTTTAACTGAAAAATTTACAGAAAATGATATTGTTTTGGATAGAGGAGATGTGTGTTTTCCCTCCATGAGGATGTCAAGTAGGAGGACTGCTTGTAAGGGTGTTATGAATACGTAAGTGAGGCTTGATTTGTGAAGTGACACAGTGGCCTAGTTTCTCTCCTGGCAGTTGTTATAGCTACAGCCAAATCCCAGAAGAGGAATGCTAGTCTTCCCTGAAACTAGGTTGTTCATCCACAGCAGAAAAACCTCTGTACATTAGGGTACTTTTGGCTGATGTGGTTTGAAACAATGGAGGTTCTCCTGCTCTGGGTGCAAGGCAAAGGCTGCCCTGCTGTGACTGCTCAGAGCTGGTTGAAGGCTGTTCTGCAATTCAGACAGTATTGAACTGTGGCACTCCAGGGAAAAGGACAACATAATATATCTTGGATAACAGCACTGGAGAGGTGCTTCTTTTGCTAGTGAGAGCAATGTGTGAGCGGATGTTTAGAGACACTTTCCCCAAAGCCAGTTACTCCCTCACACACTCCACTGTGCAGATGAGAGGCAGGAACTGGCTGTTAGACACAGTGCACTGCTGGAGCAGCAAATCTTACCCTCATTTAGCATAGGCAGTGAGCTGTGGTCTTGCTTGCGTGACGTGCTTGCATGACCTGAAGCTGGCCTTAAAACAAGTAATTGCTTCAGAAAGGATTACTCTCACATCACGGTCTGGCCCAGTGAACCATCGCAGCACTTTCTATACCATCTCCTTTCATGATGGGAGAGAAAAGCTGTAGCTGGAAGACAGGGATATGTCTGAGAGATCCTGATATCCAGCAGCTGCCCTTCTCTAATGGTCACTTGGAGTGACTGGACATCTAAGGCAAATTAGAGCAGCTCCAGAATCTGGTGACATCGGAAGTTCATTTACAGCCCCTTTTGGACATTCCTCTTCTGAGGTGTGCACAGTCCTTCCCTCTCAGAAAGAAGTTATACGAAAATGCTTGCCTGTCTGGACTGGCAATTGTGGCAGACTAATCAGCCAAATAGAGCCTACATGTCCTATTTTTTGAGCTGAAAACATTTTAATGATAATAAAACTCAGATCAGAATTAGCAACATGAGACACCAAGACTTACAACTTACAACTTACCATTTTTAAATGTAAAGCTATGCAGCAGAGCCAAGCCATCAAACCAGTGGTTATACTTAGTGTCCCCTATTGTGTGCATCCCTGGGCCATTTCGGAGAAGTATCCCTTGCAACCAAGTAGGCAACTCACCTATAAACAAAAAGGACATATCAGTATCCATTCATTTAGGTGATGAGCGTGCTATAGGACAATTTTCCAAAGGGCACAGACTTCATATAGGCAGACAGATTATGGGTGTAAGTCAAGAATTTTAAGAGCGTATAGTGATATTGGAGTTTTGGCTAACTAAAATATGACCAGCTCAAAAACAAGGCACTAGTAATATTCTGCACCAAGAATATGAGATTGCTGGAACATAATTTGCTAAATATCAGGAAGTAAATAGAGCTGGACCTTTCTTTCTTGAACTCAGATTTTAAAGTAATCCATTTAAATCCTTTTACTCCTACCAGGAAAAGCTGGGGCTTATCAGAAATAAACATATTTTATAGGTTATATGACTTGCATTGGCCTTCAATATATCAATTTAAACTTCAGGCTAAATGAATTCCAGTAACAATTTCATTAATTAAATTACACAACATAATGTAGTGTCATTTCAGCAGTGCTTTTGTGACACTAATCTTATTGCTGGTGTTTCAAACAGAAATAGAGGATAGAAATATTATACTGAAAATATTTAAGTCCTGTCAAGGTTTGAATACAAAATGTTCCTCATCAAATTTCAGCAAAAAATAAATTAAGCTACCATTTGACACACACAATAACAAAATTCAAAAAATGTCATTAGGCTTGCAAAGCTGAGAAAATCACATACTGAACAAATTTTGCCTGTTTATATGCCTTAAAATACAAGTGTTTCACTTCTTGTCACTTCCCTTTCTACAGTTTTCTGTTATTTGGAAATAGAATACTGTAGTCTCTGCTGTTTCTCCAATACTATGGGTAACTGCAATGTAGTGAGTGTGGTCTTTTGTGCTCCTACCAATGCTATTTATGACCGTAAATCCGTGCAACAAACATGAACTGCTGGTCATGTCCCAGCAAACCTTTATGTCTGTGCTATTGCTGAGTTTGGGCTGACTGCACGTGGTCTTGCTGCAACCATTCTTTCCTACCACTCAGCAAAAACGTAATACTGCTGCTGTATTTGAGGTCTTGTACACAGGCAGGATTTGAACCCAGTAAAACTATCCTCTGCTTAGGGGCACATCATTCAAAAAAACCCAGATATTTCTGCAATTCAAAGAACATCTTGCAGGACCTGGGGCTAAAAATTGCATGGAGATTATTTCTCTATATCAGAATAAAGATGCTCAAGAAGTTCCAGGACAGGCCAACAAAACAATTCACTGGGAGAGATAAACAGGGAAGAAAGTCCCCCTGTGCATAAGAGACTTGGTGCAGCTTCTGAAACTTCTGGTGTAATCTAGTGTAATTTTTGGCATAAAAAAAAAAAAGCAGGATAAAAAGCATGGTGCAAAGGGGCATCTAGTAAGGGTTTCAGATGAAAATTAATCTCAGTGGCAATCGAGGACTTAAGAACTCGTGTAAATCACACTAGGTACCGATCAGCATCCTAAAGCACCTAAATAGCTTTAAAAGTCTAGACCTAGTATCTTTTGCTTTAGACTTTTACATAAAGTAGCAATAATGATACTTTTCTGTACTGTGTGAGGTCACAAAAGTGACACAGCAAAATCTCTAAATATTTGGAAGATTATTAGCTGCCATAGCAATGGAGTTGTCTCATACAATCACATGGATGTACAAGGTTTAGGAAAGCAAGGGTTAAATTATGGCCAACGTCAGTAGTATGGGGTCATATTTACAGCATACATATTGAATAACAAACCAGACAAAATACTGGCGGAGCCCAGAGCTAGCTAAATATTTAAAGAGGTCAAGCTTCCCCTTAGTTTTCAAAATTGGTAAATGGTGAATCGTCATTAGGGATGAAAGCGTTCTTTGTAAAATTTATTTTAATTTCTGAAATATGCAGTCTTTACTGGAATAAACCATTCTTCTATACAGATCAGATATGATAAATGGTTTTGGTTGAAAATAATTCCAAATGTTACAGTAGTAAGTTTTCACCTGGAGTGAAAAATTTTAGAAAGGCATAAAAATACCCCAAATTAAAAAAAAAAGCATTTCATCTGACTTGAAACAAAATCTTTTCAAAATCAGCCACTAAACTGAACAGCAACAACAAAGTCACACAAGTTGTAATTGTTGTCTTTCTAGTCTCCTACTTGGGAAGTGACTTTAAAATTGATATTGATGCCTGCTATTTCTTGGTCCATATATCACAAAGAATGCAGCATGTATTTATTCTCAACTAAATAGGGGTTCTCAATAAGAAATCTCTTCTGTAACTGTTTTTCTGGCAACTTGTCTTAAAAAAATACTCTTTGCCTCCCCCTTCTGTAGGATAAAAAAGCAATAAAAATAGTAAGCAATGTAATGAAGAATGCATCCCTAGAAGGGGCACTTTAAACTATCTCCCTGGAGGATACTCTGCATTTTTTACGGGATTACCTTCTGAACTGTCTTTTTAACAGAACACTGAGGCATCAGTTACTGCTGCTTTTCTGTTTAGATTTACTATTGCTAAAGAGTTCCAGTTTTGCTGATCCTCTCCAAGAAGCAAGGAAGAATGTGCTCAGCTGAAAGAGCAAACAGAGAGAGGGTAGTGAAGGGTTACAGAAAGGAGAAACCGAAACTCTGAACAGAGATTGGGGGAGGAGATGTCACCAGATTAAATCCCTAGATTTCACGTCCCTCGCCACCAACTTCAGTGAATCCTTTTCAAACAGACTTTCTGGAAAAGTACACAGAAATTCCCATAAAGTGAGAAAAGTCCCACAGTTAGGGGCACAAATAAGATCAGAGAGCTCAATCCTTTAAACAAAATTCACTTATGTTTTTCACTTTCTCAGCTTCCCTTTTCAGTGTTGCTTTGAGTGAAAGTGTGTTTCAATATTTACACATTTGAAAACACCAAAGTAATAACATGTATTAGAACAGGTTTGCTTTCACTTACCTTGCACCTCAGCTTTTATGGGCTCTGGATGTTCTTCTTTATTTCTACCAAATATTACATCCATTGCTCATGTAATTAAAATTTTTCCGTGTCCCCTGCCCAGCTGTTCCTGCTGTCGTAGTGGTCCCCTCCTGCCTGGGCTAAGAACAGCTCTTTCCTGTTATATATAAGGATGAGGTCAAAGTGCACTTCTAGCTAGTGGCTCGTGGCTTATAGATTGACAATTTATAATAGCCGATCTTTAATCCCTAACACACACACTATAATTCTTGCACTTTCTCATTAAAATTAACTCTTTCACTGTTTCAAAGGAAGAGTAAGAAAAATGTAACTCAGTTGCCTTTTTGCTCAAAATAAGCCTATTTCAAACAGTCACACACACCCAAGGAGTCAGGAAGAATGAATCTAAAACTTCACCTTCAGCATTTCAGATAAATTTTATATATTGTTTAGGTGTGCTTGACCCATTTGACAGACAGGGAGAGAAAAGTAAAAGAAATCTCTACTCACTATTCTGAACTTGGCTTTTGGGGAGTCACAAACATTTCAGAGCAGGGTCTCGTCCTTTCCTTTCCATCCTGTGGAAATTTAAACTGGGCTTTTCTACGAATTAACGAAATACCATCATTGAACAGTCCTATGTGCTTTATTTCTTTATAGACAAGCTGTTTTAGAGTGGCATATTTTGAGTTAAACGTCTTTTCACATATAAACACTATAACATATTCTCCCCTATGTGACCTGAATGCACAGAGAACCTAGTTATCAGCTCTTTGGAGTCTCTATGTAAGCATGGCAGGGATCATTAAAAATAAGGGGCATTTTTAACTTCACTGCTTTTGCTTCAAGATAAGGTACTTAACTGAGTTCAATGTTGTTAATTTTAAAATCCTCTAGGAAAAGAATTATTTCAATATAAAGCATGTGATTGCAGAGCAAATCATAGGCTCCATTGAACGTGAAGGATAAAAAGATTCTTTGCACAGTTATATATTATGCAATTTCATGTGAGGCTACCCTAAAATCCGATTTTTTAAGCTAAATCACTGTTGTTCCCAAAATGTTTTAACATCACTTCTTAAAGGTGACTGATCTTTTATACACAGACATATTTATTTTATTTAAAACACAATTTATGTTACACATGACTGCTGTGACTCACTTGCTACACACATATATTGCTCCCTTCTTCCTTGCCCATTGTCTGTTTGATGGCTTATCCTCACCTTGGGAGATCTTCAAAACAGGATGCGTTTTTCTCTATTTGGAAAGCACCAACAGAAGCAGGAGATAACAAAAATAAGAAACCAGTTAAAAAAGAAAATATATGGGTTTTGCTAGAGTCTGTAGTATTAATAAAGGAACAGCAGGACAGAGCCAGGATGAATTTAAGGCTGAAGGAGATGGAGGGGTCAAAGTTCACATATGTACACATATGCAGATATGTATTCATAAATACCCATACCTATACACACACACACACACACACATATATGCATGTATGTTTATACACATATGTAGAGTTTTTGGAAACACAGACCCAAGCCCAAGTAAGGGATTTTTCAGCAATGCCAGAGCCTGAAGAGGGTCTGGCAAGAAAGCCAAGTTGTCTGATTCTTATTTCCACTAAGCCATGGAGACATTTTCTCTATCCATGATGTTCTGCTTTGCTTTAGCATGTTATTTTCAGTGTATCCTCATCCATTGACATGATCACAGCTCTTATTGCTGCAGTTTTAATTATTTGGCCTGTACTTCATTAAAATAGAAGTTCTGTGAGTGGTCTAATTTGTAGCAGCACTAAGCAGATTTCCAAACAGAAAGCAGGCAACAAAAAATATTACTTCAAAACACTTTTGCCTTTCTTCACCATGACTGTCCATCTAGCTTAAGTTTCATCCAAGGTGAAAACCTTGTTAAAAGTTGTTTGAATGGAAGAACAAGGAGCTACAGATATCCATCAACTTTTGAAATCAACCCAGACATGTTTCAGGCATCTATGCACTTAAGGTTTTGACCCATATTTTATAAAACTTAACTAAGAAAGCCTTGCAAAGTTCATTTCTCCCGCTTGTCATGGAAAAAATACTTTATTTACCAGTAAAACACGTCATTTTTTGTTTTCATCGTGCTAATGACTGATAAGCATCTTAAGATACAGAGATTAATTTTCTTGCTAACTGTGTAGTTTTCCCCTTTTTATGTTGAAATGGAGCTGTATCAAAATATTTATTTACAACAGTAATTTTTAATTGTCAGAGGAAGTGGATATGAATAGGTGACATTTCTATTTAAATTACTTCACAAAGTGTCTTCCCCCACTGTAGAAACACTTGTTTGCTGGGAGAGCACAGGGAGAGAATATGGAACTCCGTGTTCTAGAGAAAACAGAGAGAGAACGTAGAAGAAACCTTTTCTACTCCTACTATTCTTTTAATTTATTTTGATATTCCATACAAAAAGAAAGAGTTCTGTTTTATCAACAGGATCCTCCCTAAGAGCTAAAACTCTGTCAGCACAAAACTGTGTATCTTTATGGTGAATCCGATAGTGTTTCTATTAATGTTTTCATGTGTGCGTTTTGGCTTTGGCTCAAACTTCCTGTACAGAACAATACAAAGAAGAGGTAAGAAAAGGGAACTGGGCCTACAGGAAATACGTTTTCTGGATTTAGGGGAGACTATCAGCACCTCTCTGATCCTGGGTTTACCAGGCACATTATAATTCCTACGTACAATGTTTAACAAAACATTATAAACTCAGGGAGAATGTTCTGCATGTATGAAGAATAGACAGTTTTCTATAGTGTTTGATTTTTGCCATGTTAGTGAAGCCATGTAATTGAATAGTTAGCAATGAAGGAAAGAAGAGGGAACAGACCTGTTCACAACTTCAGAGAGAGGAAGGAAAAGATCTTAGCTGTAAGATGAAATCATGAATGTAGTCAAAAGGCATCTATCAGGCTTGTTGCAGAAGTACTTACATTAGGAAAACAGGATCTACAGTCTGGTAGGAGTGGTCCTTTTTTTGCTGTTCTTTGCCAAACAAATGGTGTAGAGAGGAGACCCATATTTTGTAGCCTCTGAAACTTTCAAATGCAATGAACTAATTTTCACGGGCTTAATGGAACACAAAAGGCAAATTCATGTTCATGGTTAGTGCCTTACTAGCTGTGTGACAGTTTCTTTACATTGTCTCTGCACTGCACCCTTCATGACTCTTCCTAGTAAGGGATATTGAAAACCTTGCCTTAATGCAAAAGATTCAATCCCACGGTTTGAATAGCCTCTCCAGATGACTGACCTCATTTACAGAAACTATCTATTAGTGAAGGGCCATGAAGACATCTTCAGAGCACAGCATTGCCCTGCTCTGCCTTGGTCTGCTTGCATCCCGTGGCCATGCAAGGTTGGGGATGACATTTAGAGTGTCATCTCTGCGATTAGAGCTTGGATTCCACTAAGAATCTTCTGAAATCAGACACATCATCCATTTTCTAGCTTTCTAGCAAGTGTAACAGCTGAGTGGAAGCCACCTAGTCAGATGTATTCAGCCAGCATTGTACGGGGGGTACCTAAGTGCTGGATAAAGGTTTATGTTTTTGGTTTGATTCAGTGCATAAAACAGTCAAACAAGCACCAACATATGTCAAGAAAAGAAAAACAAAACACTTATTTTTTTCTCAAGAAATAGTCCAGCCACTCTAGTTCTAATAACAAGATGAGATACAAGTTTGACAAAGCTCAGGCATAAAACCTCTCAAAGCCTAAAATCTCTCATCAGCAGCAGACATTCTGTTGTTAAAAACAGATTCATTCCACTTTTGCTGGACAATGAAAACAAAATTTCCCAAGGCAGAGTAGCTTTAAGAGTCTTGTTGCTTTATTGTAAAATTGTAATCATGTTTGCTTTCTGTGTATGTCAATATGTAAGTATTTTGCACCGCTCTAACTGCCAATTAATTAAGCTTTTATTATAACGATAATGTAATTGCCATGGTCTATCTTTCTACTTTTGGTTTATTTATACAAGAAGCAAATCATTGCCTTATGAAACAGAGAGAGAACAATATTATTCCTTATCTCTATATTGAAAGAGAAGTACTTATTTAATTTACTTTAATCTCAACCTTTCTATTATAAAATTCAAGTTATAATTCAAACCCGTTAACAAAGGTCAAATTATCTCAATATGATTTTAAGCTGTGCTAAGTGCTTTTAACTATCGTAATCTGTTATTACCACATAAAGACTCCAATATTAAAGCAGATATGAGTAGTTCTTGCTGAAATTATACTGATTGCTATCTCACTGTGCCAGGACATGCGAGCTCTAACCTTTATCTTTGTTAAATATTGTCTTATTGACATGACCTCCCTTCAGAAGAAATACACTCAGCATCACTATGTATGAATAATTATCTTGTGCTGTCCAAGTACAACTATATATACAAGCTATTAATATAGTTTGTTCAAATTAAATAATGATAGTTTCAATACATTATTCTGATCAGGTTTGTCATATTGTTTGAAATCAAAATAACTTTTTGGAAGATTTAATATGTTTTTGTAATAAATAAAAATACTTTTTTTTCTTTTACTGCTGTCATTTTGTGTACAGAAATCACCAGAAATACTGCTTTGATCATTTAAATAAAAACATGATTTAACTTAGAATCAACATTGTTTAAGTGCTCAGGCACAAAACTGCTGCTCCACCCACAATAGTATCTAACCAGACTGAGCTCAACCAGTCATCACAATGTCCAAACATGTAAACGCCCAAACATTTAAACACTAGACATTCAAACAGTACCCACACAAACTTCCTCACCATAAGACTTGCATAACCTTACCTGCAGCTTTCAACATCACCACTATTTACTTGTTTTAATATTTACTATGCTATTGACTATTACAGTCAGCAACGTGTTTCCAAATGGGCACAGTGACAATACAGAGGTAAGCATTAGGTTCCATGACTGAGGCTGTAAAAATGGTATTACAAACATTTACAGTAAGACAAATTAATGTTGTACCTTATCCTGCCTTTTAGCCTACTGTACATCTTTGGTAGAACATAAAAGAAGAACTAAAAAGAACTGTTTTCTGGTTTTAGTCAGGTGCGATTTTTTTACCTTGCTGTATAGGCTAGGAACAGCTCGGTCCATTTGCTATCTAACAACAGTTAATGTTTCACTCAAATAGGTTATCTTGAATCCCTAGCATAGTTCTCTTATTAAGATATTAAGGTAATGGCACATCTAAATTGTGCCACTTAGTCAGCCATAATGATAAGAACACATGAGGTGTCAGCAGATGTTTCAGACAGCTCTGCTACTTTCTATGTGAGTTCAAGGCTAACCCTAGCTATCAATAACAGGCTGCATTAATGTTGTGGTCTTACGTGGCACACTCTTTGTCTCCTTCCCAATAGTCAGAGTTCTGCTGTGGGAAGCAATAAAACATAGGAACTGACTGGGGAAGGGGGATGTATTAAAGCATGAGCCATATGGCAAGTGAAGAGACTTAAGCAGCAAGCCCAAAGGCAATATTAGATATTTCCAAAAAGACAGTTCCTATGAGAAGATCCTCACGGACTTATCCAGGCAACATCTGTGCTAAATGTAACCATATACATTCTATAAACAGAAGTTATGTCCAACCCAGCAACTCCTCAGTGTAGTCCCACTTATCTGTATCTCAACCCCATCATCCCAGGCATGGATGTCTAAATTAATTGTGCCCTATAAAGATAAGCCATCCAGTCAGAATTGTTTTCCTTGTTTTTCTAAATAAGATACCATCTCAATTGCACCTTGGCAGGGCTCACTGGTAAGTTCACTACGTTGCCACATGGAAAATTAGATATTAGAACAACAACAACAACCAGCTCTTTGAGTTAGCAAATAGCTGGGTCTCCCTATCAGGACAAGCAGCCCAGGACAGCAGCTAGGAAGGAAGCGTGATCATGATCCACCTTCTTAAACCAATTGACAGATGGTCTCTTCTAAAGCCATCTGTAGAGCTGGAAGAAGTAGCTGTAGTTAGGGGCTTTTCTCCATCCCTTTCCAGAAAGTCTGCTCAGTACTCAGTACTTCCGACCTATTTGGGTATTAATGAACTGAACTTTTCAAGAGGGAGTTCTTACACACAGCAGAAGTGCATGTGACATTCACTAAAATGGATCACTCACAATCTTGTCTCAAGTTAGTGATACCTGAAAATCATCTTTTTTCTACCTCAAAGCCTAAGTAATGTAAACCAACTTTCAATTTATATGAACGTTCCACTAACAGAACAAAGGCATATTTGTGTTCCTGATAAAATCTATATATAGCATTCAGTAATGTTCAGGAATGTAAAGATGGTAATATCCTCCTGTAGAGAGTAAATTTACTTGCTGTTCCTCAAGGCAAATGAACAAAAGCCAAAATGAATGGGGTTGTGATTTATTCCTTCCCATTGGCAGCTCTTCACATCCTTAACTCGTCAAGTCTGTTACTTTCTGGCCTGTGTTAGAACATTGTCAAGCTATTCTGCTGTGCTGCAATGACTTTTTGAAGCACAGGATGTTGTTAGGCTGCCATGATGCAGTTCTGATCTGCACTAGGGTACAAATCAGGACCACCCTGCAGTCAGTGGAGGTAAAGTGTGTCTCCTTCTTGTTTGCACCAAGCTCTCCGAAAGCCCAGTGAAACTTTGGAACTGTTTTTCCTCAGGTCTGGGAGACTGAAGTTCAGAAATAAGAAACTCTTACAAACAAGCTGGTTTCTCCTAATAGTAGCAGTTGGTCATGGAGAGATTTGCAGTTGGATTCAGGGTAGCCTGAGCTGTAGCTATAGAGCTATTGATTCTGTTGAACAAGAATTCAGGCTTACATTTTTCAAAAACAGCCTCCAGTGCTGGGTGCCTAATATGAAATATGAAAGGTATCAAGGCAAGCCTACTGCACCTATATAAGTTAGATAACCACGGCATGTACTCGTCACTCTGATCTACAAAAATTTAGGCATATAAAGCTAAGCATTCTAAATGGCATGTAATTTATAAATATAAACTTAGATGTAAAAAAAAATATTTAGTGATTATGAGTACATCGAGATGAGGCTACCAAAGCTGAGATGGTTTTAAAGGCTTCTATTTTTAGGAGTGATGAATATTACCTAGAAGGTTCTCTTAAGAAACTCAATACAGGCCACTTTTTTTTAATTAACATCTATTAACTTTTAACAAAATATGCTTCAGTTTTCTTTCACCTCACCTGCCTCTACTTCCAACAACAAAAAATATTAATAAACCTTGAAAGATCCCTTTGGGAATTCATCGTTGTCTTTTATGATGTTTTATATAGCACAATGCTTTTCCAAAGAAACTTTCTCTTGATGGCCACCATCTGGTGTAATTCATAAGGGCAAGTTAGGACTCTGTAAGAGATCTGCAGGGCCGCCTAAAAACATTTCGAAGAAAAATGAAAGACTTATTCTAACAGACGCAAGAGAGTTCACAAACAAAGGAGTTATTCATAGCTTTATCGCAGCTTGGAGTGAGGGTGTGAAAATATTAAGAAAGCTTTGTCACTGATTTCTAGTCAAAGCTTGCAAAACACAATTGCTTTGCAAGTCTCATTTTAGTTGGTGAATATGTTTTAAAGTCACTGGGACATAATATGTGCTGTAAGGGTGGTTGCTACATCAGCCTTTCAGGCAGGCAGTTATAACTGAACAAGGATTAACAAGTCTTGGCTATAAGTGAAAGGCTCACAGTTCCTTAAAAAGGATGCTTATGTACAGACTTTTCTTTTGTGAATCTGTCCCAGTTCCTCAGAACTACGCAAAAGGCAAACAAAAACCAGCAAGTGAATGGATTCGTGGAATCCAAAATCTATACAACTGACACTACACCCAACACTTCTCCGAAGTCCCTGGAGCGGCTTTGCGATACGTGTTGGGGTCAGTTTCACTTCCACGGGCATGGGGACGGCGACGGCTTTCTGTACCTACAGGGACCCCCTGAGAGAAGGAGAGGTTTCATTAAGCACTTCCATGACTCCCCTCGGAAGCATGCAAGCTGAGATTATACAGCAATGCGCACCATTTTCTCTCTTGCACACTAGCGTATGTGACTATTTAAATAACTTCTTAAACTATTTAAATTATTTAAATTACCTCAGCCAGCTGCACAAAGGCGAATAGTGAAAAAAAAATAAACCATTATACTGTGAATTTTCCATGCTGACTTCAAGCATAAGAAAGCTATTAAAATACAAAAGTGTTTCTGTTGAAGAAGAATGCAAAAAGCATGTTTCCTACAAAATGTTAAATTCAAGGAGCACTGTTTATTTGAAATCAAGCCATTTTTCAGTAATGACTGAAAGGGCTTTCAGGAATTTTCTCGCTTCCTGAGGACCCTAGTTCCTAATTTTGATGCTTTTAAAACAGTATTTTCTTTTTTGTAAATGCTTTTCTCTTCCTTGTGGTAAATAGTAGAATAAACTGACTGACAGCTTTAGTGACACTAAAATGTATGAAGTCAACAAACTGTAAAAGAGAGAAACTATCTTTCTTCCATTCTCCATCTGCTGTAGGCAGTTGAAGAGTTACTTATAGCAACCGTAGATTAGGAAAAAAATTCACACTGCTGTAGAAATTGCTAACAGTGGACTCACTTGGAGATCTTGGCTTTATTTGTAGACATTTCCAAACATTACTTGTTCTTTTTTGGGGCCTGTTTCAAAAGGCATCAAAGCCAAAGACAAGACTTCCATTAATTTCAATGGCTTTGGAGCAGACCCATAGAGTATAGCCTGTGGCACCTTCAGCTCTCCATTTTTAGCAGTATGCTCATGTAGTTAAGTTCTCAGTTGCAGAGAGAGAACTGAAAGATGCTACAGAATTCATCCATCACAAATGTGAGAGTCAATGTCACTTACCAGAAATTCACAGTTCTGTATCACTGAGTAAGATCCATTTAAGTACAGTCTGATTCATATCTTTGTTTTCAGCAACAAGATATGCTTCTCATAACCATAAGGCCAAAATGGTAGGGCTGGCTGCCAGCTTCTCCAAAGCCAGGCAGGTCAGCACGGCCCATGGAGAAGCAAGCACTCTAAAGAAAATGTCATGAAAATATACAGTGGCCAAACAATTGAACAAAAGCTGCTCTCAGCTCTAAGTTTTGTAATAGCTTGAATATAACACAGTCGAGTTGGGGGGGGTCTCAAACTGAAACCTATGAAGTTTTGTATGCAGCCCAAAAGAGAATCCTAATCTGTGGACATCCTCAACAGATACAGCTGATAATCACAGTTACAGGGTCTGTTCCAGGAAGGGGTGGGTGTCTGGGCACTGACTGGGCCAGATTCATCAACTAATCAGAGTATGGAGTGGCAATCCCCAGAGCTGGGGAACCCAGGCTGTATGTTCACATCTCAGCTGCTCCATCAGCCTTTCCTATTAATCAGACAGAAGTTAATGTGGGATCTGCTCCAAAAAAGCAGATCTCACATTAAAACAAACAAAACTCCTGAAAGTCCTGAGCATAGTCCTGCTTTATCCAGCTGAGCAAGATGACCATGAACTGGAAGTTCAGAATGGTCTTGGGACTGAAGATCATTCTTAAATGCTTACTGGATGCAGTGTACATACTTTACCTTGCAAGAAAGCTTTAGGGAGTTAGAACAGAGTAGCAGTAGAGGCTGGCATATTGTGCAATGTATGCATTTCCTTCAGGTCAATAGTGCAATACAGTTGGCATTTCTGCAATGAAACAATTCAGCTAAAAATCACTGCTTCCTGCATCTCTGTGATGCAGTAGCTGGCCCACTCTGATCCTCATCTAAATATGTGTGTGTTCTTTCAGTGTCAGGTTATGGTGATATAAATTAATAATAATAGCATCAAATTCAGTGGAGCCACACTAAGGACAGGAAGATCACAATAGCTAAAGATTCTTTTTGTACCATGTCTCTGCTGATCCAATGGCCTTGTAAACCTGATGGGTATCTTTTGCAAGAAAGTTCAGAAGCATTTAGAGGTTTCAGTTCCTAAATGTCGCTGGGCTGGCTTCCCAAAGCCCATCAGCAGCCTTTGCAGTGTGCACATAGGGCTCCCAAGCAGTTCTGATGATCAGGGTAGAACTTTCATCTTTTTTAAATGACTGTTTTAACTTTTAGCCTTCTCTTGTACCTCCTGGCAAGTATAAATAATGTAGCTCTATACAGTTCAGCAGCTTAGCTTTAAAGGGATGACAGGAGCATTTCACATGGGGTGTGGAATTCTAAACAGACACAACACTTCAAAATGAAGCTTACTTGGGAGAGCTGAGATTAACCTGGTTATGTGTAAACAGATGGGCAGGATGAATTTGATAGAATAATTATAGACATTACATTATCATCCAAAAGAAGCACTCAGATAATTATATTGAAACAATAATAGTTATTAAAAATAAAGCAATCCAAAACATTTAGAAGAATCTGGAGGACCACTATGTGCTTTCCCATCTCATGACTCCTTGTGTTTCTGAATTCTCATTTTCCTCATTCTCCTCTCATTCTTACTATTATATTTCACTGTTGTTGTTGTAAAGACCTCCAGCTTTAATGTTCACACAATGACTTCTTTGATGGGTGAGCTTTATCTCGCTTTCCCATGTGTGCAGTAGCAACATACATCAACTTTATCTTCTCTGTTCATGAGGAAAGTAATATTCTAATGGCTTCTCTGCAAACTGGCTTCTTTTGAATGAAATGTTTATACAATGGGCCTCACAATAGCTATTTGCAGTGACTTAGTATCAACACCTGGTGTGTGTATCCTCAGACGCAATCACTATTATATATTAGAAGCAATCTGTTCCATGTTCTATTGCTGCTATTGTTGCAAGCAGCAAAGAGAAAGGAGAAATATTGATGACATGCAAGGATGACATCTCAAGCCTTTGAAGACAGCAGCAAAAAGAGCGGTGAAGCAATAAGCAAGACCAGTGCCACACTGGGCACTGAGCTGAGAATGTGGCTTGCGATTGCAATTCTAATTTCTCTTGCTGTATGCTGGGCTGTGGAGGAGGCAACTGTTGAGGAAGGAATCCCTTGCTCAAAGTACCAGATAGCTTTCAACCATTCATGCTATGAGTTTGTTAGACTCCAGCGCACCTTCACAAGGGCCCAGAGCTGGTGCGAGAGAGGAGGGGGGCACCTTGTCTTTATTGAAAACGAGGAAACTCAAGAGTTCTTGCAAAAACATATCTCCGAGGACCAGGATTGGTGGATAGGACTGATCTCAAACTCCTTGCTGAATGAAACTACTGATGGTAGGTGATTTTGAAATCATGTCATATTTAATACTGTATCAGCACATGATGCTTAATCTGACAAAAAATTGAATCAATCCCTCTACAGACAGCTGCTGAAAAGCCATTGTCTTTTGTTGCTATAACTTCAGATTTATATTAAGATGTTTTAAATGGCTGCTTCACTTCCCTGTTGCATGTTGTCACGCTTTCCACTGGGTCTTGTGGTTGTATGAACGAATGATGAATTAGATCAGCTTGCTAACCCGGGGAAAAAAATGTGCTGGATTAATTCTACAGTTGATGAGCAAGCTGAGCCAATTCATCACACTATCAAGTTGTAAGGTCTGCTGCAAGGGAAATGCTGGAATCTTGAGGCTGGGAGCATAGGGGGAAGTGGCAATGTCCGAGTTAGTGGTTTTATCAGGTTAAATGTAAAATGAAATTAAAGACATTTTTCTTTATTCAGACAAACTACCTCTGCACAGGTGCAGTCAAAGCCTGCTCTCCAGGTTCTGACTCTTTAATTGTGTTACTATGGAAAATAAACATTCAGGACATGATTTACTTTGTTCACAGGGTCAATGATTTGGCTGGACACTTCAAATATAAGCTACAGTAACTGGTATGCGAATCAGCCATCTCCCTTCTCATCCACATGCGGGTACATCCTGAAGAACGCCAAGTATCAGTGGGGTATGACTGAAAATTGCAGCCAGGAATTTGACTTCATTTGCGAGTTTGGTAAGATGCACAACAGCTGGAACTGACAAGTGAACATACCATGTTCACAACTGTGCATAAATTGTTTCTTTCAAAGCGGCTGTGAGGTAACTGCAATAAAGCCTATTAAAAGTGAACAAGCAAAAATCCATAAAATCCCAACAGGTGCTATTATTCCAGTTTGCTGATGTAAGATCAGATCCAAAGACAGGAAGAACCCTGAAGCCACTGGGAGCTGTAGGTGCTCAGCAACTGGATTTGAGGATGAATCTAAATCTGGGGCAGTCCGTGTCTACAGCAGACATACATAACCTAGCTAGTTTAAAGCCAATTTGAATAGTGCATAACAGCATAGTTGCAAGAATAATCTGCCACAACTCACTGGTACCTAAGCTAGATAGAACTGTACGTCTGCCCTGTAAACATACCCTTAATCACAAATACGGACTGAGACCCTCAAAATATTTTCCATTTGTAACTGAAGCAAAAACACAGCCAGGCTTCCAGAGACACCACTCATAGTAACCTGGAGTAACCAGAAGTTAGAACGAGTTCTTGTTTCTTCTCAGACTCTTCCATCAGATGAAGTTTGAGGGCTTCCCCAGGATAACAAACAGACAGGAACCTGCATTTCCTGATGGCATTTTAGCAGCTAGACACAATAACTACAGACACTGTGTTCCAGTTTATAACACAGGTCCCTTAAATCCTGGCTTGGAACAAACAGTCCTGGAAAGTATCATCCCATTCAGCACGCAGATATGAGGGGAATTTGTGTTCCTCACACGTTGCACGTAAGCCAAGCATTTTAATCTGTAACTAGAACTAAGGTCACAAGTATCTGAAGGCAAGTCTGGCTGTAGATTCACTAATACAAATAGTCTTTGAATCCAGTACGCAAGTGCAGGTTACCACAAGCCCTAGCACTGCCCTGGCCCAGTACTGTATCACTTCTGACATAACTAACAAGTTGTTCCATAATCTGCAGAACCAATAAAGTTTTGTTTCTTGCCCTGATTTTCTGTTCCACATCCCCTTCCTATCCTTAGCACTCCCTCTTCACTCCCATTTCCCCAGCACTTCCTGCCTCCCCAAACACTTTCCCTCCCCCAGCTCCCTCCCATGCGGTTCTGTGGCTGGTTCAGAACGATAGCTGTACACATTGGCCAGTTGACTCCTACATCATGAAACAGATAAGGATTGGGTTATCCCTACTATCCTTACCCCTTATAGAGACATTAAAGTATCTCTCTTTCTTCTACCCAATTATTGATTTTCATTAAATTTTTAGGGTGTTTTGAGATCTATATCCATACATCAAGTTTGGTTGAAGGTGACTAACAGATTAAAAATAATTGGGGGAGAGGAAATCGGCAGACAGCACCATTTTTTAAGCTTACTTTCCTTACAAAAACAGACTAAAGTCATTTTTCCATTACAACCACAGCAGACAACTGTCTGTTTCTAAGGAAGCTATCATCTGTTACCATAGGATCTGACTTAGAGTCTATTAAATTAAAAGAGAGTTTGCATTAATGAGCAACAATGTCCTCCACTACATCCATCATTCCATTACCCAGGGAACTGAGAATAAATGGAGACAATTATAGCCTTGTTTTCAATACCTACAGCCTATGCCCATTAATACTCACACATATTTCAGTACTAGAGTAGACTCCTGTTTCTTCTACCAGCTTTGCATGCAAGGAATTTAAGCCAACATTCCAGAAAAACAGGGACAATGTTTTCATTAGTTTCTCTGGACATTGAAAGTTCATGCAACCTGACAGTGCTTCAGTTTGACCTTCTGTAAAATGGGCACAATAATACTTAACACCTTCACACACAGCTACTGTGGGGCTTGGTTTCAATCTGAGTTTGAAACTTCAGATGAGATGTACAGTTCAACTCCAAATGGTATTACTATTTGAACTGAATCCCTCTCTGATTACTGATAATCTTGTCTACTTGATCATCTGAGGTGTGTATATGTGCCCAAACAACTAACCAGACAGACAATGTTTTGCCTTCATCCTTTCTTTGGCTTTCTATCATAGAATTATTTGTTTCTATCCTCAAGTAAGAACTTCCATTACTTCAATTCACTGTTCCTTATTATTTCTGCTCCACCATTTGGTTGGACATTTGGTGCTCTTTAGGTTAGCACTTTTGTTGTAGTAAAGATACACATATTGAACCAGGGTTTGTACATAGGAATATAAACCAGGTTTTGTACATTTTTCCATGTAAAAGTGGCTGAGAGAGCAACTACTATGGGAACCCTCTATACAAAGTAAAGAACAAAAAAAATGCATGAGATAATAGCCTGTATTAGAATTTAACAACAAATTATTTTCCAAGCTTATTTAGAGAACTCTAATCTGTAAACTGATCATGTTGCTATAGTTACAGCCAGGCTTAGATTTACCCTTTAAATAACAATAGCACACAATTACTGCAGTGTGCACACATTGGCACTGTTAATCAAGGTCTTTAAGGGAATGATCAAAACAGCAATTGGAGGACAATGTATTTAAACCTGGGACAGCTGAAACAAAAACATTCTTCTGCAACAATCCCATATGCAAGTGGTTTTTTGCACCCTCCTCTTCAGAGTATTAAATATCCTGATTACTTCAAGGTACTAAGAATTCTGAGAGATAATTAACTGTCCCAGATTAAACAAAGAATGAGGTATATGCATTTAGAGATATGACCTTACTCATTTGAGCAGTTCTGCTGAATGAAGTCAGTTGAATATTGCACAGAAACAAAGGTGTCTCTGTAGCAGGAATGGGATCGGGTCCCATATTTAATATGCAAACTCTTCTCCAGAGCAATTACCTGAATATCATGCACATCATACTGCCACAGGGCTCTTTTTGAAGTTATGAAAACCTTTAAACTCTTCAGTACTGCAGGTCAAACACTAAATGTTTTCCACAGAAATATGTTCAAATTTTTAAATTAAGATATTTTTGTGTCAATAAAAATGTTCTCACATTTTTAGGGCAGTAGAAACCATAAATGTATTCTTTTTGGATTTCAAAAATGGAAAAATATTTGATTCGTTGTTCTTTTTTTCTGTTTTCATCACTGTTTATTGAAAGAGGGATAAAAGGAAATAAGAAAGAAAAAAAAAAAAATTGATGTACTGGAGAATTGCAGCAGGATTTTTTGGAAGTTCAAAAATTTTAAGTATTTCAACCTCATTACAAGAAAACAAACAAAAAGCCTGAGAAATATCCCTGTTTTCTTTGTCTCATATAAAAAAAAGCATAAGCTTAGCTCTAGTTGAGTCCTACCTTCAAGAAAGTTAGTCTCATGTCTTGATAATTAATAGCTCAGATAAATAAAAGTTCAGCTACCCTGGAGATGCTATGCACAATTCTAGTGACAATGGAGGAGGAAGGGGCAGATACCTCAGCTATATATCCTCATTTTAATAAAATCTAATTTTTTTCCCCATTAGAATCTGGCCAGAGCATTGCTTGTAATAATTACAATGCCACTGTACAGTGTGGATCAGGAGAAGTTATTCAAATTGGAGAGAGTTTCTATGGACGGAAGACCCCTCACTACTGCATATTGGAGACGCCTCTCCAGTATGATACAGATGAAGACTGTAGCTGGATCAGTGTCAAAGATGAAGTAGCAGGTAATATCTTGTTGCATTGCTTGTCAGAGGCATAGAGTAAGCATCAAAGTTCCTGCTCCCTAAAATATTTTGTCTTGGTTTATTTCAGTAGAGTCAGTGAGTGGGAAAGTGGATTATGCCCGAGATGAAGGGGGTTGCAAAGAACTTCTTACATGCAGGAAGCTCCCACAGGAGGCTGAATAGGAAGGAGGGACTTTGTGGGGAGCAAAGCAATTCAGAGGAGAGAGAGGATGCATAGGAGCAAATGGAGAACAAGGGCATACCTTGCTCCTCTCCTAGTGTGAAGAAAATATGTGGATACACTGATTCCCTGATGAATACAATAGATAGGTTGGAGATGGACCAGCACACATGTAAGCCATGCATACAAACCTGACCTTTAACAAATAGGAGTGAGAAGGCTGGCACCCAGGGAGCTTCTGTGGGGACAAGAGAGCAGGAGGCAGCTTCCACCACCTGCAGCATGTTGAGTATGCAGCCTGCAAGAGCTACAGGGCTCCATTGCTTGCCAGTCTAAACACTGATTATGGCCTGTCCCTATAGCGATTCCTTGGGCTTCCAGCCAAAGTTAAACCAAACACATGACTTCCTCATTTTTTAACCCTCTCTAATTCAGCTGTATTCCTATAAAGTGGAATGGTGCTAAGGAAAAGCAGGCAGTAAGCAACACAATAAAGTAAAAGTGCTGTGGGAGTTTGTCTAGAAATTGATGACAAGATATTGCTCCTCCCCACCCCTTTTTATTTCTGTAATCATCTCTCCTCTGAGCTGTTATGACAGTCAAAGACAAAAAACACCAGTGCATCTAAGATGGTCCTTCTTTCCAGGACAGTGTCATGGTCTCCAGGCCTGCCAGGTGGCAGCAGATGGCACTTTCTTTGGAGATCCTTGTCCAGCTTCTGGAAGCTATTTGTCTATTCAGTACCACTGCAAGGAAGGTAAGTGGCGGGGGCTGTCAACACAAAAACCTATTCTATATTTTGCACTAACACTGTGATCATTGCCAATTATCTTAAAAATAGCTGGTCTGTCTTCAAGGAAGAAGCTGGAAGAGTGGTCCTCTGGAGAAGGTGACCACTAAAAATATTCAAGACACAAAAATGTAGCCTCCCAGTCCTAACTGACAGCTCCACAGGGTTTTTGATAAGGCTACAAAGCCAGGAAATTCAGACACATAAACACCTTAAATGAAATTATGTTCCAACAAGAATCCTGACCAGTACTTATGGAGAAAAATTGTCACTAATGCATTCAAATTGGTAGCAATATCGACTCTGTTTTGGAGAAGTCCAGCTCTCAACAATACATGAAAATTAATTTAATTATGCAAGAAATGTAGACAAACAATGACGCTGAATTCTGGCATAACGTTTTACAGGTCTGCAGCTGGCTGTAACAGATACATGCTTTGTCTTTGAAAATATCACAGTCACTTTGAACTGGATGCTCTCTCCATACTCTGGCAACCTTTCATGCATCATTAGCACTGGAGATGGACACACTATTGATCCCTACTACCCTCCAATGTAAGATATATCTTTTATCTATCATTAGACAACCAGTAAATTTCACTGCCTGCATTTCTTTTAATGCTTCAAGTCTCTTAAATGAGATGTTAAAAATTAACTAGATTAAGAATAGATCGTATATACAGGACAGCTGGATTTTGCAGAAACTAATTCTGAAATTAATATACAATTTTATATCAAGCTGCCAACCACATTCTTTCTTCTGCTTACCGTAACAAGTGATTCCTATTTCCTGCTAATGGAATTTAATATAGATCCTAAATGCACAAAATTACTGAAAAACTTTCAGTAACTGCCAAAGAAATGGGCAAGCATTACTTTTTTCAGTTTAAAGAGTATTTTCATATTTGATAACATTTAAAATAATATAATGGAATTATATTATTAGGGATGTTACTTGTTTTAATTCAATTAAAACTGTGTCTTTAAAAGATCAAACATTTTTCTGCTGTTTTTAAAAATCAGACTTTGTATTGTCCTAGTGCTCAGAATGAAAGTATATGAATCTAGAAATTTATTTGTCTACTAATGGAATCCTATTTGACTGAACTAGAAAAATAAGTAAAGAGTGGAAGGAATGAAAAACAAAAGTAGCAATGTACTACAAATAGTAGACATTATTTCAGAACTACAGACACAGGTCTGTAGCTGTAAAGAACTTGATAAAAAATGATTTTTCTTATACTGAACCTTTAAGTAAAATGTATTTGACAGCTGAAAGCAGAGTCTTGTTGTTTTTATGGTAAACTCTTTTATTTCACCTACTAAATGGCTAGCAGTCATATTCATCTGTTTTCTGCATCCAGTTTGATACCTAGTTTTACAGGGGTTGCCTTTTCTGGCCTTGTCCTGACACTGGCATGTTTTTGAAGTCCAGTTTGAACTAAATATTTTTCCTTGTTAAAACAGCTAATGAAAAATATGTATGGTCAAGGATGATAAGTCCTGATCTTTGTTTGCATTTGCTAGGTGGCACTATGATAAGAATATAAATAGTTCAGAAAGAATAGTATCAGGAATATCACTTATTTATTTGCCTTTCATGGTGTATCCCATTCAAGAAGAATATCCTTAGATTCTTTCTAGCATCTCCCTAAGCAAAGAGAAGCTAAGCATCTCCCTGTATCTAAGAGAAGGTAAATCAGGGAATAAAATAAGGAAGATAGAAATTAAGGGCACCTTTACATGATGTAGTGTCCACAGTCATATGTCTGTGCTCAGAGCCAACACGACACAAACCACGTCTGATGGAGCATGGTGTTGAACTGTAACCCTCCTACTTTACAGCAACATGTATTTACCTCCATAGATATGCTTCTGGAATGACCACCCTTGATATACAGCCTTAACGACGCCATAGCTGGAACAAAGAAACAATCTTTAACCCTGAAAATTTTACGTAAACACATGAGGGATTAAAGTGATTGCATTAGAGCTGAGTCAGATCAGAGGTTTGGGAACTGTGACCACTGTTATCACACAGCACTAAAGACTTCTCAGGACAGTTCTGCAACAAGTTCTCTTTGTCTCCTAGGCTGGTCAGCAATGTCACGCACAGATATTCATCTCCTGGAGAGTTTACTGTTTTTGTGGAATGCACAACCAGCGAATGGCACGTGACAGCTCAAAAACGGGTGACTGTTCAGGATAAGAGGGATCAACTTAGCATTACTGGGTGCTATAGCCAGTATGAATCTGGGAACAGCTCTCACTGCCGGACACTATATGGAGAGTTGTTATGGATTCAAGTAGAACTCAATGGAGGTGAGGGTAATTATTCTGCATGTTTAAATGGCAGACTAAATATTATGCTATGCATAAGAAGAAGTAGATTTTTATGACACAAAACAATACCTTTTTTAGCAAATGCTTTCCCTATAGCTGTTGCATTCCTGCAGCTGAATGCTCTGAGCCCTCTTGGAAGGGGTTCTTTCTCAGAGCTGTTACAGCACTTCAGACATGAGCATAAACCCTTTTTCCCTCTGTGCAAAGCTGACAAAGCATGAGCATAACTTTAATCATGTAAATCCACATGAAGCCGGTAGGAATATTTCCATATTTGAAGTTAAGCATCTGCAGAAATGCTTCACTGAATGAGGGTAAGATGACTCCACACTGAGCAGGTCATATTTGCTGATATATGTTTAGTTCTCACTCCAAGCTTCCGGAATCCACATACATGCTTAAAAAATAAAATTCAATAGCACATGTTTGAATTCTCTTGACTGCCTTAAGATTCCCATCAGGAAATACATGTGATAGACTTTCATAGGGAGCCCAGAGGGGCACAAAAGCAGATGAAGCAAGTCTATTCAAAGTAATTGCATTGCTGCAGTGTTCTTCTGACCCCTTTATAAATATCTGAATGTTGCACAAAACAGTTAGAATTGGATGGCCTGCTAGGCAAGCTGTGAGAAATTCTGAATTGTCTTTTTGCAGGTAATGGAGTGACCTACGTTATATTAGCAGATAACATGACACTCGCTGAATCCAGTACAAAGGAAGGAATTGTCCCTCACAATCTGACACTAAGCAGTACCTCTCAAGAGCTGCTAGGTCCAGGGATACATCAGCTGGAAATCCGAGCATCCGGCAACACAACCACATGGGAGATCTCCAAAAGCATTGCTGTTCATTTAATTGAGCCAATATCTGGTCTTCAGGCTGTATTAGCTTCTCACACTCTGGAGCTGGGGGAGAATTTAGAGATAAATGTCTCTGTGTCTCATGGAGCCCCAGAAAAACTGAAGTTTGAGGTTGTGGGATCTAATGAAACGCACTCTCATGAGGAAGACAGCCCTCACGGGGAGCCTCGAACATACAGCATACCCATGTACTCTGAAGGTACAGCATGCTGACATCTTCTGTCTTTCTAAGAGAGACAACTGTGTAGAGGAGTCCATATATTCCATCACAGCGCTCCTGGGTGGGGGACAATAACTTAGAGCTGAATTTGGTAACTTTTTTAACTGCTCAAACTTGGTCTGCAGGAGAGTATGGACAGCACAGTCTTATTGACTTATAACCAATCTAAAAGAATTAAAATGGCAAATTGTTCTTCCTAAGGAGACCAAGAGTGAGGCTTCTCCTAAACTTTGCAATAAAAAAGACATAGTGAGCAGAGTTCATTTTTTCATGGCCCCACCCCTAATTTGAGTACAAATCATGACATCTTCCTGAATCACAGTGTTTTCCTCGTGTTTGTTCATTTGTTTAACTTCCAGTTTATATTCCCTTGCATTTTACACTGCAGTAATAAACAATCTGAGTTCTCAGTACAGATGACAAAGAAAAGGGGAGCTCCCTTCCTGTCTGTGCATCTCTCCATCATGTAGTTTTTGCTGGATTTATGAATATGCTTTATAGTCATTTTTCTTTATGATTATTAAGAAATCAATGTTTTTAATATATGGAATTTAATATATGGGATTAGAGAGATTCTCCTTAAGAGCTAATTCAGTAGCAGAGGGTAAAAAAGTTTTCTCCTCTAATGAACTATTCAAATCTCGTGCCAAAGCTGGAACAACAGAAGCTAACTATCATTTCATTTTATTTTTCTAAATTAGACAATATTCAAAGTTTTATTGGGCCACTCTATATCAATTTGAACATCCCTCCCCTTCAGGCAGAATTTGTCAAACAAGACAACTGCTCTCTCAAGATGCTAGGACTCCAGTATTAGCGTGTCTCTAGTTTCCTGTGTGGTAATACCATAGCCAGCTGACAGAGAACAGCACTGCAAGTGGTAGGACAAGAGCAGCTGAGTTGTTAAAAAGCTGAGATATATAAAAGTTTTTCATTCCTAGAAAAGCCTTTCAGTAGCAGTAAACTCATCAAACCAAATAACTTAACAAGAAATAATAGGATTTTCTTTATGAATTGGATTTTATGTCCCAAACAGGACGGATTGGTGCACTGTTACTCCTAATTGACCATGTATCTTCTCTAGGTACTTTCCTAATAAAAGTGGTGGCCATGAATGCCTTCTCAAACATGAGCGTGGATATTGGGCTTATCAATGTGCTGGCAAACAGTTCCCTTAAAGCAGGTAATTGCATTATTCTGACAGTGCCATTTCTGACCACATAAGTGATGTTCTGCAATCAGAGCATTTCATGGAGTGTTCAGAGTTTATGGTTTGCATCTAGTAATTGCTTTCCTTCCAGCAACAGCACTGAAAACTTTTGTGGAGGCTTGTTTCTAATGAAGGCATCTTCCCTGGCTTTGAAGTGGTCATAAATCAGCATCACACTATATATGTTACACACTGCATATTTGCTATTTGTCCCAGAAATAATTAGTGAAGTTTGTGGCCTGGGACATAGCTATGAAACCATGAAATATCTGCATCACAATAATCACATAAATTGCTGTCAGTAAATGCTTCTAGATGGCTCATCCTTATATTTACAATAGCAGATTATACCACAAAGTGACTTTGGTATTAATGCTATTGAGACATTTCCAGTGCTTCCTTCAATTTTTCTTTGTACATCAAATGAACTCCATCACCATCTGTGAGTTTATTTTGATTTATACTATTATGATGGAAGAATTAGGATCATCTTTATAGTATGTTACTAGCTTGTTACAGTTTTACCTATTCTAACAAGACTGTTTATCACAATTTGAGAGTCTGATTCTTACAGCCCTGTCTTTCAGACTGACCATAGTCAAATCCTGAGTGTTTATGTCATACTCCTGTGTCACTGAGGACTGTCTGAGAGCTCTACAGGTAGCACTAAAACATTCTGATCTTTTTTGTATTAAACAGATTCTGCTACAGTAAAAGGTAGCTCCAAAACAAATACCCAAAAGACAAATGTAAGTATTATTTAAAGTTTTTACTTTAAAATTGAAATGCTGAGAAATTCTTCTTGGTGGTAGAAGCACTGCATTAAGTATTTATAAAAACTATTTGCAACATACTGCATTATGGACTATATTTTCTGTGCCACAGAATTGCTAGATTTAATTAAATCATAGAATTGCTAGATACAATATTTTGTTATCATCTTGAAGGTCTAGTTTTCAACTATAACTATAGCAGACATGTCTATTATAGGAGATGTCCTGCTTCACAAGAAGATGTCATGATTTACAGACTGGCTGTAAGACTGCATTACATCAGAGGAATATCAGCCCAGTTCAGAACTAGGTTCATCACAGTTTGTTGCACAGAATGACAAATTCAGTTACCTTATTCTTCTCTTTGTCTATAGCTGTAATATATTCAATTCCTACAAAAAAAGTGATGTACTAGAAGACAAATGATTTTCCATTGGTTAAAAGTCTTTGTCCAAAAGTGTAAAATTAGTGGGAATTAGGTTTCTAAGTACCTGCATTAGTTTTGAAAATGAGAGTTGGGCTCCTAAGCCGCTTATGAGTTTGGGAATATTTTGCCATATGTGATTTGTCTGTGCCATCTGCTTCTATTCCCATAGCTTCTACTCCCATATTACCTCTGGTCAAGGAAAGATCATTTAAACTGCCTACAGCTCTGCATACAGTGACTTGAGGTCTAAACTTTTAGACTTTCTTCATTACAAAGAAGCAAGATACGTATGTGTTTATACATGCTACTGTCTTAACTGGAACATTTACTTTTTATTTAGGCTCGCAAAAGAAAAAACAAAATGTATATTAAACCAAGTCGTCATGTGGATCCTTTCACAACTGTTACGCTTGGCTGGCCAGACAACAGTGATAAGTCTAGTTTCCTCTGGTCCTGTGGTACGTGCATTTCCTGAAGCTTTTCCACCAATTGCTGCTTGCTGAATGACAAACTCACTGTCATGTCAGATCAAGTGGTAAAAATCTGAGTAAAGGATGGTTTAGTCTCTGCCCAGCATTAAAAAGTTTGCCACTCATGCAAAGGAATAATGTCCCTCTACCTCACTCTGGTTTAACAACCAACTACTTATGGTATATAATATATATGTGGCATAGAATGTATATGTGTGTGTGCATACGTGTATATATATGGCATACATATAATATGGCATAGTTCACTGTTTTCTCTTCTCCCAAAGGTGTCTACTCCTAGTTTTCAATTTCTCAAGATCTGCCTGTCCTAAGCCCTCCCTCACCCTCATTGCCAAGAACTAATCCCAAGTGATTTAAATAGTTAGGCATTTGCAAGGTACATGTGCCTCAATAAAACAGCAATAATTAGCATCAAACGTGATGCAAAAACATTTATAGCTGAGAACTGGATTGGGATTCAGGACATGTGTGTTCTGTCCCCATCTTTATCCCTGACCTCATAGGTTACTTTGAAGAAGTCAGTCTGAACTCTGGTTACCCACTCTGTAAATTGGGTTAAGGAAATTTGTTTGCTCTGTAAAACTCTTTGAAAGCTATGGCAGGCAAGACCTTTACAAGAGTCACAGAATGTTATGAATATTCTAATTATAAAGGAAATGTTTGCGCAGGAGCTTGCTGGCCTGAGTGGAATGAATGTGTGCAGCAACAGATAATCCTAATCAACCAAACTGAAGTGCATATCCCACCCTCCTGCCTTCCTCCTCCAAAATCAGCAGTGACTGTGAGAGTTACAGTCCAAAACCATGGAAGTGAAGAGAGACAAGATGAGCAATGTCTGTATGTGACTGCAAAACAAGAACTGCAACTAGAAATCAGGTCTGATTTTAAACCATAGTATTCATTATTTAATATTATTACTGCAAAATCCTAGAGTAGGGCTGCATTTATCATTAATAATAATACTAATAAAATGATAATTTATTGATCATTGTAAATATATAGATTCCTTACCATCTTAGGAACTAAAAACAAAATGGGACTTGCTGTATCTCAAAGTCCAGACTCCTGCTAATGCAGACAAATAAAGAACATAATCCTTTTATAAACTGAAAAATAATCTTCTCAAAATCAGTTAGGTTTTTTCACCCTACTACATCCTTTCGGTGCTGGAGATTTCCAGATGCAAACTTAATTGAAATGACAGAAATAAAAGCCCTAAGATATGTCTGATATTCCTACTGGACACCCAGATACCCATTACTGTCTTAAAAAACCCCTGGTCTTTGAGAGTTTAGTGCCTCATGGCATTTCACTGATCTATTAATATAATCAATTCAGAACTCAAATAGTAGTGCATTTCAGTTGAGAGCCTGAATCAGTTTTGGAACACAAATAGTTTGCTGGTTGTGGGCCTCAGTCACTGTTGAAAATGGGATGAAGGTTCCTAAATTTCTTGCTTTTAAATGAAATATTTTTCTATTTGTGAGTCACACGTGTCACTTGTCTCATATCCCAGGGCTTGTGCAGATTTTCATCAAACGAGAATAAAACAATCCACATCATATACCATGACATTTCGTACAGTTACTATTCGTAACTGCTGTCTTACATCCTTACAGGTGTGAGGCAAACTGCAAGCCAGTGAATGCTAGCAAGGAAGTTGTTTTGAGCGTCTCTGGACAGAAGGACTCCCAGGCAGTATATTATAACTGGTATTTAGATAACACTTTCCAAACCAAGGTAAGTGCATTGGCTTTGTCAGAAATACTGCACAAACAAAAAACTCCATCCAGCCTAAGGGAAAGCCATGTGGCCTCAGAGCAATACTTTGTCACATGGAAACTTTGGAAATAAAAAGGAATACTGAGGTGAGGGGGTGCCAGCTTTTGGGAGGCACCTAATTGACACCTCACTCCTGACAGTGAAATGTCTCCCCACAGACATGGTAAAGGATTATTTAACTTGCAGCTAGTATTGGTGATTTTATATGTACAAATAGGAATGCAAATGCACACATGCTTTTTATATAGGTTTCTATCTATATGTGTTAGGTATCTAATCAAGTTCCTATAATAAATATTCATATGAACTAACTGATATGTCATTAATATACTGTTCACTCCCTCAGTACAGTATGTCTAACCACAGAACCATAGTGAGGCAAAACCTCTGTCAATGTTGAGCAGAACCTTGTTTACCATCTAGCTTGCAGATTTGGTGAAATGTCTAACTTGAAATCACAGCAGAAATCACAGCAAACAGCCTCTACCGTCATCTTTTCTTTCCTGTCTGACTTTCTAGCCCACACCCCTCCCTCCAGTCTGTAGCCTGACTGGGTTCCGGCAGAGCTCCTTGAATTTGCTTCAAAGCAACAGATCCATGTTGACAATGAACAGCTCTTTCTTGCAGACACATGGAGAAGCTTTTCAGATTAAAGTAACAGGTAGGGACAAGCAGGGTTTTTCAGACTCATTTGAGCTAGAGTCTCTGCCATCATGACATCACATGGAGCATTACACGGATATAGTCTCACTGACAAACAAGAAGTTAAATTATTCCACAAGTTGAGCACCATTATGTTACATGTGGGGTTCTTTAAAATAATTAAGAGCTAAGTCTGTTGTGGGCTGTTGTGAAGTAAGACAAATTCAGTTACCTTAATCCAAGCTGTTAATAATTTAGTTAAGGCTCATCTGGAAATGATGTTATGCTAAACACTTGATCAAATAATATAGCTTTACTTCATAAAGCTAACACTGCCATGTTTTCTAGTAGTTCTTTTCCCGCTATGGCTTATTCAGCAATGGGATTTCATTTCTGATTAGGCCCACACTGATGTCTCTGGTGCCTGAACAAACAGCATCATTACTAGAATAGGCAACATTAATGTCTGAAGACCAGTGCTGCCACAGGATGATTATTGCTGACATTCTGCTCCCTGAATTCCCAGCAATGAGTCAGCGTGGATATGGCGAGGAAACGTACCTCGTCAGCATGGTGCCTCCGCCCTTGATCCCAGAATGTGCTGTGTCTCCCAAGGAGGGATCCGTGCTCACCACTTTCACAGTCTCCTGCAGTACTTCTTGCTTAGTGGATCCATGCCAATCCAGTCGTAGCAGGCAGCTCACATATTGCTTCTATCTGAAACCAAGTAAGTCCTGAAATCAACGGTTTGACCAAGTGCTTCTCTATGTTCCTAGCAAGCACTGTTACTGTCACTAACAAGAGCAAAGGCACAGTCTGCTTTCATTGCTCAGAGAGGCTAATAAGGGGTCAATTAATCAGGCCTGCACAGAGCAAGCATACTCTTAGAGAACCGGTAACCCCATCTGTCTGATAGGTAACCCCATCTTTCTTATTTCAGATTCTCTCCTGCACTGTGGCCCAGATCCTGAACTCTTCCCAGTTTATCTTCCTCTTGGAGAAGAGGAAAATAATTTCATTTTACATATGGCAATTACTGTTAGCAACAACTTTGGTGATACAGTTCAAACTAATGCTTCAGTGAAGGTATGCAGTAAAATTACTTTCTTTCAAGGTGTCTCAAGTTGATACCTAAACCACAATTCACTTTTGGAACTTCCCATTTTATACTTCTTACTTCCCTGTGGCTGTGCCATAATTACCATTTTTCCTGTCTAGCTGAGACTACACTCTGTGGAATCAAGACTTTTTCACTGTTCTTTTTCTAGGACAGAATTCAAAAAGATGATCTATTCAGACACTGGCACATAAGCTATATTTAGTAAGTCTGGAGTTACTCTCTGTAGGCTGAGAGAACTCCTGGCTTCTGTCCCAGTTTCCCACTAATGAGATCCTTATTAGCCACTAAAAATCCATGCATTTCTGCTTCACGCTCAGAGGAGCTGCTTGTCACTGTGCTGGTTTTAGTGGCAATCCATGCAGTGAGGTTTGAAAAATGCAGGATTGAATTAGGCTCTGTCTCTCCTCTTGCACAAGTTTGTCAGTCAAGTAGATGAAATCAGACTCATCTTAAAAAGACAGCAGTTTTTCATAGATTGAGTTGGAATTGAGCTATTTTCCTATACTTGGGCATTTCTAAAGATGGTCCATTGTATCTGAGAAGGCAAACATCAATCTAAAAGCCGGGAACAATAGCATGAGATTGGTCCAACTGCATAAATCAGTGACTTCAGTTCTTAGTCAGGAGACCCAAAAGGAGATCAGAGATGCCTGGAAAATTTAACTGAAAATAAACCATGAAAAACTGGGGAATACAAATGAGTTTTCTGTCCAGCTCTAGCTAGGCTATCAGTAAGATGATCTTGGAAGCTGTGCAAAGGTGATTATAACAGCCCTGGCAATGTTAGGGACATATCTGATTTCTTCATCAGGTTGGACATGCAGATATGATCAGTGGGAACCTGACCCTGCAGACCATTGTATCTGAGAAGGCAAACATCATCCTCAAAGATGGAAACAACAGCATGAGTCTGTTCCAGCTGTATAAGTCAGTGACCTCAGTCCTTAATCAGGAGACCCAAGAGGAAAGTCTTAACATATCTTTACAGACAGACACACGGAAAGAGGTCAGCCAGACACTTGTTTTCTTGCAGTACAGTGTAATATAATGTACTCTTCATATTCTTTGACAGCTCTTGAGTAATAACAAGCTCCTGTATCACTTCCTGAAATGAATAGAGGCTTCCAGTTTCTACTATCTGTTTCAGTGTTTGGCACAGGTTTCAGCTATTTTTCACTACTTGCCCAAGCAAATGATTTTCTTTACAATCCATCTGTAAAAGATTTCTTTCTCAATTGTTATTCCATTACCTTATCCCATGGCCGCTAGCTTTACTGCATTTGCCCTGAGACTGATGAAATACAATCTTTGGTATGGCTAGAGATGTTTCAAAATCAAGAAATATCTGCCCATCACTATTTGAAATCTTTCAGATACGAGAGTGCCTCTTCTGGAATTCACTGCATTCTCCTTAAAATTGACTCAAGTACTAGAGTGTCATGATTTTACATTCAGTTATCACAATAATCATTTGTAGGGTGTTTGTGGGGCCTTATGATGGGTGAGAGTGTAGCTGGCAGCTGGAGTAGGGAATCGGGGACCAGGATTCCTGTGTTCTATTCCTTTGACGAGTTACTCAGTGATTGGATGGCCCTGAGTTAAAGATACTCATCCTATGTCTGTGACTAGAACAGGAAAAATACAAAAAAAACCCTTCATTCAGCATCTAGACAAAAAGTCAGAATTTGAATCCCCTCCTCTGCAAATCCCTACAATCCATTCAAATCAACAGAAGAATTCCTTTAACATTATTAACCAAAACTAAGAGATTAAACTGATTTGGATGGTATTTTTAAACTAGAAATTAACCTGATTTTCCACAAACAATTTAAATATTGCTAGAATGGCCTTTCTGTGGGAGAAATATCCTATCTAAATTTCCCCAAAAGTACTAGATGGCAGGTAACTTCAGTTTGTTCTTTTCAGTTATGAGCTTGTGTTTCAGTTTTAAGCTTTTATTTGTACAGGGCTTTGAGTGCCCCAGACGAAAAGATCTAGAGAAATGTAATGTATCCTTGAATTAAGATTCATTATTTGAGTAACATCAATCATACATGGCTCTGTTTCTTTGGAGGTGGCATTCATACAGTAATTCACATACACGAGAACAAATTCTCTCAAGTAACTCTCCTAGCTGTTAATGGATGTTAAGTGTATAAATTCTCTGAGTTGGGAGGTAACATAATAGTTGTGATTATATAGTAACTAAGGGAAGTGGCACCTTGTCGGTAGAGCTAATATCAGTTCAAATGATCCTTGTTGTGAAGTCTTACTCTACCTCATAATTTACAGCAAACTAGGCTTTCAATATGTAGCACTACTTACATGGTCTTAATTAGCATCTTATTCCTTTGCCTAATTATCCCTTTTTGTTCCAAGCTCCGAGGGCTGATGCTGACAACTCTGTCTGCTGTTAACGTAACATCAGTGCAAACTGCTCTTAAGATGTCAGAAGTATTGAAAGAAATCACTTACAGGAGTGAAGAGCTGTCTGTCTCAGCACAGGTAAGAAGAAATTAACCTCATATCTCCTTACACAAACAGTACAGACTCTCCTGCATCCCACTGACCTTGGAAGAGTGTCAGTGCCTTACAGTTACCTGTTCTTTACTCAGTTTTTAAACCATACCAGCATGTGTGTCTTGACCAGAAGAGAATGCATTTTTACTGTTTAGAGTAAAAGAATCTGGACTCATAGATTCTGTCTCAGCAACCACTACAGTCCAGGCTATGACTGGCTGGCCAGTTACACTCTGTGATACAATTTCTAGTCAGAGGCATGCTAGGATGTAAAATTTATGCCTGATTTCTGTCATATACAGTTGAACCAGACAATGGCTTGGGAGCACTTCAGCAGTACGTGGTTAACTTTGGCAAGACAAGGAAATTGCTCAGATTCTCCATGCACTCTACATTGAGGCTGCTAAGAATTTGCAGATTGTAGGAATGAGCATGTCCAAGCTTGCAGTAAATTTGCTTGGATTCCTCATCACCCTGGGCTAAAAGCTCACCAGTACTTTCACAATCACAAAGCAATCAATGGCTGCATTTGGGCACAAAAGAAAAATCATAGATTCATCTTTCTTTGACATTTAGCACAGCACAAGGCCAAACGTATTACTTGCTGGTAATCTAATATGCTTTGTGAAAAATAAGATTGAAATGCACTTGACAATATAGTTGTATTTTTTGGATTCAGCACCAAACAGAATAACCTAATTTATTACATTACTGTAACATCTAAACTGTATCTTGGCCCAGTGTTTGACAGATAAGCTTCCTTCACATGTTACTCTTCTTTACGGATTGCATCTGTAGAGGCAGGCTGCACTTTTCAGGTCTATATTACGTGTTAGTACACCATCTTTAGTACCTCATCTTTATTGGTGTTTGAGAAGCACAAATGATTATAATTAAAACAGCTTTGACCACAAATAGTCCCATCAGAATACTTTTGTTGTAATATTCAGTAAGAGCCTTAATGAGATCATGGGTCACTTCTGTCATTTGCAGTACCAATACACATAAATTTTTTGCCTTATTTCCCATGCAGGTAGAAGCCAGCAACACTCTAAAAGATGTCAGTGCTTCCTTGCTTACTGTAAACGCAGAGGACAGCAGAGATGATCAGAAGCGAAAGGATGCAGCCAACTATCTATTTAATGCAGTTAGCAATGTGCTTAAAGCTTCTATACAAAATAGAGCTGTGAATACTTCAGTGTCAGAGGCAGAACAGGTAATTTTGTTTTGGTCTGGTTTCTAGTGGACTCTGTATGAACATTTGCCTGCTTCAGAAGGTTTTTAAGAGTTCTGCTGCCTCTCATACTTTCAAATTGGCATTGGGTAGGGTTTATTGTGACACCATGATGGAGTTAAATTGAATATCAAAGTAAACTTCTCCCCGGTTAGACCTGTTAGACTGAACAGTCTACTGATGAAAATGCCAGAAGTCTCTTAAGATTTTTTACGTTTAAAGCTGAACAGGACAGAGCACTGGAGAACACAAGATCAGTGTAAGGCATCTAATGAATGACAAGCTAACTGACTGTAATAAGATTTTTTTCCAGATGTGATTCTACCCTCACAGTTCAAGGAAGTCACAGGTATTCAATATGCACAACTGGTTCCACTACTCCAAACGTGGAATCAGCTCTCATTGCTATTCAAATGTTTTCAGAAACCACATTCTGGTTTTCTATTCAGAATTATGCAATGTGTTTATTTGGTCTTATCCTGTTCTATTTATATGAGAATTATCACAGTTGCCTTTGTGTGCTTCCTGTGCTGAAGATTCTTTAGCTTTCATCAACTGTAGGACATGATATAAATCTAAGCTGAGAGAAAAGGTTATGAACTACTAGAAGTCCTCCAGGAAAACACACTAATAATACACAATTTATAAGCAGTTAGGTCTTGCTTTTGCAAGTGACTAAACACCAACATGTAAAGCTAAAGGTCATTAATGTACACAAGTGCATGAACATTTTGCACAAAATTGATGTCATGTTTGTAGTTCTTCAAATTTCAATGTGTAGAAGTTTTAAATATTAGAAATGTTTTTACTGGAAAATGTATTTATTTGTTGCCTGTAATGCTTTCATGAGAATTACAGAAATGGAATTGTCGATTAGAATAACTTCCTCTGCCATTAACAAGCACATCACTGAGTACGCCAGCTTTACAAGAAACAGTAAAAATTAGTATTAGCTCATAAAACAAGGTAAAAGCAAATAATGAGCAACTTGCTGATTCTAAGGAGCTTTGTTACAAGTTTCCTCCTCTACAAGTTTTCCATCCTCCTTTTCCAGAGTTCAGTCTCACACCAGCTCTTGAATACAGTTGAAAATCTGCAGAGTGCCCTTCTGTTTGGGAAAGAACCAGATGACGAACCAATGGTCCTTACCACTCCTTCTGCCACAATGTATATAAACAGGTAATAGTAATAATGTTTCAGTGATGGCCTTGTGCCTAAATGCCTCATAGTTCCTCAGATTTTCCCCAGATATTCTTTACATTGTCATTAAATGGAGCCACACAAAGATTGTAGCATAATGACAACTTCAACAGTACAATGAGGCTGTAATTACTGATTGTAAGAACAGCTTTGACTCCAGTTAACTTCAATAAAGCCATCTTAGAAATTCTCATGCTGTGTGATCTCTGTCCAGAGAAGAATTTACTACTATTCCTGCATGAGGCAGTAGCCACTTACCTTTGAAAGTATGAGAAACTCATGTCATGCCAGTTAAGGTATTTTTCTTTTACAAATTGCCAATACTGACATGTTATATAGAATTGTAACCAGCCTGGCAGGAGCAAACGTAACCATGAGGAGCCTGACAAGCATTCTCCTATAATCATACCTGACTTGTTCACCAAGAACCTGATTCTCATCTACATTTAACTGCACATAAAAATCAAGAGCTTGTTCATAGAGACCAGGTACATATTTCACATAAATAAACCTAAACGGGCAAGATTTAAAATCCAGATATGCCAATTCTACCTCTTTTTTGATGATTCTGTGCTAGTGTTTTGTGGAGTACTACATCAGGGACAGTTAATATATTAAGCATTTACTGGAAGAGTTAGAAATAATTTACTAGACAAGTTATGAAGCGAGGAAGCATTTTCTCTAGATATAAGGTCTATATTATTAATGCTTTTTTTCTGTCTTTATATCTTTTTGTTTTGTTTTGCTTGTGTCTAACTGTAACCGTGGACAGATTACAAACAGAAAGCATGGATGGGACATCCATTAACATCTCCAATTCCAGCTCTGCCAGCTTTACTCTCCCACCTGCTTCCTCCCTCAGTGTTTCAGGAGTTGATGACGAAACAGTGGATATAAGGGCAAGTGAACAGCTGTTACCTGATTTGATCTGATTTGCAATTTACTTTCTCGGTCCAGTGGTTTTAGAATCCCTTCTCCTTTTACAATGAATACACAAGCACACAAGTCAGCACTCCAGTTATGCCAACAAATTCATTTGAAATTTTTTTGGTCACAGAAGTCTTCACTTTTCTTAATTACATGAGGTTTGTTCAACAAGCTGATGGGGACTGAAGGCTTAAATTCCTCATCCCATCAACCCCTCACATACATTCCTGATTCATACTTGCATGGCTAGAGAAGACGATGGAATCAATAACTTTAAATCCATTTGCCATTTGTTCACATCTATTGCTCTGAGAAGGGTGCAACGACTCAGAGTCCATATCACCATTAAACCCAACAAGCAGCAGTCCTGTTTCCTCCCAGCTAGAAATGAATCAGTTTGAGGCACTCAGATCCTGCAGGAGACAAAAGGCCTGCAAGTGTCTTGATAATAACACATGTCCCTCATCCGAGTTAGGATGCTGTTTTTTTTCCCCTCAGAACAATAGATTGCATATTATTATGATATTTTTATAATAAATGTTCTAAAGGCCTCTCAGATTGATTTGACACTCTAAGGAAACTCCTACACGCACCTGTAAAATATAGTTTTTTCCCCTGTGCCCTGCCTTTTCCAGCTCTACTAAGACATGTCCAGAGCCTACTGAAATCAGTGGAAACACATCCATTGTCTTGCCTGAGCGTTAGGAGAGGCTCCAGGTGCCTTTTATTGTACTAATGACTCTGACATACTCTTCTGTGCATTGCAGTCATAATAGAAATAGATTTTAGTTCCTAATTCCAAGATAAGTGCCACTGTTTAGCTTTGATGCAGTTACTTCATAAGAGGCTTATACAATTGCATTTTGATCATCTGATGTCTAAAAGGCAAAAGGATTACAGTGAATGGAAAGCAATAAACATTGGTATACACATATTACATATCAAAATAAAAATCACTTTCAAGGATTGTGTTTGGTCTACTACAGAGATATGGGCAACTTCATATATGAACCTGGATACAGACTTCTTTTAAGTTGAGTACTGTTTGGGTCTGAGTTCAAGCCTTATGTATTTGGCAATTTAGAATGTGAATATAATGAAATATTAACAATAGCTCAAAGCTGATTGTTAATGTCTTGCTAATAGATGGTGAGCTTTGCAGTGAATCCCTTTTTCTCCAGTGACACCAGTTTTGATGTCAGTGGAACAGTGGGAGGTCTAAGTCTTACTGGTCTGGATGGCTTGATCATACCAGTCAGCAATCTCAAAGAAAACATTGAGGTAAACCCCAAACTTCCTATCCCTCTCCCTCTCTTTCCTGTATTCTTCCTCTGTTTATAAACCGTCATTTTTGTTATCTTGGGTGTGGTGATTGTAAATGGCGGTATTGTGTTCGTTACCACATATAATGGGATCATGGTGCATGTATCTGTGATGGAGTGATTTGTGTGGTCTGAAGAATAAAATAACAAATAGTTCTGTCTTTTTTTAAAATTGGGTATCTTACTCTTCATTTAAATGGATGTGAGAATGCTAATGATTATGGAAAATGACTATAACTTATGGTCATCCTGAAACAGAATTTAATGCCTGATTTCACCATCCTGCAACTGTATGTTCGTATTAGTACTGATGGGCTTCCTAGCTCATGTATAAATCTAAATCATTCATAGATGAACTTCACATAGTCAGTGTTTCAGTTATAGTCAGTTATATTCAGTTATAATCTCACCTCTTAGATAAGCACACCAAAGATCACAAAATTTGTGGTGAGTCTATATAGATTTGAAATGGACTTTTCAGAGATTATTTGAAAGAATCAAGAAAATTATTTTGAAGCAAAAATTCATTAGAGAAGCCCATCTAGGATAAGTAGCCAATGTTGTTGGCCGTGCTTTCCCTGTGTTGTGAAAAAAGATTTTCTAGCATGTGGCTATATTGTGCTCGTAGATAACAGAAACAAGGTGCTTTGCTGTATTCAAAGCTATATCTTTCTGTTTTAAAATAGATTACGCTACCGAGGCTTTCAGCAACTCAGGAAGACAGGATTCTTTTGAATCTAGGCAATTTTAGTGCTTTCCAAGTCAATGTCACTTCAGAAAACACATCTATAGTGATCCACCTGGAATCTGAACAAGACATTCCACTAATACTCTACTTAGGATATGGTTATCGTCCAAATGAAACTAACTATGATATGAAAAATCACGTGTTTTGTAAGAAGACTACTGGAGGTAAGACAACTTGCTAGTGACCTTTGAACATGTTTGAACAAGGTTTGGGCTTATGGGCCCAAAAGACTAAGCCATATGTACACCCACAATCCATAGCAAGTTAAGTGCACTTAGTATGGATAATATGGAGTGCTCACCCACAAGTTTACAGGGTTAGTACTTGCTATTTGCAACATGAGCCCTGACCATGAGTTTAGGGGTCCAGCTAGAAAGAAACCTCTCGAGGGAGTTTCAATCTGCCATGCTTCAGGGTTCCCATTTCTAATATTCAGTGTTTACTAAGAGGAGCAAAGAGCGCAATGCTTTGAACAATGAGTTGCTAAGGATTATTTGACACCTGTTCATTTCGTCAGTTCATTTATTTGATTATATGCAATAGAGCCATATACTTCTGAATTAACATTTCCTTATATACATTGAAGCTAAAATATTTATGTTCAAGGTGAAGAAAATGCCTGGGTTCTTAGTCCAGAAGAACTCTTTTTCGGAGAGGGAACTTACTATTTCATGGTTTTACAAGATATGGGAATGGATTCTACAGTCAATGACAGGCTAACTATAGCTGTCACTTGCTTCGCATCCCGCTGTGTATTTTGGGATGAGCACCAGGGGAACTGGAATAGCTATGGATGTCACGTAAGTAAAGAGAAAGAAAACAATGTTATAATAATGTTTATATTATACACTTCACAGCCAGCCCTTATGACCACAGCATTGTAGCAAAATAACAGGTTTGAACTCAGACCATAAAATAAGTTCATTTTGAGATGTTTTAATAAAATCAAGAAGTGAAGTTTAATCCAATATAAAATGACATTTCTACTACTTTCTTGTGATGTGCTTCCATATAAGAAGAAACAGAACCATTCTGACAAGGCTGTATTGTATAATAATGAGTATTTCTGGCTAGATACTAGAATTAATATTCCCTATTGGAACTTGAGCAACTCTTTCCTGTATAGCAATTCTCCCCACTAACTGTTCAATCTCAGCAGTCTCTTTGGTTTGCTTGGTAAGTTATCTGATACTTTGAAGCCAAATGTCCAGAATGTTTTATTGGGAAACTTTTCTGGTTTTCAGGTAGGACCAAAAACAAATCCTAGAAGCACACAGTGCCTCTGCAACCATCTGACCTTCTTTGGGAGCTCCTTCTTCGTCATACCGAATGCCATCGACGTTAGCAAAACTGTAGAGCTATTTGGTACATTTGTGGACAACCCTGTGGTGGTGACAACTGTAGGATGTATCTTTCTGGTGTATGTGCTTGTAGTTATTTGGGCTCGAAGGAAAGACATCCAGGATGATGCCAAAGTAAGTCTTCAGATAAAGACTGAATGTATTTAGATCAATTCCTGCTTTGCCTGGCCTTCTCTGTGGAGGACATGTCATTCCAAGCACTTAGGACAGACAGTAGCCCACATTTCTGTAAGCTGAAGCCCCTAAATGAAATGTGATCTGAGAGTTAGCGTAGATGTTCCAAGGGTCATTCTCAGTATGTTCCTTAGAATATTCATAAATTTTCAGCTATCGGTGAGTTACTTATGTTAAGCTTTGAAAATGAGACTATAATAAAACTGAATTTGGTTTGACACTCAGAGTCCCCAAACTTTGTTCGTTTCTGTGTCTTTCTGCCTACCCTGCTTCTAGGCATAACTTAAAATAGTTTTTTCTCCTGGGAAAAATTTGAACAGAAGTGAAAAGGCTGATTTTATTTACATTTTCTTTAGAAAATTCAGCTTTGAAGTTTTTTTCATTTTTTACTGAAAATAAACCTTCTGGGAAACGCAGATTTTTTTTTGTGCAAAATGTCATTAACCATCATAAAACTGTTTTAATAGGAAGTCTTCAGCCAACCCTACTCCCTTCCCTTTTACTCTATGTTTCCTGGTAAGTATAAGCACTGTTCACAAGATGACAAATTCCTATCCACAGCATTAAGGCAGCCATACTTACAGAACTGCTAACACACTGCTTGTATTATGTCGCTCTGCAGGTGAAAATCACAGTACTGGAAGACAATGACCCCTTTGCTCAGTATCGTTATCTTGTGACAGTTTTTACAGGACACCGCCGAGGGGCAGCCACAACCTCCAAGGTACAGAAGGAACTATGCAGTAATACAGTTTATGAATGCATTTATAGAACTTGATGAATAATGAAGCACCAGGGACTAGTAAACAGGATGGCTCAAATGCAACTTCTAAGCCAGAAAGTCCTTAAACTTGATGAAACCAGAAAGAGTATGTCAGAGGAATAATCACACATAGAATTCTGAGATGTGCAGGTCTTCAGACTGTCCTTCTATTCTCCAGGTGACACTCACCCTCTACGGACTGGAAGGAGAGAGTGAGCCACACCATCTAACTGACCCTGATACACCAGTCTTTGAACGTGGAGGAGTGGATGTTTTCCTACTCTGTACTCTCTTCCCTCTTGGTGAACTGCAGAGTATTAGACTATGGCATGATAATTCAGGGCATAGTCCATCCTGGTATGTGTATGCAGTGAAATATTAAAGATCCACAATTTTTTTTAATAATGATAACATTTTTCCTTTTCTACTATATAACAAAATCATCCTTTTCACAATTCTAGAAAGGAAGGGTTAGTTTCTCTTTTTTTTGCAGATGAATAGATCAAATCATAATCTAAACTGCAGGACCAGAAGTGCCTCCCATATATTGCGTCCAGTACATATCCCTGCCTACATCCTGATTCTGTGCTGGGACAAAACTTCTGTAAATACTCCCAAAACATACTACAGAAGCTATAAAGTGAAACCCAGGCACAATAATCAGATGGGAGAATGGTTAAATTCTCTGGATTAGGTCACCAGTCTGAGTACTAGCATTTTGGGGCACGCTGGGGGGTGTTCAGTGCCTTACAGTTTAGATGCAACAAAAGAAGCCAAAGGCCAGAGTTTGTCCTCCATACTCCTGTTGAGCCCTGAACTTCATACTACTCAGTTACATGTGAATGTGCCCTGTATGTTTTTCTGATAGGTACGTGAATCGAGTATTGGTCCATGACCTGGCATGGGACCAAAAATGGTACTTCCTCTGTAACTCCTGGCTAGCCATTGATATTGGAGAATGTGTCCTTGATAAAGTGTTTCCAGTAGCTACAGAACAGGACATGAAGCAGTTCAGGTAAATACTCCTGCTTTACAGACTTTTTAGCTCCTGAGAGTAATCAGTCTGAAAAACAAGTGTGCAAAAAGATGAAACCCCTAGGCCAAAATGAAAACAAGGGAGGTCTTTCCATTGACCTCAAAGCACTCTGGACAAGGAGAAGAGGAAGGATGGTTTGCTAAGTCTAATTGTTACCTTAATGGTAATACCACAGTGGAAATGCTGGTATTAAAAAAGGATGGTCTGACATGATCTACAAAAACCCAAGCATCTTATCTTCTCTTATGTGTAACTTCCCTGAAAATTTATATAGAAACTGCTTATGATTAGCTTTTCCTCCATGGTGTGGCCAAAAGGAAAGGACATAAGTAGTTATGATTATTCCATGCAAATCAAGCCATATTTGGTAATTTCTCATAGTTATTATTTCTTCTGATAGTGCCTAGAGGCACCAACAGGTCAGTGCCCCAAACTACAGCTTTATTATTCCTTCTGCTTTCTAAGCATCCCCTTGATTTCGCCTTTCTCCTTCCCAGCAATCTGTTTTTCATGAAGACCTCCAAGGGTTTCCAAGACGGACATATCTGGTACTCAGTTTTCAGCCGCTCCCCACGAAGCTCCTTCACACGAGCCCAGCGTGTGTCATGCTGCTTCTCACTGCTGCTCTGCACCATGTTGACTAGCATCATGTTCTGGGGAGTGCCAAAGGATCCAGCAGAGCAGAAAATGGACTTGGGTAATAATCCTAATCATTGCTTGGGCAGGGAAATAGAGAGACAGCAGAATCTAGAAGCAGGACAGTTGGATTGGGGTACAAATGGGATTTTTCATAGGAGAGAGATCTGATGGTTCCTGGGGTTATTCTCACTCCTCCTCTCTGTTTGATCTTGACAGGTAAGATCGAGTTCACATGGCAGGAGGTGATGATTGGCTTCGAGAGCTCCCTCCTCATGTTCCCCATCAACCTACTCATTGTGCAGATCTTCAGGAACATACAATCCCGGCCAGCCATGCAGGGGAGAGAGAAGAAGCCAGGGAAGTGTGGTCGTGTGTCCCCAAGTCTACCTCCCACACGACAGGTCACCCAGGCTGTCTTACTCACTCCAGAGGCTGTGATAAAGGCAAGTCCCTGTGGCTGCTCCCCAATGCGCTCTGCACTGCCCTCTGCTGCCACACACCACCTATCCACAGTGCAAGAGCAAAAAACTTTCTTGTCAGATGCCCTTCAGATTGTCCGCAATTACAAGCCAAGTATGCACTGGTGCATAGCACTCAGTTATGCATCTACATGCACACATGCATGGGAGGGAGGAACTGGCCAGAGGCATCCACCTTCAGGATATATTCCGCCTGCAGGGGACCTCCTGACTTCAGCAAGATCTGCCTATGTACATCTCAGGTCCTTGCATGATTATGTGGGACCAAAATCACTGTGCTCAGTGGTTACAAGCAAACATTAAGCAGGACAGTGAAGATAAAAGGTATCATAGCCCCCGTCTTCCTCAGCTTAGGTCCTCAGTCAGGTAAACCGCATTTTTGAATCCTGAAAGCTGTCCTGCTGAACTCATTGAAATCAGCCTGTCACATCCAGCCTTACAGGATGTGCTATCTCCATTCTGGAGATTTTAGCAACCTGTGCACTCCCAACCAGTGATGTCTTCCCATCACATCAGGTTTACACACTGCAGGCAGAGTCACTGCCATGTTGCTGCCATCTTTTCTAGGACATAAGGAGAATTGCCAATTCACTGTTTAAAGCCCTGAAGACTCCATCACTCACCTCAGTATCAGACCTTGGAAAATCAACTAACATCAACACTCTTTTGGCACTGGTTGAGGACATCATCTGCCAGCAGAACAGAGCTGGGCACGAGTTTTATGATGAGAGTAAAAAGAAGGATGACCCTATAATTGTCACAATAGGTGCTGTGGATATACAAGGTAAGTAAGACAATGTGACAGTCCTGCTGAAATCTGTGTAGTGAAAATGATGAAGACCACTGGATGCGATGACCCAAGCTCTTCTTATATTCTATCTTAAAGGCAATTAAATGATGACACCGTGAAATGTCTATTTCCTATGCTGTAGAATGAAATGTTAGCTACCAGCCTGGCTTGGGAGAAGGATCAGTATCTAATAGCATCAAGACTCTCAAATATGAGTTGCTTCATATCATTTTGTCCTCTGCTTTTTTCTTGCTAATCCTGTGTTGCTGATCCTTTCAGTCCGATTCTTAACTTAGGCATTGATTTATTTTCAATTAAACAATAATAGATGAGTGAAGAATTCCACTGATTTCATTAAGACTTGCATTTGGCTTTTCCAGTGAGTGTACCAAGCTACAAATTGCACAGGTAGACTATAAACAAAGTAGCACTTAATCTCATCTGACTTTTCTATTAAGGTTTTAAGACCTCTGTCTTACCAAATTCCCTCCTGGTATGTCCAGCCTATCCCTGCAGAAGAGCATTAAAGCTCCATTACTGAAGTTGCATTTACATGTCCCTTCAAATGTTACTGTGCATTGTCACATCGATAATCTTGGGCTCCAATTCTGTTACCTTTTGTACTGAATAGTATTTTAATCTATGGATAGCTATGCTGATATTTTTTTTCTTTACTTGCAGAAAAAACAAGAAGCCCAACTTCAGAGAAGGGAATGTGTGAGCGGCTGAAATACAATGACTACAACCGCTGCTTGTACATGCAGCTCCAGCACGTAGAGATGGAGCTGGAACTACTGGGGCCCCATAAGTTTCAGATGCCTCAGAGTTATACACAAGCTGTTCGGCAGGTTCAGCACATGAAGAACCTCCTGGAGAGCCAGATCTGCTCATCAGCATCCATCAGTGAGAGGTAACCTAGTTCTCATCCCATTTTCAGTGAAAGTAAATTCAGGTCATGAACTCAAAACTGGCCAGGACGATGGAGCCCAAAGTAATTGCTGCTTAATACTTGCTGGGTAAGCATTATTATAGCTGTAGAAGCATGTCTTATTATTATACTATAGTAGAAGCAACAAAGAAAATTCAATGCATTGTGTACTGCACACAAAAGCAATAAAGACAGATCATCACTCTTTGTCATTTTTGCCTCCAAAACTGAATGTTACAGTACATTGCCACATTATAGCAAAACACTGAAGATAATCACTGAGATCCAAAGTCTCAGGAGGGCTCTAAAAACATATGGATAAAGAAAAATTAATGAGCAGACAAAAATATCTCAGAAAAATATGATCATTAAGTTGGAAATACTGAAAACACCACCAGTAATTATCTCTCTGGTCTTTATGGTGATCACAAGGGACGTATCCAGCAGCTAAAATGCACTCGTGTTTATTTTTTTGTCAACATTTCTACTGGAAGTTCAATTATGCATGAACTGAGGATGAATTACACCCATCATATTTGTTTTCATTTTAGCTGGTGTCTGCAGACTTCCCCAAATTTTTGCTCTCTGTACCTTTTGCTATCCATATATCCTGTGTAATTGCATTAGTTAAAATAATTAAAAATATTTTGGTTGAGAATTTAAATCGTAATATGTTGCCTATGTTGCCTACCACACTTGAAGATTGTGATTTTGTTCATTGGCTTCTATTCCACTGCAGAACTAAATTTTTTTCTCTTCTGGTTGACTCTCAAGGTGGTCCCTTACTCCAAGCTTCTCTGGTGATGGCAAGAAAGGCTCTTCTTCCAAAGGGCTGCCCTGGTGGTTTGTGTTCATTGCTTGGTTCCTTGTTGCAGCCACCAGTGGCGTATCTGGGTTCTTTACTATGCTCTACGGGCTGCATTATGGCAAGGAGAACTCCATCAAGTGGCTGATCTCCATGGCCATCTCCTTCTTTGAAAGTCTTTTCATCACACAGCCCTTAAAGGTGAGATCCTCAAAAGTACAACTACTGGCTAATAAGAACTCACTCTACCATCACTTCAGGAAAAGTTTTGTGTGTTTTAAAGAACCACAGGACTTGTAAAACAAGAAATCTTTGCCCTTAAAACAAGAGCTAGCAGCTAGATTACAGTGTTGTTCTGTCTTTTGCTTGCATTAATTCCTTTAGTTTCATCTCCCCTTCTTTTGCCAGAGTTTGATAGGTGATGAGGTTTCTGACCAGGAAAGATGTTTCAAATGGCAAAAGGAGTTTAGTAAGTTGGACCCTGGGCCTGCACGCTGTTCTCTTGTTCGTGTGCTTCAGCTGCATGAGTGCAACACAGTCAAAGCACAGTTCTTCTGCCTGGTCTAGAGTGCCTGGATACAAAGGGATCCTGGTCAGAGTCTGAGCTTCTTTATGTGAAACAGGCATGCAGTGAGTCTATAGCTAATTCTTTCCAGGTGCTGGGATTTGCTGCTTTTTTTGCTCTGGTTCTGAAGAAGGTGGAGCAGGAGGATGAAGAAAACACAGCCATTGATGGGTCTTTATCTGCCCCAGGTGTGTACAAGTTAGAAACAATTAAAGATAGTGAAGTGTTCTCTGATATTTTGGAGTGTTTTATGCACAAATATGTGATCCATAGCTAGTGAATTCCTGAGTTAACCTATCTTTATATACCTGAAACTTACCTGAAGATAGCAGAAATCTCTGGAATGCACAGGTGCTGTGACTACATGCCCACCCATTAGCATTCCCAAGGTCAGGGTGGAAGTGGGGACAAAGCTAAATAATTAATTTTGTGCCAGTCAGAGAGGAATATGAGTAAAGATGTCCCTGCAGCTTTACATCAGAAGAATCAGTAAGGGTTGGGAAATATTCCTAGAATAGCAATGAAGAGGACAATGACCATTGTATGTCCAGGTAGGATAAATTTTGCAGAATACTTAATGAAAAAGACCACAAGATCAAAAAGATAAAGGAGAAAAAGTTCTGGATCAAAAGAACAATACCTCCTTGTTTATCTTTTTCTGTATTTTTTTACCTCTGCAAATATGTATACATGCACACTTTTACCCAGTCCTGTTGTGAGATTGCCCTTGTTATTGGAGGACCTACCTGCTCCCAGGATACTGATATCTGACTTCTTCCTTCCCCCATCACTGGCTTGCCCAAGTCAGGAAAGAAGAATCATTTTCCTATATTGATTCATATGACATCAGGAATTGTGAAAGTCTTCTGGTAGTTCAGCAACCATGTTTCAGTCTGCCAAAATTTGAGGAACATCTAGGGAAGAATATAATAAAATGCAGCAAACTGTCTGAAAATATTAAAATCAAAATTAATGAATTAGTGCTATAAATATGCAGAAGTCATCCTTAAATATTTCAGCTCTCATATCAGACATAAGGAAAAGCAGATTTACAGGGAGACCTGTTTAAGTAGACATCTCGGTTTTCACAGGATATTTCACAACTTGGTGAAAATAAACATGTAGTGCAGTGCAAAATGTTGCACTCTCACCCAATATGGTAGATATTTATCTAACAAGCATGTCTAAAACTCAACTTCTGTTACAAGGAAATTTCCCACCTCCTTTAAGTCTTATGATATGAAAGTTCTCAGTTTTCCAATTTACGTAGTTTTCTACAGCCACTCAACTATCACAATTATTTGTACTACTACTCCCGTTAATCAAATAGTGGGTACTGCAATCACAATCATGTCTAAAAAAAGTTTACAGTGGCAAACAGGAGTCCTAGGCAACAGTAAAGAGTGCTGTTCAACAGTTTTATTCCTGATCAGTCACAAGCTCCGAGTATATCATATTTTGAGATGCTCAGCGTAGGCTGGGCAACAGGAAGAAAGGGACACCCAGGCTACAGGGTTACAGCCTGAACCTGCCATACTGTGTTTGTGAGCTCCCTCACCATCGTTACCTTACTCTACTGATAGCTTAAGTCATGTCCCCTCTCTTCGTAACAGAAAGTATTAATGTTTCCTTACCATGTCAAAATAAATGAAAAGCCAGACACAGAGGATCTATTGAATGATTCTAGGTTTCCTGCTCTCATTCACAGGTGATTCAAATCCTCTCTTCGGAGCCCGACGGGACAGCAGAAGCAACATTTACCAGCCACCTCCTGCAACAGATGTTGAGAAAATGAAAATCAGCTGCATGAAGGAGCAAAAAGCATTTGCCCTCATCAGAGAAATCCTGGGTATTACCCATCAATAGATTATCTTCTTGTTTTATTCATATCAATATTTTTACACCAGTGAAAATATTGTTCTCCTGGGTAAAAAAGAAATGGTGTATCTTTTGCTTTCTGCTAGCCATTACGGTGTACAGGTGAGCTGCTCAGTGCAGTTCAAGCTGAAGGGGAGTGGAAACGTTAGCTGGAGATAAAAAAAAAAAGTGTAGCTAAGGCTGGATTTTATGGTAAGGAAACGGACTACAAAAATGTGAGAGGCTAAAGAAAAATTACAAAGGGCAAAAGGAGGAGGTCAGTGCTTAAAAGAAGTTGGAATCAAAACAGCAATTGGAGGGCATCTTTCTAAAAGTAAAAATTGTCTACAGATAATGACTTATACTTCAGTCTTGCTTACTCTAAAAGCAATGGAAAAAAATACTTCAACTTCACTTGAAACAAAGTCAGGCTACTAGTTCCATTTAGAGCCTTTGTTGCTGTTGGTGTTAGCCAGCCTTCCCACTTATTTTCTTGATCACTACTCATATTCCAAATGTGATATGCTTAAATTTCAGCACTTTGAGGTAGCTTGTGTAAATTCATTAGCAGTGGTTAGTGTCTTACAAGTGTCTCTTTAACCTAGTAAGTGGTGACAGCAGTACTTACAGCAGTATTAATTCTGAGCTCACATGTGCTTCCTCTTCTTGTCTTTTCCAGCCTATCTGGGATTTTTATGGATGCTGCTATTGGTTGCCTATGGGCAGAGAGATCCCAATTCCTACTACTTAAACAAGCACATTGAGAACAGCTTTACAGATGGATTCCAGGACGTCTATAGTTACCAGGATTTTTTCACATGGGCAAAAACTACCTTAGTCAAAAATCTTTACGGATCATATAAAGGTGCAGAGACTGTGTTCATATCAAATTGTTTAACCTCAGCTTGCCAGAATCTGAAACGTTATCTTTTATACTTATCTCCAACTTGCACGTGCATATTGGATTGGAGGAGGGGATTATGAGTGTATAAGGCTAGTGTGGACTTATGAATCCTAGTAGACAACAAAAATCGATGTATACTTCTACACTGCCTAACCATTATGTGCATAGTTCAATGGCTGCAATATATTGTGCACTGAAACATAATAACCAAATTAACCTCTCATATGATTCCACCAGCCTGACCCCAAGCTTAATGTGGCCTGATATTTTGATTATCTTTAATATAATCCACAAGTTTGGCATTGTAATTTTACATTTTTTACATTTTATGTTACTCATTACAGGTATTCAGATATATGCCTCCTACCTTACATGAGTTTCTTTTTGTGTTAAAAAAAGAATGGTAGGTAGATGGCACTATAAAGCTTCTCCTCAGGAGAGCTCTGTTTGTGTCAGGGCTAAGGTCACAGTGCAGGCAAATTTCATAACATCGCCATGTTTCTATCTAGCCATATCCAGTACTAAGTACAGCCCACTTTCCAGCTCACATTTAAGAGCAAATATTAAAATGCACTAGCAGAGTAGGCACTAGCTGACTGTGGCCAAGTGAACACAGGCTGCACACAGCTGCTCTGCTGTGTGACTCTAAGCAGGTAAATTTTCTCCTGCAGGTCTCAGTTTCCTTCTCTATAAAATACAGACTGATAATGATACTGAACACTGCAGATGGATCTATGGATGTTATCTAAGAACTCAGTTCAAACAGGGACAAGGGCTTAATTTTCATGAGTATTTTGCTTACAGTGTTGTGGATTTTTTTAACAGAAGCTATATCAAAACAATGAATGGTATGAAAAATAGTAGTAGTAGTTTTGTCATATTGCCAGTGCTGCTCTTTTTCCATCTCCTGTTTAGGATTCATTACAGATGGCAATTCCAAGTTGGTGGGTAGTGCCCGAATTCGCCAAGTAAGAGTGAAAGGAGACACCTGCCCCATTGCTCCCAAACTCCAGCGTGTGATTCGGGAATGCCATGCCCCATATACCTTACAAACAGAAGATACAGCAGATTACGGGGAACACTGGAACACTTCAGCCTTTGATAACTCCTCTGACTTGAGCTTGGCATGGCAGTATCAGAGTCAGTCCAAACTAAGAGGGCACCCAATCTGGGGCAAACTTGCCATCTACAGGGGAGGAGGATATGTGATTCATCTGGGAACAGATCCTAAGAATGCCTCCAGGTACCATGTGTACTAAAGTAAATTATTAGTGAATCTGCTGTAGTGTGAATGCTACTCTTTTCTCTACCTTATTTAGGATTAATTTTGGATAGCATCCTCAGTTTTGCTACTGAGGATTATGACTGGCTACCGTAGATATTATTGTGGGGGCTTCAATGTAATTTATGTTCTTATCATCTTGCTCCATGTTAGGAAACAATCAGGGTCCAAAGTTAGAATCTGTTTTACTAACTTACATATGTGGATTTCTGATTTACAGAAATACAGAGATAGAGAATGCTGGAAAACTAATAAATCAGTCCTATCAATACAGTATTATTCCAGTGCTGGATCTAGTCTAGCTTTTAATGTCTAAAGTAATGAATTTTTAAAGGGGATGTCAAAGGTGGTAAAAAAATAATTTAGCCTAAATCTTTCTGTTTTCAGATCATAGTAAGATCTCCGAAGCTTCTTTCTCTCCCTCTTTAGTGTTTACACTCCCCAGATCCTTGCAGACAGTTTTGTGTCCACCTTCTAGTCATCATTAAAGGAGGAGAATGAAAGAAATGTTCCTGGAAGTAATCTCCTCTGTGTTAATATGAATAGTAACAGGAAAAGTGAAATAACAGGAAATGAGGTCTTGAAATCCAGGACTTAAAAAGAATTTGGCTGATAAGGGACCAGAGGTAAATGAGCAGGAAGTAGTACCCCACAGGGCTGGAATTCCAAACTTACAGGTAATTTACATGGTTTTGGAGAGATCTGTACAGGAACCTATATGAGGTAAATGAGCCACTTACCTGAAATATTGCAATTTTAGCATTGGCCAATATCAAGTATCTGATTCTCCAGAAGATGCAAAAAGAAACATAGCGCCTACACTGATAGTGCAAATATCCTCTCTCTTCTTTAGACTTCACAGACCAGAAGTCCTCTGGAATGTCTGGTTTGCCTTTCCTCTGTGATAATGTCCAAACACTCCTATCCCCTGTGTAATACTGTTTCTCTCCTGTATGGGTTAGATGACTGGCTATACATTTTTTGGCAGAATTCTCCAGTACCTTTTCAGCAACGTCTGGCTAGACACCTTTACAAGAGCAGTGTTCGTTGAATTTACAGTCTACAATGCCAATGTGAATCTTTTCTGCATCGTAAATCTGATGTTCGAAACAAATGCTTTAGGTGAGAGCCTTTTTTAACTTACACATTTCAGAAGACAGCAAGCAATGCATCTACAGGTTGGATATTTACATGCTGTCAGTGCTTACCGAGTTCTTGATTCAGTAAACAGAAGTTTGTTAACAACTCTAATAATGGCAGAATCAATAAAAAAATTACAAACCATTTAGAAGTTGATGTAGATATAATACTTATGGAGTGCCACAGTAATGCAGACCATAAGGGCATATTTTATGTTTGCTCATGCTGTAGTCATCTGCTGCTGAAGAAAGCACAGTACTGAAACTTAATCTCTAAAATGTACACAACAGGAACAAGAAAAATTGGTTCCTAATTATTTCAGCTAATCAATACAGTATTAAGAAAAAAAGCACAAGTAACAGAATCTGTCTTTTTTGTTCTAGAAACTTACAAAATATGGCTATGTAATCATTATAATATGTCATATAGATACAACAAAGAGAATAATGAAACTAGATTCTTGCTTGAACAGCATACAAAAAGTTTTAATCTGAACCGTAGCCTCCCTCAGGTCTGTCGCAGTATGGCAAAATGGCCAAACCAGACCACAGAACTAAGCTAATTTTCTTTTTAGAATGAGATTCAAATTTACATCTCCAGATCCTACTGTCACATTTTTGCATTTGTGGTCAAATCGAACTCTGCTCTGCTGGGATTACTATTATAAAAGAGAGTACTAGCACTCCAGAAACCATTGACTGTCTGAAATTCCTATTTGAGGAAAATTTGAAAGAACTCTTCTAAGGCTACTTACATAGTCAATATAAATCTTAGTCTGATAGCCTGATTCAGTCTCACATTGAAGTGAATGTGAGTATAGGGGTCTTACTGGTGAAGTAAATTGTTTGAATGAAAACGGAAAGATGTAATTATTAGAGCACTGAGGTGAATACTGTTATTTTTTAGGGGCCTTCTTCACAAGTGCAGAGCTGCAAAGTATCCGGCTTTACCCGTACACCAACAGTCTCCACATCTTTGTCATTGCAGCAGAAGTAATTTATTTCTTCTTTCTTGTCTACTACATGGTAGTACAGGTGAGATCCAATGGGAACTTCTGGTGCCAGGTATCATATTGCTTCTGGTTCTGATCTCATTTACAAATACTTCAGGTTGGTACTTGACTTCGGTAGTGCTGCTGCTGACTTGCCCCAATGGAATATCTGAATCAGACACTACATCTTTATTAAAACATAGGAAGGCAACATTTTATTTGGCAGGAATGCTTCTTTTGAGAAAGAAAATGATAAATCAGTGCAAGATGTAGTTATATGGATGTGCAGTAGTCTGTTTTACTGCAGAAGGGACAGCCCTAATCTTTAGAGGTGTATTGTATAATATGGAGCTGGAGACTGGAACAGTGAAACTGTTTTCACAGGGAAAACTTATGAAGACTCTGAGATGGAGATATTTCCACAGCAAGTGGAATCTCCTGGAGCTGGCCATTATATTGATTAGCTGGAGTGCCCTGTCAGTGTTTGTGAAGCGGACAATCCTAGGGACCCGAGACATCAGCTACTACCAGGAACACAAAGAGGAGTAAGTATTAATGCTAGCTAGTCCGTTCTTTGTCAGTGCTACTAACACAGAAACAGGTCACTTTTCCCAGACAGCAGCTTGTCTGTGCTAGATAACGCTAGCCCATATGTCTATATTCATGAAGCGTGTAAGCATTTCAGGGCTTGCATGTGTGTCAGCAACAGGATTTTCTGTTTTGCTCTAACAAAACATATTGCTCTAACAAAATCCAGCAGACTTGAGCACCAAGTCTCCCAGCCTAGCTGCGAGTTCCCCAGCTGCATCACCCTCTTCTGAATCAACAAGCCTTTCTGCTACAGGACATGCAGCCTGATAGCACATAATCTGCCTCACCCTTTGTTGTAGATAACCGTTCGGTAGAGGACAAAAATGGCTTATTTTATACAGAATGGAAAACAATAATGTCTGTTTAAAAAATATGGTCAAATGGGAAAGAGATCAAGGAATCACAGAATAATTTAGGTAGGAAGGGACCTTTCTGGGCCTCTGCTACAATCCTTTGCTTTGGTGCTAGATCAGGTTGCTCAGGGCCTCGTTTGTTGAGTTTTAAGTATCTCCAAGGATGGAGGTTCCACAGCCTCCTCAGACTCCCATTCCAGCACTTAATTACTCTCATGGTAAAAAAATGTTTTTTTCATATCCAGTTGGAATTTCTCTTGCTGCAATTTGTGACTATTGCCCCTTGTCCTTTTGCTGTGCAGATGCAAGAAGTGTCTGATTCCATCCTCTCTATAACTACCCACGAGGTAGTTGAGGACAGCAATTAGATGCCTCCTTAGCTTTCTTTTCTCTAGGCTGAACAAACCTAGCTCCCTCATCCCCCTCTCATATGTCCTGTACTCCAACCCCCTAACTCTCTCAGTGGCCCTCCACTGGCCTCACTCCATTTTGTCAGTGTCTCTTTCACTGGGGGACCCAAAACTGCACTCAGCATTCCAGACGCAGCCTCACAAGTGCTGAATGAGAGGAGAGAATAATCACTTCCTTTCACCTGATGGCTACGTTCTTGCTCATGTAGCATGTATATATCATATATGTATATGTCACATGCTACACTAGCATTACAGTTTTTTAAATCTTTTGGTGGTCATCTCTGCCATAAAAAAATTAGCTGTCTTTAACCTGTGACTAACTGAAAATCAGCAGCATTTGGGTTATACCCTCGACCCTCTCTCAGCTCTGGCTAATGCTGATATAAAACCCTGCCATGTGCTACTGACCTTTTGTCTGCACCCAGCAGGAAGTATGGAAAGAAACATTCAAGCAAGAGCTCAAGTTAGCCCTACACTGAAAACAAGTCCAGAGTGATTGGCTTTTCCAGTATACTCATTCATGCAGTGCAAAGGCTTCTATGTGCATTGTTTAATAAATCTTTTCTTTTTTCCTAACAGCTGTGTAAGCTTTAATGAAACAGCAACAGCTGATGCAGTTCTTGGCTACCTGATTGCTTTCCTAGTGCTTCTCTCCACAGTAAAACTGTGGCATCTACTGAGGCTCAACCCCAAACTAAACATGATCACTTCAACCCTAAGGAGGGCCTGGGGTGATATCTCTGGATTCATCACTGTTATTGCAATCATGTTCCTAGCCTATTCCATTGCCGTGAGTATCACTGTGGTTTCTATTGTTTGCAGTCTACATCCAGGTACTTGCAGATTGAATGACTTGTTCCTGAATGGTGAAAGTAATATGGGTTTGAAACATAAAACTAAATAAAGCTGTCTATATAAATCTTAGGTTAGCAGCTTGATGGCTGCAATATACTGCTTGAAGTCTGATTCTTCAGTGTAAGTGAAAGATAAGCTAAAATATCCACTTGTCTGTTCTTTGCAAATTGAAATTTAGAACATGTAATAGTTGTGATAAAAGAGCAAAATATAGGGAAATTCATTTTCTGCATAAAGCTCAAATCAAGGAGAACATATGAAGTACCATTTTCTGTTTGGCTGTTTTTTAAGTGGGAAATAATTATTTTTCCACCTATTATAGGAATTATGTAACTATTATGTAAATAAACTGTTCTTTTTCCTTCTAATGAGATTAAGAAATTATTTGACTGCAACTGTTTACTATTTATCTGAAATGTTTTGTATAAATCTTCTGGCAGAGGGATGTGGGAAATTCAGCACATCTCAGTTGCTAAACCACTGAAAAGCTTTAGCGGAAACCCTCTAAACAAGATCAAACCTGTAATGTGAAGGGCAATTTTGTGACAAACAGGACCTGCTGCAGCCTCTTTCTGCCTGACTTCCTGTTCCTAATCTCTCCCTTCTCCATCAGTGACACTCTCACAACTAAACAGCTTTAGGCACTAATGTGGCCACAAACTTAACAAGTAAAATAAGTGATAAGATTTTGTGTGGATCAGTTCCATTGCCGAGCCTGCTGTCACGTCATGCAAGTGCTGGAGTAGTGAAAGAGGGAGGCAGGAATATGTACGCAGGGATGAAAGAAAAGGTGAGACTGCAGCAGCCCCCATTTAAATTAGTGTAGGTTATTGTGAAGCCGTGTCCTGACATTACAGACACATGTAGGCCCACAAGATATATATGAAGAAAATAACTCCTTGGTTGCTGAGTGCAAACAAGCAAGCTACATATTTGAAAGGGTGAGTGGGCTATGTACTCACAGGCAAGTGTTTGTAACTGTGATGAATTTAGTCAATTATGCAGAGATAAATCTGCTGCTTCGGAGGTGGGCTAAATTACTTTCATGATTTTGTCATGCCTTTGCAGTTCTTTTACATATCTAGTGGCAAGCCGAGCAGGCATAAGACATTCACACATCCAAGAGATAAAAGAAAAAGGTCTTACAGTTAAAGCACATTCAGGAAGTGCAAATCCAGTTCTTATCTCTAGCCTAGACATCTTCTATGACCTTGTCAGGTGTCTTCCCTGATTATATACAAAAAAACGCACCCCAAAAATACTTCATATGACTCCAATGATAAACTAGGAGAGCTTTCTCCAAATATAATAGTCACTAGCTACATTTGCAGCAGGTACTCTGACTATGGTGCAAGATATGTCTCCTTTCCCCTGCAGACAAACCTGATATTTGGCTGGAAGCTCTACTCCTACAAAACTCTTTTTGATTCAGCAGAGACAATGGTCAGTCTTCAGCTAGGAATCTTCAACTATGAGGAGGTAACATCTCTAACTTTGAGAAATTTATTATTTGTATCATTAGCATCTCAGATATCCAATCATCAGATATGCTTTGAACTAGCAAATGGAAAGACTTTCAATTAGTGCTAGACAAGAATCTAATTTTGCAAGTTCTAGAGCCTCCTAAAGCAGACACCCTTTCTCAGTAAGACTAGAAAAGGACATTAGATGAAATATATCTCACGTCCCATTCTGAACATCAGTATGCTCACAATGAACCTTTCATTGAGAGAGGTGCTCGCATTTTAACTAGGTATGTTGCTTACAGACTGTTGGAAAGGATGAAGCAATTCCCTTAGAAAGCTATAGGCAGAAATGTGAGTGACACTCTGCATTCGTTCTGAATATTGACCCATCAGCTTCTCAAGAAAGGCAAGGCCTTCCACAACAGAGGAACTTTGTTACATTTATTTTTATTATTCTTGACCTTTTCATTAAGTTCTTTCAAATGTTACAATATCCTTCAGACAAATCTTTGTGGATTAAACTAGTTTTCAGACATCTCTGACTGTGAAGTCCTCCCTGGTGGATTTTTTTTTTTTTTAAATACCATGGATCCAAAAGGGTATGGGTATGTTTTTCACTTCTACATCCCACTCATGTTGCTAATCATGAAAATATATTCCTATGTTATAGCTTACATGAAAATGAGGTTTTTGAATTTCTATACAATCCTTAGTTGGTATGTGTCTGTGACAGTACGACTGGGTTTCTTTGTAAAGATACTACTAAGTAAAAGCATATAGAGATTTCATCTATACTTTGGTAGCTGAGGCATGATGGAGCTTAAGCTGTTTGTTCTGTGAATAAACAGATCTCCAGGCTTACCAACTTTCACATGAAACTTTCACACCATTATATTGACATGCAAACATTAAAAAAAAGAAAGATTGCCCATATTCATATATCATATAAATAAAAATATTTTATCCTTTTTACTATACTGTATCAAAGTATGAAAATGACTAAAGGAGAAAAATATATGAGTATGTAAATATATAAAAAATGTATATAAAATAATTTATTAGCCACAAGGATTTTCAAAATGACAAACTCCTTCTTTGAGTGTTAAACTGCTTATATGTATACCCTTTTGCTATAACCAAAATATGATGCCTTACCTTATTAATACTACAGGTCTTGGACTACAATCCAATTTTAGGCTCCTTCTTAATTGGATCCTGCATCATTTTCATGACATTTGTGGTGCTAAATTTGTTCATTTCAGTGATTCTGGTTGCTTTCAGTGAGGAGCAGAAGCATTATCAGGTGTGTTCATCTAAGCTCTTCTGTTCTTTAACATTTCTTGTGCAGTGCTTACTCATGACTTAGGTGTTTCACCAACCGATGAAATGCATGTAAACTCTGTCTTGCCCTTAAGAAGTCAACGTTTACACATAAAGAACACTTCAGATTCTGCAGATTCACACTGCCTGTTTCCATTCAGATGAGCCTCTGTTCAGAGTTAGTACCAAATCTTATCTGTAGTCTATATTACATTCACATACTAAATCCAGCCAAAGAAGAAGAAAAAACTTGGGCTCGTGTCCTAGCTTCATCAAAATCAGTGCCAAAACTACTAGTGTCTTCATGAGGACTATACAGCTCCTTTTAAAACATCACTCTAAGCATCTGACCCATTCAAGTTATTGATAGCATGGTGTGAAATCCAGCTTAGCACTACGGTACTGTCCAAAAGTCCTTAATGAATACTTGACTTTGTAAATGAAGTCAAGGGAGAAGAAAGCAAAAGAGATTACCAATAGAAAATACGATATGCTTGGTCTTTCTCATTTATGGCATCTAGAAATGAGGGGCTGCTAGTTGTATATACCACTAGTCGTATGGCAGTTAGCTAGCGAACTCCAGGCTCCAGTGGCAAGATTTCCGCAGATTTTGACAGAGCCAAAATTTCTTCTATTATGTACATATTCACCTACGGGCTATCTGGGACTTTTGTCTTGATAAAAATATTTGTGTGATGTTCTGCTTTGGCAGATATTCACCCTCTGCCTAGAGTGAAGGCACGTCAAGTATAGATTTTCTCTTGTAACTTTGGTTTCAGCAGAGACTGTATAGGTTTCTGGTCCATGTGTCCTAGTAACTTATTTCTGTTGTAATTCTTTTAGGCTTCAGAAGAAGAGGAGATTGTTGATCTAATGCTAATGAAACTTTTCAGTTTCTTTGGGATTAAATGCAAGAAGGAAGAGAAGCCAATCACTAATGATCAACCGGAATAACCTGTCAACAACAAATTGGTAACCATAATGAAAACCTGCTTTGTTCACGGATGAAGGAGTTTACTTTTTAACTGTCAGCTGCAGTGGCTAGACTTCGACTATAGCAGCTTCTGACTAAAATGCTGCCATTCAACCAATAAACTTTTGCTGCCTGATGTTATTATGGTGTACTAGCTGAAAAGTAATGCTAAATCTAAAATGAAATGTCCCAAAGTGCATCCTTCCTGTAGACTTAGCACCTGTATTCAATAAACACTAAGCGTCTGTTGCACTGTTTGGCTAACACCCATTGCTGTGTCAGCGAGGCGGCATCCAAAGATGGCGATCCAGTTACCGATCTATGATTAAAGCGTCCGGAAAGGATTTAAAACGTAACGTGTGCCGGCGCTGGGCTGCAAGTGTGCCCGAACTGCGGGCGCATTAAGGGCAGCGCGAGCAGGGCGCCGGCCCGGCCTGGCCGCCGCCGCGCGCGCCCCGCCCCCGCCGCCGCTCGCCCCGCCCCCGCCCCGCCCCCGCCGCCGCTCGCCCCGCCCCCGCCGCCCGCGGGAGGGCGCGCGGCAAAGATGGCGTTGCGAGTGCTGCGGCGGGTCGGGCCCGCCTTGGCGCCGCGCCTGTGGCCGCCCGCGCTGCGGCCGCCGGGGCCGCAGGTGCCCGCGGCCCGGAGGCTGGCGACCAGCTCGCTGGCGCTGTCGGGTGAGTGCGCTCGTCGCCCGGGGCGCGGAGCGGCAGGTCCGGCGCCAGGGTGCGTGTCCCCGGCGTGCCTGGGGCCCGCTGTGGCGGGAGAGCGGGCCGGCGCCTGCGGAGGGGCCCCGCCGCCTCGTGGAGGAGCTGCGGGGGCTTCCGAGCGGCCGCGCTGCGGGCGGGCGGGACAGGCACTGCGGACCGCCCGGGCCGAGGCGGGCGCGGGGAGACCGCGGCTGCGCTAGCGAAGCCCCGCTCCTGCTCGGGCGCGGAGCTAAGCGCCCGCGGAGCAGCGGCTCTGAGCGCAGCCTGCAGCCGGCCCGCTGCGCTGCAGCTGCTGCCCAGGTCACTACCTGCGTTTGTCTGCTAAGCTGTAGTTTACTAACGCACGCCAGAAATTTGTAACGGTAAATGAATTCTTAAGCGACTTTGCTGTCCCGTGTACAGCGTGATACGGAAGTTTACATACCTACCTGCCAGGCCCTAATGGGATTGGCAGAGCTTTGTATACAGAAGTACTTTATATTGATACATGTAGTTCAGCTGTCCTTTGCAGATAGGAGCCACGTAACAGCCTGGGTTTGGGTGCTGCAGCTCCAGTGAACTATTCCGCTCTCGTACTGAGCCGTTAGGATTACAGCAGAGCAGCCATGCGAGGATGAATGGCGCTCAGGCTGCGTGGACTCAGCCGGCTCATCCAGGCTAGCGGGACGCACGCAGGGGTTGTCTGTGTGAGAACTGGAGCGCAGCCTCGCAAGATGGCTGAGCCTGTGAAGTGGATCCCCATGGCCGAAAGGGGCAATTGCTCTCTCCCTGCTTTTGGTAGTGCAGTTTCACCTATCCCTTGTTTCGGTGCTGATGCTCCTCTGATTTCTCATCCCGTGAGAAGCTGCTTCACTTCCCTGAACTGCCGGAAAACTGACCTCACAGCCATGCTGCAGTCTGAGCTGTCAAAGCTGATCTGAGTGCTGTCTGCCTTCCATTGTGTGGCCTTGTTCCCCTCCTGGCCCCCACCAGAACCCTCACTGAGCGGGCTGAGTAAGGAGAAAATGAACTCGAGGCAAAAGTGGATAGCTGCTTCTTCAATTAGCATGCTGAAATAGCTTGCTGATGGATTCAAGGAGCATCATCAACAGTACAAGAGGGGCAAAAATGTGTGGATGGCAAGGACAGGCCTGCAGCAGCCCCGCAGTTAGATTGGTTCAGGCTGGCAGGAGATCTGAGCCGGATTTTCAGGGCCTTGGGCCTGTTCACATTAAAGCAGCTTGGGTCAGTCTAACCAATGCCTGTGCAGTATAGCTGCACTAGTATTAAGGCAGAAGATAGACTTTTGCATTGGTGCATTTTTGCATTTATGCAGTTAATTCTGACAATATCTACTGCTGTCAAAACTTGATTTGAATGAAGGTTAGCCACAGAAGTCTGAAAACAGGATCTGTAGTACTCTAGACAACGGAAGTGCAAAGGAGAAGGTAGGGCTGGAGAAGAGAAGGAGAATACACTATAAAAGCAATGTCTACTACTAAGAATAAGTCATTAATTTTCTTCCAGATAGCATTTAACCTAGCCTCCTGCTGCCTTTGCAAGTAAAAGAAATAATATTTTTATTGGTCATTACTTGCAAATCAGATGAATCAAGAGCTAAACTTTTTTACTACTGTAATTGTTTACTATGCCCATCATTTTTCTATAGCTATAACTTGAAGGTAATAACATAAATCATACCTTTGTTTTAGGCAGAGAGGAAACATTTTGTATGCCTGTTTGTGGAGGTGTGAGTTTTACTTCACTCTTCAGGCATATCTTTATGAAATACTTAATAGAGGCAGGCTACGTTAAATGAAGATTTGAATTTAGAATGCACTAGTTAAACTGAAAACAGTCATGTTGAAGTTGATGAAGTTAGAGTAAATTCAGCTGCTCTTCTGAAAAAGAATACTTACAGAAGAGGTTTGGTATGCTTTGATATCATATTCGTTTAATCTGATTTATTTAATGTGCTGATTGCATAAGTTCAAAGTTCAAATTTTGAGATTACTTATTAACGCTCTCTAATTTGGCCTTGGATTTATTTACAGTGTGTGTTACATGGTTAGAATTTTTCTTATGTGCTCTTCTAACAGTCTGCTTTGTTCTAAATTAAGCCTGAAATCTTCTGTCTTTCTCTCTCTTTTTTAATCCTTCTTTATAAATGCATCTTATACAATATTATTATTCTACATAAAAAGGTACCAGCTGGCTTCTTTGTGGTTGTGTCGTTCTCTGTTCTCACGGTTCATTACTCATTTCCAGTGACATTTCTATTATCCATGGATTTAATGTCTTGACCTAAAATGATTTACAAGATACTTGGTTTCTTCTGTTCATCAGAATATGTCCTGAGAAATTTATGTAGGTTTAAATAATGCTAGCTGAAATCTCTGCTTTTTCTGATTGATACTGCGTGGAAAATAAACATGCAAAATATTTTGAGTAAAATGCAAATATTAAGTATACTCTGAAAAGGATATACACAATTGTCTATACTTGCAAAAATGTCTATTGTGCTATGTAGTTCTAGAAAACTTAGACCATCTTAAAAGATAAACCATTTAGAAGACTTGCTTCTGTTACACGTGCTCAGAAGTTAATGAGAGGGTCACTACAATTAAAACAGCTCAAAACATTACTGACTTAAAGTGGAAAGATTTTAGCGCGTCTATAGCAAGAACTTCTCCTTTCCTTCATGCACAAGTTTACAAAATAAGCAAGGCTTTGTCAAGTTTAGTTTCTCTAGGGAAACTTAGGAGTCCGTCCCAGAGGAGAAGCCCAAGAGGAGAATTTTGGAGCCAAAAGGAAGGCCCAGCTGCACTGATGTGGCACTAATCACCCAGGAAGTTCAGTTTAAGAAGTTATCTTCAAGTTCTGGAATGTCCCTCGTCTGATTGGACTAGTGCTAAAAGTGAAGATTTAAAAGAAAAAAACTGGAAAGAAGGAATCTTAGTGGAAACACTACAAGTGAGAAAAAGAACAAAGCAGGCTGAAAATTCTCAGAGCAAGAAAAGTTCTGGGTCAAATGCTGGGAAGACAAATGTCATCTGTTTCAATTACTTCTCTTGAAGTTTTTCCGTATGGTTTTATAGAAAGAGGTGCTTTCAATAATAAAACCTGTCATGAATCTTACAGACCTAAATTATATGCAAAATTGTGAGATTGTTGTGAAAAGATTTAACAGGGTCTTAAATATGCTTATTTTAAGAACATCATATTAGTTATTCTGAATAGTTTTACAGTAACGGTATTAACAGAGAACAAATTCTTTTAGGTAACAGTTACCTGTATGAGTGGCCTTATTAATTTGCCCAATATTAATTGGGCTTAATTTTACATAGATCTGTGGCAACGTTAAACAGGTGAGAAATAGACCTTACAGAAAATGTCAGCAGGAGGGAGGGCAATCAGCCACTTAAAATAGCTAGATTGCAACTCTTCACTGCAACTGATGGCTCTATTTAAGTATGCAGTACCTTGAATGAGATGTTGGAATGGTCACGTTTTTCCAGCATGTCATTCACACTGTCCTTGTTGAGAATAATAAAGTGGTTGGCAGAAATAATCACTGAACAGGTTGGAAAAGCCACTAAGCTATTATGCAGATGTGTAACTGTAAGTAAAGTACACATATGCACTTTTGATTTATACTTCTGTGAACTAGAACTACTCCTTTTGCTCCTGTACTGTATCAGTCTTTGTGATTACACAGGAACTAGTAATGCTATCAGCAATACCCCTAGTAAGCTTCTGTTGTGCCGCTGAAGATGTCATGAATGGAACAAAGTGCTTCTGTAATTTGCACTGTTGTCTTAAATATTTTCCAGGAAAAACAGACAAAAAGCTAACCTCAGTAAAAAAAAAAAACAAAAAACAGCAGGGTTTAAACCTGCAAATGTATTATTGTATCTAAGCAAGCAACATGTCATGTACTTCTAAAATACCAAGTTTGTTTCATTTTAGCCCGCAAATTCACAGACAAGCATGAGTGGATATCAGTTGAAAATGGTATCGGAACAGTAGGAATCAGCAATTTTGCACAGGTATTGATTTTTTTTTTTTCCTCCTACCCAAGCTTGCAATATTTACTTATACATACCTGCTCTTGTCCTTGCTCTTTGGATAGATACTGTTTTTTTTTTTAATTATTATTGTTCTAATTGCATATACTATACACTGAGATTTTGGACTTAGAGCTATCACATTGTTTATAAAATTAATGCTACTTCAGCATTCTCTGATAAATTCTTAATCACTTCAGATCAAGCCTATGGAGAGCTGAACTTGATAAGAAACTTAATAGTTCAGTTGAATTTAAAACCTCTTTTATCACTTCAGTTTTTATAGACTTTCAGAACACATGGTTATACAAAGAAGTTGCCATGTACTTTTCAGGCCAAATTCCACTTGAATATGGTGCAACTCCTCTGGCTAAAGAACAATTGTGAATAGAAATACAATGTGGCATATATTTCTTAATCTAAGATAGTGGTGGTCAGGGGTTCTTTAAGAAGATCAGATATTTTCTCATCCTGCCTGAAGGAATCTCTATATAATCCTTATTCAGCCTTAGGATTATTAATACTGTAATAGATAAACAATAATTTGGCATTTGGGGCATGATTTTCATTACATTTTAAAAGATATATATATATGCATATATATACATATATATACACATATTTTTTTTTTAAACAAAAAAACCCAAAGTGATTTCCATTATGAATGTGTAATCCTTAAAAAGAATGAGAGCTAAATTGGGTGGGAGGAGGCAAGAAAGGGGGAGAAAAAACTTGTATACTCCATTGGTTCTGGAGTTACTGTATCAAATATCTCCTACATACAGTTTCTTTAATGTATGCTTTGATTCATTTGTTTTTCTTTTAAGGAAGCATTAGGAGATGTTGTTTATTGTAGCCTTCCAGAAGTTGGGACCAAGTTGAATAAACATGGTAAGTTCAGCTATAGTTTCTAATGAAATAATTATTATATTTATCTCACTCAGCCTTTGCAAAGTTGAATTTTATGAATTAATCTTTATGTTCATTAATACCATTATACATCTTCTGGATGCAAAATTAATTCAGGTATTTCTAAGATAGACCGCGGCTTTATTTTCAGACTCTGTCAGATAAAACTAAACAAACCTTAGGCCATGCATAATAGCAGAGACAATCTACCTTTTAAACTGTGAAGACATTTATTTAAAAAACAAATACTTGAAATACATTTTTGTAATAATTCTGTTTATACTCTGCTTTTAAAATACACTTATTTTTATGCTTTGATTTGAACTTCTTGCTAGCGTTTAGGCTGATTATCTGTGATTCTGCAACTATGCATTTCATGAGTTGCAATGTAAGAAACAGTAAGATTTAATTGATATCAAGCTCTAATTTTTCTGTGAACATACAAACTCAGTAATTTCTGGTATCAACTGTAATCATAGGTTGTTCTACCCATTAGCAACTTAGAAATTGTTATGTTCTTAATCTTGCAGTTATGTAATTTTACATGTTAAAGAAGAGTGAGCATTAGCAGGTAGAAAGGAAAAGCCTATGTTGTATTTATATGGAGCGCTTGTCATTAGCCTGAGATGCTGCAGAACAAGAATATAAATTGCTGAGGTAAAATAGCAGGCCTTTCTTTTGACATCCTTCTTGTGTAATAGGTCCCAATAGAACTGTTTCAGCCAAATCTATACATTGGCTTGAATAGTGAATGTTACACAAAAGCTCTTTCTGTTTAGGACTTTAATTAACCAATTTGTAGTTTAATTTTATCAGAAGGAATTTCATTTCCATTTAGTTCTTGCTTTCCTACCAGTCTGGCCTTAATCTAATTCCAGGCCTTCCCAGGAGATGTTCTCTGATTCCCTGTGCTCATGCCTAGCTGTCTTCTGACAGCTCCATGTTCCTCCACCCTGTCTTGTTTCTCTGTGGTTTAGAGTTACTCTGACTAATGTTGCTTCAGGCATCATTTCCATAACTGCATATAAAATACAAAAAAGGGAAGGACAGCTGGATGGTTCCAATGTCGTGCTCCTGAACACTAATGGGTGTTTTCCAATGAGTGCAAATGTAACATTTGATAGTGTTTCTGAAGAAAAATGGAGACTCCTGAAACTGTGGCTGCATCTGTTCTGTAGACAAATTATATAGAGAAAGGTTTAAGTGCTACACAGAAGGCATATTTAGACCTGTTGCAGCAAGAGCTGGATGCAGCTCCTTCTAACCTTACCTCATATCATGCTGTAGGGCTTTAACTAAAGGACTAGCCAAATATAAGACATATCCATCCCTTCTAATAGTAGCCAGCTACTATTATAATAGCTAGTGTTATACAAGTTCCCTAGAATAATTGAGGAGCATAAACTTCAAATTTAGTACTTCTGATCATTGTCATAATATTGATGACTTCAGTCTCTTTGAAAGTTTCCTTGTTCAATATTAAGGCACTTCTTTCATTGGCCAGGTCATCATCAGAGTATCTGTCTGCAAAACTAAATCATTTCATATATTCCTCCTAGGAGCATTAAATCATATTGTGTGTTTCAGATGAGTTTGGAGCCCTGGAAAGTGTGAAAGCTGCTAGTGAACTCTATTCTCCTCTCACCGGAGAAGTGACTGAAATTAACGCTGCCCTTGCAGAAAATCCAGGGCTCGTCAATAAATCTTGTTATCAAGATGGTAAGATGTCATTTTTATCTTTCAATAAAGAATACCACCTGGATCCTGACAGTGTTGCTTGCTATCACAGATAGATATGTGATTTTTAATTCTTCAGGTTTAATGGTGTGGAGGATTAAAATGGAATGTATTGAATATAGCTCAAGTCCAATAAAATTTATAGCATGAAAGCATTATTGTAGTCTTGTCTTTGCTGCCAACTTTTTTGCAATGTTTTCTTTTCAGACATAGATTGGGGTTGAATTTAAATTTCCCTTCATTGCATTTCCATTTTTTGATCCTGTAACAGCTCAAGATACTGGGTGGTCAGGTTTTTTTACTCTCTCTAAATAGCATTTCTTTAATGCCACTGACAGAGACGGTACTGCTTTAGATAACTGGTCTGACTCGGGCTATTTCTTATAAGAGACTTTTTCTCAAGTTTCTAAACATTGTTTTGCTGGCACAAGACACTGAAGTCCTGCTGATTCTACCACAGCATTACAGAACTTGTATGTCTACCAGGGCGTATTTTTCTAAGGAGGTAACATGAAGGTCTCTTTCTTGTAGGATATTGGCAACTGTGTTTCTTTCTAATTTCTTAACTACAGGTTGGCTTATCAAGATGACTGTGGAAAACCCCACTGAACTTGATGAACTGATGAATGAAGATGCCTATGAGAAATACATAAAATCCATTGAGGACTGAGCTGGAATACTGAAATAAACCCATATAAAATATTTCAGTGTAGTTTGTCATAAATCAGTGGAGAAAATCCAGTTTTGGCAACCTGAAAAATACATCACTTATGATCCCATATACAAAAGAAATAATTGCAGTGCTAAAATGTTTAACATCTGCAAACCGACTAGGGCTTTTTCTTATTCTAAATTGCCTGATTTGTGTAACTTTGAGACTTCCAATCTATGCTATTTTGGAAAGCAAAAAATATATTTGTTGAAATAGGTACCTCCCAAGTGTCATTTGACAATCAAATTTAATATATAACAGCCTTAATACATTAATATGGTAACTCTGTAATAGGCATATGACTTATTTTGTGTTCTGTACTACAGCTTTCCCTGAAATATTTTTCTACCACTCTTAAGATAGTGGAAAAGCAGTGTCTCCCTAACCTCTTAATATTTTTTCTAATTATAGTTGCCAAGATGATACCAAAAGAGAGAAGCTATACAAACTACCTCTCTGCATGATTTTTACATGTTTTGCTTCTTTACAGAACTAGAATCCTGTATGTGTTCCCTCTTCATTTTATTATGTAATCAAATAGCCCTTACAAAGGTATAGTTCTTCTCTTTTGACTTACTTTCTTAGTATGCAAAACTCACGCAATGATACAGTTTATCAGGGTTCTCAAGTGGATTGTTTAGGCCATATTTCTTTTCTAGACTAAGCAAACACTATGTATGTCACAAGAACATCTAATTAAGAAATTTTACATCTTGCGCTTAGCAATTGTGGTGATCTCAGAAGAGTAAATGCTCTTGAAAACTGTGTGATCAGTGATCACATCTGTGATCAACACTTTGGCGTATAACTTAAACATATGTGCCTGTCTCTAGGAACAAGTAGGCGTACTGCTGTCATGAGGATGTAATGGGAATGAACTGAAACTTTCATTTCCTAAACCAGTAAACTAAAGCTGCTGACTCCATTAGACTTAATATTTAATGAATTCACAAACATGCACTCAAAGTTGATGTGACATCTAAGGGCAAGGCTGAGTTGTGTGGACCAGCATTTTGGGAAAATGTAAGAGTACAACAGAGTTCTAGACTAAAGTTTTTTTCCCCAATTTTACAATAGTGGTTTGAAGCGAACTACAAAACAGCAGAAGCAAAAACTAAGTACACTTAAGTTGATCTAAGACGAAACAGGAATGTTTAATCCATGTAAGAAGACAAAGGTAGAATTACAATTCCTTTGGAAGTTACTTTGAAACTGCAGCTGTTCTAGACAGGCTGAAATACACTGCAGGCTCTACAGAAACCTCTTTTTAAAACTTTCTAATGTATAAAAATGTAGGCACCTATTTTAAGATCTGAAAGGATGTCAAAACAGTTGGTGTTTTTTGAAATCCGAAGATCTAAATTTTTCGTAAACAAGTCCCAGATGAACACCCTGCCAAGAGATAGACCACTCTGTGTCTAAGATGAGACCATCTCTTCTCCTCACGAGTTTGGAAAGAGTGGGTTTGGCTGTTCCAGAGAAGTCTTGACTTGGCAGTGGTTGATAAACAAAAAGCTCCAGTAAATCTGAATGTAAGTAAGTGCTTTAAGAATGGTCAGTACTTATCCATTATTCACAGTATCATGCAGTATTCACGAGAGACTTGTGACAACAGTCAAGGCCTGGAGACATGGAAGTTTGATCCTTGCCTCTGTTACAGACTCCCTCATGTCAGTTGGGGTCTTTAACTGCCCTGTGCACCTTCTGAAAGGAAAGAGAAAGTTTCATTCAAATTAGAATGAGTGCAGGCAAATGAACATAGGAATGCATGAAAATGTTTCAATTTGTTGTTTCTTCCACCTCTACTCTCTTCATCTTTACAAGAGAGTAATTAATGATATGCCCTTCATTCACTGCCATATATGACCTTTTTGGATCTCCCCTTAAGGTTAGTCCAGAGCACTGTAAAGCATTTTTATGTACTTTTGCCTTGAAAATATTTGTATTCTTTCCTTTTGATCAATGAAATATGAAAGTCACTCCTGTAAATCCCTAAGGAACTTGTCACTTAACTTGAGGAATAGTAAAAACTGGAAAGTCTGGTCTCTTCCTCAAGCTTTGCCCTCATCTGTGTATTAATAGAGTTTATAAGGTTACACAAATGACAACTTTCTGGAGAAACCATCTGAAAGAGAATTCCACCTTTCTTTTATGCCAAACAGTTGGAGAAGGGATGTTCTTTTGTTTAAGGAAGAGGACCAGGAACCTCTCTGTTCCTAGTTCCTTTAGGGTTTGCTATGACCTTGAAGTGATTTATTAAATCTACCACTACCTCTGCAAATGGGAGCAGTGATACTTAGGTGCCTTTCTTGTATGGTTTTGCTGAGGGCTCAGGTCTTCTGCAGCTATTTAGACCAAAGGGTGTCTATCAAAGTGAGCAGTGTTTTCATATCTTTGTATAAGCCACCCAACTGCCTAAATTACATTATGAAATTATTCACCTGTGATTGATGCGTACTACCCAAGCAGGGCTTCTAGACCTCACACAGTCCCACAGCTTCACTAAATTCATCAGAAGCAAACTTCAGACAGATCAGTGTGCACTGATTTAAGCCAGACTGTGCAAGAGCAAAAATGCAAAACTTGCCAAGATGAATCAATAAAGAATCTTTTTAATAGAATCATCGAAATAAAAACATGGAGTGAATATGTATTAGTTTTGGACTACGGCATACTTTATTCTAAATGCTTTTGTATAAATTGTAGGGGGAAAAAAGAAATTGTTCGGCAGTGTGCTCCTATAGAAAATGAATAAAGGAGATGATGATTTTTCACAAAACAACCACTTTGTCTCTGGCTCTTAAGTCTTGATTCTGAGGGGAGACCTAAAAAGTATCTTTAACAGATGAGCTTGAGAACTTAAAACTCATAATTACTGGATACTAAATGTTACAGACTCAGTACGGAGATTGGTTTTATAGCCAATTATAATTTCCATGCTTCTCCCACAAGCAGTAATTAAGTCTCTATCTCATAGGGGTTAACTGTATCATCACCTTTCCTCTTGCCAACACCTTCTTTCTGTTCCACAAATATCAACCCATTTTTCTTTCAAATTATATAGGTGAATAATACAAGCTAAACTTGGAGCTATTCTTTTCAATCCATACTCAGTTTTGAAGATTTTTATCTATTTCAAACCTGAAAGCATTGCATACCAAAAATTTTTCTGTTTTCCAACCAATAAAATACTGCCTCTCCCTATGAATCTTGATGCATCATGTATGTAAGATTCAGGTATTGTTACTTATGATCATAGGAAAAAAACAATGGTATAGAACTGAAAGAACAAAAATACAGAAATAATAACAGTTGATGTTTTGAGGTGGTGACATTCCAGTACTGCTATGTCTCTGTAGATTCTGCATCATGATTTTTCTTTAAGTAACATGTTACATAGATGCATCAAACTGTTATTGCACACAGCTAGTGAACCATCATTTAATTTCAGTAACGAAGAAGAGCTGTTAAATAGATTAACATTGCATCTATCGTAGTAAGTATTGGAAACGTGTGTATGACAATATTGTTTTAATTTGTCAGGAGATTTCATTATGAATATATAAAGGACAATGTCAACTTCGCTGTCATTAAATTAGCAGTAAGATAATTACCTAAGAAGCTCTGATGATTAGGTTACAAGTGTGTCATATCTCTATTTCTTAACCACAGCATGAGTGACATTTCTAATGCTCATTCCGAGTTAAAAAAGAAATCATCGTATACTTCCACCACATGGTGGCACTCAAAATGTTAACGATGATAGTGGTACAGTGGAAAGGTAAGGAGGACTGGGAAGGGAGGTCAGCCCACTTTTCTGCTTCAGCAGTTTACTCTCTAAAAGACACTGCATTGACTCCTCAGCTTCAGTGTCATTTAATTTCCTAAGTCAACTTCAAGACCAGAAAAAAATTAAGCATTTCTTGCTTCACTGAAAATGTTTAAGAATCACTCCTCCCAGAACTATATGTAACAAAACAATTCACTGCAACCTCATTTTATCATCTTTCCTCTCTCCTGCTCTCCTTGTTTCCTGCAGCATGTCTAAAATTGTCAGCTTGTCAAGATAGGGATGGGGGGGGTGGATCTGAAATTTTACCAAGTTCCAAGTATGGTCCTATCCACTACATAAGTAGAAGTATTTTCATTAATCCAGCAGGGATTGCTTGGGAGCTTTGGCAAACATATTCTTCCATCAAAGTTACAGGCAAAACTGCTTTTAGCATTAATGGAAGCTGAATCAGTCTTAGAGACTGCAAAATTCACCCACAGAACACAGGACCGCTTTTACAGAGAATAGTGATGTATTTTAATGTGGTGAAATGCAAATGGGTTGATGAAAAACTGAACGTCTTTTGGAAAGCCATTCCTGGGGAATTTGACCTGATGGATGTAAGAAAAATTGGAAAGCACCTTGAGCAAGACGCAGAGCCTTATCAACGTAAATTACCAGCAAGGTATGCTCTAGACGGTACGAGCTGGAGACAAATTTTGAGAGCAGCCTAGATTGCCTAGGAGTGTCCTGAATGTCATTTTCTTTACTGTTGCCATAATATTTGAGACATCACTGTAGCATAAATCATTGGCAAGGGTATTTAGTCAGGGGTATTTTAATTGGTTAGTTTCCTTTACAATATTGATATCCCTCTCTTCCTGATAAAGGATAATTTAGTCATTTCAGACCTGATCTATTTTAATGCAACACCAATGTTCTACACCCTCTGCTATTAGACTATTTTGTCATTTGTTTATAGTGTTTAATTATTTATGCTGTTGAATGTATTTCGCTCGGAGATGCATTTTAATGGAGGTACAGCACTTTAGCCTTTCTCTAACCATGAAAAACAATCCACAAGATAGAAGGATGAGGCTGCACTTCTTAGAACACAAGAGTATTTCTTTTGTCAATCATCACTCCCTCCCTTCTTCACCACAGGTATCTGGATCAAGAGAAAATGACTGAGAATTAAATATTCTTGGCAATTCTTGTCTGTTCTGACAACCTCCTAACTCATGCCCAAATTGGTAGAGCAAAGTCAGTGATAAAACTGCTATAATACCACCACTGCATACCTTTCTTTTTGCTTTCACATATGATCCTCAGCTACAACTGAAATATTTTTGTCAGCTTTTTGCTAGACTGCAGGGCATTTCTTAAATCAGACTGTCCTAATAAACATGTCACACAATACAGACAAAAATTCAGCTATTCAAAACCTTTGAAGGGAATTTTTTTCTACTTTCCCATTATCTTCCATAGGTTTATCTCCACTAGTAAGTAGATCATCCTGTGTTTATACACACATTCTGTTCTCTCCTGCCATAAATCTCTGATTTTATTACATAAGTATCACTGGTTATGTCAATCATAGGTACTGCCAGCAGGGCCTAGTTGCAGCAAAGAATCTAAAGCAATGATATAAAATGCATGTGTACAAGCAAATCCTGTCTCTTCCATAGTTATTGCCCTTTCTCCAGTCCCTGCCTGCTGGAAAGGGAAAGGATGGAGATGAAAGGGAGCAAAGAAGATGGGTTCAGGAAGGTCATGAAGATGGGATGAAGCTCAGTTGGTACAATGTGGTAAAGTGCTTAAGCTTGAAAAGACCCACTTTCCTTCACTCACAAAGACTGGCTCAGGAATAAGCAGAAAGAAGACGACCTCAGAACTAACTGAATTAAGTTTTTCCATTTCTGCCCCAGACCAAATTAAAGAAACCTGCATTACCCCAGCTGTCTAGTAACTTACCCTATGAACTAGGACTTGGTTGGGAATAACTGCACATATGTGTCCAATGCACTGATGTAGCAAAAAGAGGTAACTGACAGACAACAGGCTCCAGCTACTTCTTCTCTACCACCTGCTCTCTGGACAGAGGCCCCTGCTTCTATGGGATCTACAGAAGTACTGTTTCAGATGGAGAATCTAACATAGTCTCACTCGAGAACAATGTAAACCTATGCCTTTTTTTTTTTGCATTTAAGAGCACTCTGTCACATCATTATAATCTTAACCCAGAACTGTAATCTTAAAACTTCAGGATCATTCAAGTATAACTGCATTTTTAAATTCAAAGTATAAGCCTTACCAAAGAGAATAGGAAATTGCATTCTATTATTCTGATTATTATACTCTAATATTTATACAGTGGCACCTTAAGAAAACAGATCTAGATTCTGTATTTTATGTGAGCTAAGAGTTTGCTTTTACTTGAACAAAAAGATTAGACTGGCATTTAATCAGAAAACATTCCCTCTGGAAAAAAAAAAAAAGAATTCTGGGGTTACATTTTATTTACTTTGCCTTTCCAATGACATCAAGGAAAACAGTAATAATAATATACAGACAACTAAGCAGACATTTTGATAAGAGTATAGTAAAATAAGTTGTGTTGTATAGAAAAATAAGTTGTACAAAATATATGAGAACAGACATGTAACTTTTATTCTCCCGATGCCTATATGGCTATCTTTATCATATAGAAGGGCTAAAAAGTTTTGGTCAGCAAAAAGCTGACATCAGTTCTTGACACTATAAGATAAGGTGCTATCTACTGGAAGACTGTGAAAACTAGTGCATTATAAGAATTCAAGAAACAAGTATTCTGAACTCAGCAATTGACAAGGAAAGACTTTTTACAAGAGTCTTTAAGATTCATTTAGCTAATATCTAGATAACCTCAATTTTCCATCACCACCATCTCCATCACTGGGGGAGAAAGTATGCGTTGGTTAAAGAGAGAGCACTACTGTGGTTACTGCTCAGTATACATGGGGCTTAGAAAGCTTCCTTCTAGTGCAAGTGGTCCTTCAGCACTGGACAATTTAAACTGGTTTTTTTTTTAATAAAATAAACAAAAACACAGTTCTCAGGTATCTCATGCATCCCTTCCATGACAGCCACTCCCTCCAAGAAAGATGTATTCCTGTACCTTCTAGTACCTACAATTGGCTTTTGGCAGCTACATGCTGAAACTGCAATGAGAATGCTCCAACTGTTGCTAGTTACTGCAATGATGCAAAACTGGGACAGCGTAAAGCCACAAAGAATTAAAATACCGGCATCCCTTTCTGAACTACAGAACGCTATAATGGCTATGTCTGTAAACTGCGTAAAGATACAAGACTACAAAGCTAGCTACGCACGTTTATGCCAACCAATAATCTCATCCGAACTTCTTGAATAACAGTTATACTTAACATTACTTACAACAAACCAGAAGACCAGATTTCCAAAAGAACTCAGCATACAGCAGCTTCCATAGAGAACACTCTTAATGGAGACTGCTTGAAGACAAGTCGATTTGAAAACCTGGCCCAAAGGTTAAATGATTGTCTTCAGAGGTTAAGGTACATTACCTAATGTCTTCCTATGTGTACTACAGATAAATCAGAACATTTTTTTAAAGTTGTCAACCAGAAGGAACTCATGTTTTTTCAGTCAAAAAACAGGTTCATATTTACGACACAATCACAATTTGTATCATTCATATTTAATGATAGATAGAAGCTACAGGTTTATAAATATATATTTTTCATAGTTGTGACAACCAGTGACTAGATATAGTTTTAGTGGAAAATAGTCTGAAATACAGTAAGGCTAGATAAATTACAAGGCATTATTACAAAAAGTTGATTCTGAACTTTTGGTGATATTATATTATTTTTACAAACATTAAAAATAAACATTATTTAGTGCTGTATAAACACTGCAGAAGAAACTACAACCAAGAGCAGCTTACCAGTTCAATTTAAAGTTAAGAAACAACTTTTTTTTTTTAAACAAAGTCAAGGTAAATCAAAGCAACAATGACAAAAATTTGCGTGTTACAGAACATTGTCTTGAACAGGCAGCAGTGCCATCACTGAGAGAAATAATTTGTTTACCACTGTACATGAGAAGTTAGGTTGGTTTAAATCATTTCAAGAATAGTTAATTTTCTATCACAGTAGTCAATTTTCCTGCACTACAACATGGATTCCAAACCAGATGCTGGCAGGTTTTTGCATTCAAGTAGAGCCCATTTTACATCAAGCTATGATATCCTGGCCCTCTTAAAATGTAGGAACTTCATGGGAGGGTGCCCCTCCATGAAGCCACTCACAAGATCTATATGAACATCCATTATACCACAGTTTAGAAATTGGACTTGAGAGCAATCCCAGCGAACTTCCGTTCTACTACTTGGGCTCAATTGAAAAAAATATATATATATAAGATTTACCAATTTAAAACTGTAATACAATTCAGCTTATTTCTAAGATACGAAGATAAAAAAAAATTAAAACTCACAAAAGTAACGCAACAAACAATTTTTCTTTCCGGAAGGTGAAAGAGTAGAGAAAGGTGTTATGCATGAGACATCATGACCCAATTTTATGAATTATTGTTTTGTTACCATTATTCAAAGGAGAATGATTATGACTTTGTGAAGTCAGACTGGACAAAAAAGAGCCTAAAAATATAATACTATTTAAGACACAAAGTTTCCCTATTGACATATTTAACAGAATATTCTATATACAACATACAGATACAGAAACTTTAACCATTGAAGTTAATCCCTACAAAAACAGGTGTACCACAGTATTGCATAGAAAAAAATCCCTGGTATAAATATGCTTGCACTGGAGACTAGGACGTTTTGCCTTCCTTATCAAATCAAAGCACATACATTTTTAAAAAGCACATCTCACATTTTATTATATTTTTCTTAGCTATATTCTTTGGAATTACTAGTGTATGTGTTATGTCAAGCATATTTTTATTCTGCATGCTACTGTTTAATATTAAAAGACTAAAACTGAAAGGAAAACTGCTTTCCACTTCCCTCAAAAAACTATAACATAAAAGAATTTTCCTATGATGCATGAAAATAAAATCGGACCTTTCTCAAAAAGAGAAAGCTCAAACAAAACCCAAAAGAGCTGAATGAATAGGATGCTCATATAAGATAGGAAAATCCAGGTCCAAACCTCCGCTCTATAAAATAATTTAAAAGCAATGTTTAAAAGTTGAATAAAGAGTCCAGCCTCAGGAATAGCCAATGGTTTCACAGTTCAGTATTCACTTTGATTGTGGAAGACCTACATTCAAGTCCATACATGAAATTAAGAAGTACTCTTACTGCTTAGCTATTTTAGAGCAATTCTCTCAAATAAGCTGATCCTGAGAAAACCTTCCTATTGAAACAGATATGTTTCCCTGAACATGTTTCAATTTTGAAAAGTCACCATCTTACATTTAAAAAAATCCCAATCAGCTCTACATAAGACTGTATTTTTCTTTTACAGCAAAATTGACTACTTTTACTTCCTACCTTAAACTATTTATGTTCATAAAGCTTTAATTTCACTATTCAAAATATTTTCATTTCAATAAGTAATCCTTTCATATTATCAGATCATGTATACATGAAATGCATACAGAATTACTGGTGATTTGCCAAAAAGCCATGCAGGATAATTTGAAGATAGAAGTCATTTTCTTCAGATATTCCTTATAGTGAGCACTTTAATTTCATGATACAAACTGTGCAGACAGATTAAATCCATTCATAAGTATTAATGATATGCATTATGCAGCATCAAATAACAGTAAAAGCTGAAAAGATGGTAATGTCTACACAAATACATTTCATAAAAAACTAGAATTTCTGGTTTCACATAGAATATATATTTAGAATTATATCTATAAGAGGTGAATATACACAATAAATATATTTTCTTGTATTAAATACAGTCACAGGGTTTTTTTTACTTAAATACATAATTTTAGAGGTGTACCAGGAAGACATGTTTCCCACTGTACTGTTTTTCACTGTAATACAGGAAAATGTTATCAAATTCTTCTGGCTTCTACTGATACAAGATTTCTGGCACAGCTGAAAATGTGTCAGGAATTGGAATTATTATATTTTTATTATAAATTTCATTTTAATGAGAAAGCCATTATTGGACTTTGGCAGGGAAGTTAAGGAACACATGAGATTTCTTACTTGCAAATGTTGAAAGGCACATAAAAAATTCAATATATATTTAATAATAAGTTAGAAAGCAGATTCTGATTATTTCTCCAGATTATTTTACATTAAAATATAGAATTAGCAGATGTTTGCCTCTTGGCTCTACCAAAAAAACATTTCATGTATCTGTAAAGAGCTCATGCTTATGCATGAAGAGACATTTGTTCATTCAAGTGATACATTTTCCCCTCACATACAGAGAAATAATTTTAAAAAATGTGTGTACTTATTCTGTTGTTTAATAAGATACTGAGGCACACACATTCATATGAAAAAAATATTTGTGAATGGTAACAGGAGAAAAAAATTACCCAAAATAAGGTAAGTTCATTGGAAATGAGCACACCATATTTTCAATTGCTATTTTTTATGCTAGTATACAGTATTATGTTTAGCTAGCTGAAATTTTGTTTACTTCATTGTTCTGATTCCTGGTATTCTGTTAGGATTTCTAATAATTAGGGTAGATTTAAAAAATATTGCCATAAAAGGCATAGAATCACATGCAAAATATCTATCAGTTTAAGTGTGAAGCAGCAAACATCAATGTGTATCAGACATATAATACAATTTGACTTACTGTATAAAGTATCATTGTATTGCACATAAAATAACATGGCACATTTCATAAAGCTACAATTTTGCACAATAAGTAACAGACACATTTTTACATCTCCAAAGACATAAGCAATGAATAATTCACTTAAAAGTGAAGTATGCTATCTAAGGATTATTGCCTTGCCTAGACATTCTAGTATCACTTAGAAAGGAAGGTAGCATTAGCTGACCCATGTAAATAAAAAAAAATATAGAGCCGACATCTTTCCAGAAAAATGCTGCCTAGAAAAATCAGTGTCCTCCTGGAAATTATTTCAAATATTTTACTTTGGGAGAGAAAGTTAATTTTGTGGAACTACATTCTTTAGACATATGAATTAAAGAAATTTGTTTTGCTCCTGCTCCCATTAAAATGATCGATGTCCTACCAACTTTAAAAGTATCCAATTCAGCACAAGTTTTTCCCCTCAAAGTTATCATTTATATAAGTATGAAATAATTGTTATTTGGTATCTTTTTTTAATTTTATCTCTGTTTATCATAAAGCTTCTAGCAAGCCATGTATAGCATCAGACTGAAATCTACAGGATTGGAAACCATATATAAACACTGTCAGTGGTGAGAATACTCACAATCAGTGCAACTAAACATGTGTTTATAAATCTGAATAAATCTTGCTTGAAAATAAATTAATGTCATAGAAGTGAAAATAATGTATAATCAAAACAGTGCAGTTCTGGCATATATTGGCAGTAAGTTACTGTTAAAACCCCTCAAAATTCTCCCACAGACTTCATTGGTAGCGTTCTCTAGTCAAAGCCAACTGGGCCCACATCAACTTTCCAGGCTTTAAGAAGTAAATGTTTATAAATGCTTCCAGAAAACTATGTCTTTTACTGGAGTTGCACAGTATACCATAGATAGTCTGTGTTCATGTTCAAATCCATAAAGTTACCTGCAAAACTTGATGCTAAGGATAGGCATAACTGTTTGAAAGCTCAGGATTCTCTGTTTTGCAAAACATTCTTGTAGGTGTGCTACATCCAAAAAGGTTGAATTTTCAGATTTATACTTGACAAAGGGAGTCATAAATAAAATAAAAATACAAAAAAACCCCCAAAATTTCAACTGAAAACAACAGTAAGTTTACGTAAGTAAGGATAAAAAAGGGGTAAGAGAATAACTTGCTAGTATACTTGATGCATGTACATCTTTTTAGGTATTCCAAATTTAAAGAGTTTCAGCCACAATTGCTATAAGAAGTTTTTTTTTTTTAATGGTCACAGGCCTGTAGATACTGTAAAAATCAAGCTATGATGAAAATTGCCATTCATTGCAAAAGAATTTTGAAAGTTCTATAATTAAAGTTATTCATTGTTCAAAATGGTTTTATCACTGTTCATGCTTCCAAAGCCATTAGAACAGTAAATAACAAATTTTGTTAAATATTCATAAACAAAGTAATAGCACTGGTTAATTCAAAATGCATAGAAACTACTTTTTTCTCCAAGCAAGAGCATTAGAAAGCTTCAGTGTTATCATTAATCTGAGTAACAGTTGTTGGTTTACTATTGGGGTAAAAAGGCCAAGCAAAAATGTTTTGGAAAGCTATAACACATAAAAAAGGAGTTTGCCTATATTTTCACCAGATTTCAAAGTGCTTTCAAACAGAGACAGGTCCTTTTTCTTCTCTCTAGTATTAAGGCTCTTTTAAATAAGGTTAGCTAAAAGACACTAGGGCTTTCTTTATCATATACACTACTCGATATGCTTTAATCATGAACAGTTTAAGACCCTAGTTCTGCAATCCTGGCTTTATAAATGTGTACTAGCGGTACACATGGTTACTCTGCTATGGGATCAGGGCCTTAATATTCCAAAATGTGAAATACTCAATAGAATTTTGACAGTTTATTTATTTTATATTTTGTTTTTATTATAAACACGGGGATGAGAAAACTGGTTGGGAATTAAAACCAAGCTATGAATAATACAGAAAGACCACTCTTGCTATGATTTTTATTAGATCAGAAAAAATGGTCTAGAGAAATTAAATGAAGTGCTCTAATTCCATGAAGTTTCCAGTTCTTTTCCTCCCAGAATCCAGAAATTTAATTATGCTGCCTGAACCAGACCCTCAGGAGACAAAGTGCTCTCAATTCCCACAGAAGTCAAGAGGTTCTAAAAGAACTTGACATAAATCAAGCCTTTTGGGATGTTTAACCCTTACGATGAACATAAAAATGTAGTTAAAATTACATTTCATTTCTAAGCATTCTACAGAAGACCCAAAACATTAAAGGCCTGATCTTACAGCCCTTCAGATAGGAAGATCACATTGTCATCAGTTTTATTGCTCTCAGAAGTAATACATGCAGGTCCCTCTCCTGCAAACACATGCATGCCTAAGTCCTTGAAAATTAGCACCCAAATTTGGCACCAGCACAACCTGTATTCAGCTGAACTCCTGAAAAAGCAAGTTAAAAACAAAAATATTCTGTTCGCTCTTAATATAATTTAAAACATAGCTTTAAAGACAGAAGTCAGCATACTCTGCAATTTCAATGTTTTTGTTGATAAATCTCTTTTTAAACAGCAAGATATGACTTTTCCTCTATTTGACCTAATTCAGCTGGCTTTATGAAATCTGTGGTTTACTGGAATTATTACAAGAAATGTGGGGCATTTTGTTTTTCAAAAAGCTAGCTCCTGCACTGATATATTAGCATAAGAAACTCAAACTGTTAACAGAAATAAAACTTAAAATGTTGCTTGGGATGCAAACTAAAATTATGGACTCAATTCGTGCCATCCCCGGTTCCTTTGGTGGAATGTCATGACAATCCTGCAGACCCAAACACAAGCAGCTTTATGGGAGAAACTGTACTGAAACAAACACAAAATTCTGACAAACCTTTATGAAAACATACCAACCCATCTTTAAAACACTCATTTTTGAAAATCTCTCAGTAGACTATGATGCTGTTTTCTTACCACTTTTCTAAATTTCTTTATATATATTAAATAGGGTTCAAAAAATTTTTAATATTTGTTTAAGCTCATTAATCATGTTTGTAGCATGAGAAGTAAAGCCATACAGGGGCTATTCCATATTCTGTCTTTTGGGTTTAATACCATAATCTTTCCCCAGTAAGGCCCTTAACCTGGCAGGGCAATTAACACAAATGAATCTCTGTCCACCTGGACACTCAATCAGTGGGGCTCTGAACAAGGATCCAGCATCTTCTGGGAACCAAGCTTTGCTTAAGCAGGATTAAGCAAATAGGATGCTCTATGATACCGTTCTCTGTGCTTCCAGCACTGATCCTGCAGACACGAGAGCAGCCGGTCCTGGCCTCCAGCACCTCGAGAGGACTTGTTTGCATCCCTGGATCCTGGTTCTGCCTAGAAAACTCTGCAAATGTCTACAGCCTCTCCCCCCTCAGAAATCAGCTCTTCAAATCCTTATTTCACAGCAACTTTGGTTATAATAACAAAACGTTAGCAAGCTTGCAGCGGAAAACGCTGTGGAACGCCAGTGGCATTACCCGACACTAGTGACTTACACACCTTACACCTAGACGTGCGTTGACATCTTTAGGGAAGTCTGAAAGGTTTCCCCTAAATGCAGCTAGTAAAATAGAAAATATAAATCATTTATATTTATCTGTAAACAGAATTCAAAAATATCTTCTGGTGACTTACAAAGGAGCAACCGGAGACGAGGACTGCGCGAGGCCGAAGACCCCTGTGAGGGCGGCGGCGCGGCTCCGCGGTTGCTGCCTCCCCCCCAGGCTGCGAGGGGCCGCGGCGCCGGGGTCGGCCAGCCGGAGGACGGGCGCGGGGGGGGACCTGCTCGGACCGGCCGCCCTCAGCGCCCCGCTTCCCCACAGGGATCGGTGCGGGCGGCTGCGGGGGAGGGGGGAGGGGCGCCTCAAGAGGCGCGAGACCCCCCGCCGCGCCAACGGCCGCCGCCGCGTCAACGGTCGCAGCCGCGCGCCGCCAACGGCCGCGGCGGGGGCGCGCGCCGCCGGCCGGGCCGCGCGGCTCAGATGAAGTGGATCCAGGCGGTGCTGTCGGGGTCCCCCGGGAGACAGGCGGCGGCGGGGGCGCGGGGCCGGCCCCGCAGCCGGTAGTTCGCACCCTCGTTGTTGTCCCAGTACTCGGCGCCGGCGACGCGGTAGCGCACGGCGAACTCCAGCGAGGCCTCGGCGGCGGCGGCGGCGCCCAGGGGCAGGTGGAAGGAGAAGCGGTCGGTGAGGCCGTCGGCCGGCGCCGAGGGCTGGTAGGCGGCCGGCACCTCGGCGCAGCTCGCCCAGCGGTTCAGCGTGTAGCGCACCGACACGGCCTTCTCGTAAGCCAGGTTGAGGACGCGCACGGCGCCGCGCAGCCCCGCCGGCTCGGCGCGCACCCACTCCAGCCTCACCTTGTGCTGCCGCACCCGCTCCGCGAAGCCGGGGCTGGCGCCGGGCTGCGGCGGGAAGAGCGGCTCCAGCGCCGGCGGCGGCGGCCCGAACAGCACCGGCTCCAGGTCGCCCAGCGCCGGCGGCTTCCTGGTCTTGAGGAGGTCGGCGGGGCGCGGCGGCGGGGCGGGCGGCGGCACCCGCGGCAGGTCGGCCTCGCAGAAGTGGCGCACCGAGGTGAGCTCCAAGCCGAGGGAGTCGGCGAAGCGCACGGTCTTGCGGCGCGACGGGCTCTGCTGCAGCGCCGGGCGCAGGCTGCGGTCACCGGGCGTGGGCAGCGACTTGGCGCGGCGGCGCTGCGTGGGGCTGGGGGGCACGGCGGGCAGCGAGGGCTCGCGGCCGCGGGACGGCTTCTCGCCCGCCGCCTCTCGCACCGCGGGCGGGGGGGACGCCTCGCCGTCGGGGCTGCAGCCGCCCTTGCACGGCTCGGCCAGGCTGCCATAGAGGCAGGCGCTGCAGCTGAAGTTGCGCGGCAGGTAGAGGCGAGGCGGAGGCGTGGGCACGGAGGTGTGCAGCGAGCCTGCCTTATCCATGGGCGGCAAGCGGGCGCGGCGCCGGCTGCCCCGCTGTGCCCGTGCCGGCGCGGGGGTCCGGCGGGGCTCCTCCCCGGCGGCGGCGCGGCGCGGCGGTCTAGCGGCCGCGCTGCGCTGCGGGCTCTGCCCACTGCCCGCAGCCCGCGCCGCCGCCCCGCCTCGCGCCGCGCCGCCGGCCCCGGGGGCTGCCGAGCGCTGCCGCGGGCCGCCGCTCGCCGCCGGGGGCACGTGCGGCGGGGCCTGGCGCGCCGCGGGGCTGAGGCGCTCCGGCTGCCTGCTGACGTGCCGGAGTCGGGCAGGCAGATACGCCGCGAGTCATCCTTCCTTCCCCATCGCTCCAGCTCCCCCCCGCCCCTCTGCCCGCCTCGGCGGCGGCCTGGCCACCCTCCCTATTTATACCCCGCTCCGGCTGCCAGCCCCCCCCCCCCCCGCCCTGTTTTCCGAATATCGCTGTTACTCCGCTCCTCTCCGCCTCCTCTCCGTATTCTGGGTCTTTCCTCGAGGATCTCATCCAGAAAGAGGAGGCGGGAGGGATTCCCCGGTGGAAGCATTAAAAGTCATTGCGGCGCTCTTGCTCGTCCGAACCGTTACAGAAATAGCTGCTAAAAGGAAGAAGCAAAGCCGGGCCCTGGAAGATTAAACAGGCCGATAAGAAACAGCTGGCTTGCAAGTTGGATCTCGCAGTGTACATTTAAAGGAAGAAATCCAGCTAATCTGCTATAATGCGTTTACAGTACATCTGCTGAATAAAATACACCTACCACAGTCTTGCTGCAGATTTCCATTTGCAGTAAAAACAGCTCCAGTCTAAATAGAAGACTGATTATAAAACATGAACAGTGCTTGTTCTTTTCAGAAGATAATGTAATAATTACCAAGCAATATTCGAATGAATTATACTTTAATGAAAACCAGACTCTGGTGCAGGCAGTTCAAGGAGCTAAAATGCTATTTTAGAAAGCCGCTTCATTCCAGACTGTCCGTAATCTGGTACTCATTTTTAATTAGTAAATTGCATTAAAAACAATGATCCTGCCATGAAATAAAGGCTGTATTTGAACTGTTTTGACATATGATTCTGGTTTAACATCTAAGCAGGAGCCTCTACTCATTCATCATTTTTTATCTGCAGCACTTGGTGTTCCTTTGAAAGGCTAGCCAGTGGAAATGTGGCTGATGAGATTAATAATGGGACAAGTAAACCTGATAAGGACCAAGATTTTTTTTTTTGAAACCACTAAAACAAAGGGAAAAGCTTTCCATTGCCTCACATGAGAACTAAGCTTTAAGTCCTTTCTTAGTAAGTATGAAAATAGTTCATAGGTTACAAATCTTTTTCATGACAGATGTCTCATAAGTAGGGAATGAAAAAATATGCTCGGCAGTGTTAAATTTGACACTATGATACTTCCCAATGATTTGTCATGTCACTGGCTTAAATTCACAGGATGATCATAGTTTTTGAAAAAATGAATAACCCCAAGGATTATATCTGACTTCATTACCCCAGTATCTTTAAATTGTCTTACTTATCCCTTAATGCACCCTAAGGGAAAGATTCACTAGGCCTTTTTCCCTTTCCTCCCCTCCAAAAATGAGTATTTCAAGAAAACAATATAAAACTCATATTTGGGTTTCATTTACTCATTTTTATTTAGGGGGAAAAACAGAACAAGCCCAAATAATTCTTAAAAGAGGATTTAAGGTTACAACCTTAAAAATATTTTAGTAATTTCCATCATAATGAAAATTTTCTAAGGAATGAACACTGTTTCTTTGCTAATGTTAGTTAATCTCACTTGAAAAACACAAAACAGTAAGAACATTATTATTTACATTAACATGATAAAGTCTTTGCATTTTTTGAACTATTATAAAATTATCAGAATAAACTAAATGGGCTTAAATCAGATTTCACATACAAAAGATTTTCAGTTGCTTTTTGAGATGTCTTTGTAATAAGGTGATACACACTGAAGACATAATTGTTTGGGGCCATTTAAACTTCTGCTGTACTTTACACAATAGGGATATCTTAGTAGTGTTCAGCTTCCCCTCTTCTGGTAATTTTAGTTGCCTAACTTCTTCTTATTTTAAACTTGTGTAATACTCTTGCTTTTTGGCTTTTTCAAGCCTCCTGTTTTCTCCCCACAGCCTTGGTAAAGTTTCACAGGGCAAAAAAAACACACTCCTCCTTTCTTCTCTGATGATTGTGACCAACGTAGTTCACGTAACCGAGCTGGAAATACAGATTCCGCAAAGTCTGTAAAACAAAGACTAGCATAAACTATGAAAAAATCATGTTACAAGAAAGGAAAAAGCAATACGGTAAACTTTGGGCTAGCCAGGTCAAAGCAATGTGAGATGTAAATGCACACCCATTTAAGCTGATACTCATAACAACAACACTGCTCAGAAGTTTTTGGCTGAGTTCAGCTCTAGTCAACATCAGATAAACCATGATGATTCTTTCCTTTGCCTTTCAAAAGAATGAGAATACTGAATGGATATGTGCATATTGGGGAAAAAAGGTAGAAAGAGACTTGATCAGTAAAATGCAGACGCAGCCCACTGTAAAGAATTTCACTGCCTATTCTAGTGGACTAAAGTTGAAGAAAGCAATTAGATGCTTAAAAAAAATCAGAAATATATGGTACTTAAGTCATCAAAGCATCAACTCACCAGCCAACCCTGGAGGTACTCACATTTCCACCTATAATTTCCCTCAGACACCTAAAGTTCTGGCACAAATAGAGGCACCTCAGCCTTGACCTTGTTGAGGACTGTCACACACAAACTCCACCAGGATCACCAGGATCCGTAATACAGGTATTTCTCTCTCACTTGAGGTGCTTGATCTGAACAGTCCCGATATGTCTTGTTGCATCTACTGTGGGAGATGTGCTGCTGCCTTCTTTTTACCCTTTTGCTCACTTGCCAACGGTGAAGCTGTGGGGATTCTTACCCACGTCTTTCTCTTCTCCTGAAGGTGTCCTTATTACAAGGCTTGTCTTCCTTCCTTTTTCTCTCATCTAATGAATTTAAGAAAGACATGGTAAATGAAACAGTTTCAAACACTGAAATTTAACAAATATATACACAGACATTCCCTCAAATAGCCTGCAGCCTTGTGGATCCTTCTATGATGTGAAAACTGTGGTATGAATTCAAAATGGGAATCATCAGACATCTTCATTTATAACAGGACGCTCTTTCAGTTTTGCCTGCTATAAATATTTATACACAGCGAATGCTTACATGCTGCAAGCCAGGCAAGCACTCCCAACATACAGGAACTATGACTTAGTATGTGTGCCAGTAGACATCCATACATCCCCATCTATCTTTGTTTAGTTCACAGAATAATGAACATTTAAAAGTCTCATATTGTCTGTTCTTTTATTATGCTGTATTAAGGACACTACCCAGAATTACACTGTCAAGAACAAGCTGATTATGAAATCATTAATTCTGACTCTGCCCCTTTAAAGAAATACCCAGTATTCTTTTCCTGGAAAACAGTATCTTTATGACAGGATGATTTTGAAGTTTCATCAGGAATAGACCAGTCATAATGTAAACAGATTGCTAGTAAAATGCACAGATTATTGTACAAAGATCTAACTGTATCTGTTGCTTCTGCTTGGTCACTGAGAATATACATTCCTATTGTTTTCACCTTTCATTAGTGTTAGTAACAACAGTAATACATTTTTAAAATGTTACTAATTTTCTAATATTTTATGCTATGGTATCCTTTTTAGAACTCATTTTATGCAGTGTTGCTCTATTATGGTGTAAGAAGAGCTGGAGGTCTTACATTACAAATAGTCTTTATAGAGTAAGACAATGGCAATCAGGCATTGTTTTGATTCCTACAGATTCCTCTCCTGTCTGCAGATTTAAATAGCATGTTGTCTAATAAAATTCATCCTAATAACATTGTCCTAATAACTTTTCTGGGGCAGTCTCTGCATCTTCCAGCTGACATCAAAAATGTTAAAGACAGTCTCATGTTCTGCCTATGTAGCACTAAGTGAGTCTGACATTTCTGCAGTGCCAGACTGCATTTAAAATCAGTCTGAGGTCTCAGAACTTCCAACTAACTGAACAGACACATCTTGTCCCCTCTTTTGTTAAGATTTAAGTTATATGTAAAGATAAATGCAAGAGTGATCCAAATAACCAAAAGCAGTGAACTGGGAGCTTTCTTCTGTTGTATTTACCAATTGCCTTGAATCCAGGTAATACAGGAGAAAGCAGATGCCAGTGCCGGGAGCATTAGGCAGAAATACAGTGGAACCATAATAGGGAGAGAGGAGTGTCTGAGTGCAGGGGCTTATCCAAAGTGGCCACTGTCACATGTCCACTTTAACTTTCCAGAACAGGTTTATTTTTAGCAATGAGAATTGTAGGAAGATAAAATGGATGTAAAGGTGAAGTACATTACGATTACATCAGCTTTTGAGATGAAGTTGTGACTCAGTATGTGAATTCAAAAGGTCAGCTTCTACTCTCATTTACATCTGTGCAGCTCTTCTGAAGCTGATGAACTATGTGGGTGTTAGACTAGAATATAGGCCACGAGTTTAATAATCGTATGTGACTACATGAATCTGACACTGGCATTTTACATTGACAGTTTGTAAGCCTTGAATGAGACAATTGTTCTGTGTGCATATATTTTTTAAATACCTTTCTACACTATTTCATTTTGTTGAATAGCTCAGATTTTATGATTTTTTCCATGAGGAAAAATCTCAGAGAAGTACCAGATCAGAATTAGGTAATATAACTTCCTGAGGTACACATATATGACAAAAAGAAGTGTTCTGTTAAAGAACAGTGATATCTATCTTCTGTATCAAATATTATCTTCACCTACCAGGGTATACGGTCTTTATCTGCTGTGATGCAAGTTGTGTGATTCACAGTGTTGTATCAAGGACATGTGATCTCAGACACAGATTAGTAACAGTCAGCTAAGCAGAGATGTGACAGTTTGGAGAGCTGCTTTGTGGTTGATTTGTGGGTGTTCTTTTCTTTTTTATTTAAATCAGGATCCACATAAGTTCACAGTATTACCACCAACAACACAATTTTAAGAGTTTACTTCAGTTCATGACCTTATGAATCTGCCTTACTGTATGTCTTGATGAAGCTCACACACTACTTCATTAGTTAAGCATCAACCATCTCTGTTGACTCAAAGTGACTGGCCTAAGACTAATAACAATTAAGACTACAGTGGAAAAGAAAAAAATGGTACAGATCATTTTGTAGAGAAGATCATAAAGAGCATCCTATTTAAAGTCTTTTTCTAATCAAATAGTTCTACTGTTTTTAAAAGGATTGCTTGTTTTTAATAAAGCTTAAGCAACAGATGTATTAAAGATGTATTAAAGATGCCCAACTCTGACATTTGTCCCATTTGCCGTTCCCGGCTGGCCCTTCTGACATCCGCCTATCGCTGGGCTCTCGAATCCTTCCCCGGGTGCCCTCTTCCAGCGGGGCTCCCGAATCCTTCCTCTTCCAGCCCCCCCAGCCGGAGGCCAGGCCCAGGGACGGGGCTCGGGCGGTCACACCCACACGGATCGCCGGACCCCCAGGAGAAAGCAGGCCGGAAGGGACCTGGGGAGCTCCTCTCCGCTGCCCAGCTGGGGTGCAATACGCCACTTCCCCCCCACACGCAGGCGTCACGCCGTTGCTGGCTGCCTGCACGCGGGCAGGTGAAGCCTCCGGCCGCGGTGCCCTCCGTCACAAGCGCAAAGCGCAGGCCCGACAGCGAGCGAAATTTGCGCGTCCGGAGAGGCGACTGCCTGGTGGGGGCCCGCCCGCCCCGCCGCGGCCCCGGCGGCTCTCGAGGCCGCTCCTGTGAGGTGAGGAGCGGAGCGGAGGGGGCCGCGCCGGGCCGAGGCGGCGCAGCGCCCCCGCCGCACTGCCCCGCTATGACGGCGCCGCCGCACGCCCCGCCCCCCCACGCGCGGCGGTCACTTCCGGCCGGCCCCGCCCCGCCTCGCCCCGCCCCCAGCGCGCGCGTTGCCGCGGTAACCGCGGGCGCGGAGGAGCGGGGCGGGAGCGGGAGGAGGCGGGCGGCCGCCCCCGGGCCGCGAGGCCTCGCCGCGCCCCGCCAGCCGGAGGGCGCCGCCGGCCCTGCCGGCCCCGCGGCGGAGGGGCGCCGCGCCCGCCATGAGCCCCGCCGAGCGGGGGCCCGCGCCGGGGCCCTGCGGCGGCATCGGCGGCGAGCGGCGGCCGGTGCGCGCCCTGCGCCGCCTCAGCGAGCGCGCCGCCGAGGAGGCCCGGGCCGCGGCGCCCGGCGGCGGCTGGGCGGAGGCCGTAAGTGGCGGCGGGGGGGCCCCCGCCGCGGCCGCCCGCCTCCTCGGCTCTCTCGAGCTGGTGTTTTAAACCAAGAGGTGCCTTCCCTCCTTCCCTCCTTCCTTCCCATCGCCTTAACTGGCGTCACGATGTCCCTCCCGCAGACACCTCCTCACTCGTAAAACGCTTTTGCTTCAAACACTGCTCCGCGGCACGTGAGCTGATGTACCTGGCCTTACCTCGAAGGCTCTGCTGCAAGGGAGAAGCATAATTTTACTTAGGTTTTGATTTGCTATGTCAGAAAGGTCCAGGCCTTTTTTCCTTTGCAGTAGGGAGAATGCATCACTTTGGAATTCTTCTATATAGATTAGGGATTTTTTTTCATACTCAATTTTATACCATAGTGAAGAAAAGATGCATAAACTTCTCCAAGACATTGCAGGAGTGGACAGTGTTAGGTTAGACTAGTCTGTTCTCAGACTCTCAGGATAAAACTGAAATTCCTTAGGGAGGGAATATGAAATATTAGAAAGTACTACAATATTAAAAAATGGGACTGGTTAGGATTAGAGTTACTTGTTATTTTAGGCTTGGTAGAAAACTTGAATAGCATATTCAGAATAGCATGAGTGTTCAGTTACATCAGCAAAGACTATATCTCTGCTACTTTTTTCTGTTTACAATGCTTTATGTTATCTTACATTTAACATGTTTCTCTGTTACCAGGTGCAAGGTTGGGGTAAAACTGCTCCATTTGCCTGCTTTCAGCTGCAAAAACAAGCCAAGAAATCAAAGGCAAATGAAACTGTCAACAATTGCCTGTTTTGCTCAGACATGTTGCAGTCTACAGACAACAGTTTAGGCCAAGAAGTCAAGACTAGAAGAAATCAGTCAAAATCTGACGGCAAGTTAAGTGTAGATGCTATAGCTGAATCAGCTTCAGAAAAGGAAGAGATTTCAACCCGTTCTAGTAAGTAACTGTTATCCTACAACAGATGGCATTAAAACAGACGTACATCACAGCAAGTTACACCCTGTTCAAACATCCCAAGGTGAGAAGAAGAACCTGCCAATAACAGAATACTATATGTGGAACCTAGAAGACGTGAAAAATCCAGAAGCGGTGAGGCAAAAAGAGATAAAGCCCCAGGGGCTTAATATGCTCAATCCAAATGGCTCTGGATCTTTGACTTCAAAGTCTTTACTACTATTTCCACCCGTGAAAGATGCCACTGCCAATGATACTTCAGACCCTTCTTGGAAGAATAAGACGACTATTATCTCTCAGAAAATGCTCAATGGTACTTCAGTTGAGATTGCTTCCTATAATCAGGATGCTAAAGCTGTAGAACAGAAGGGTAAAAAGGGAACTGATGTCATCAATGATCAAGTGAAGGAAAAAATAGAAATTCATGAACCGTCATCATTTGTGCCAAGCCATACAAAGGTCTCACTCCCGCAGGAAGATCCTGAGCAGTCACAGTGGCATTGTGCTTTTGCGACAAACAAAAATATTGCAACCATTTCTAATCCTATCGCTTTGAAAAAGAACAGTCATCATGCCTGTAAGCAGCTTCCACATACAGAAGGAATACAACATACAAAACATTATGATATCCAAGGCTCTTTAACCAACAGTGTCAGGAACAGATATGTTGAGGTGAAGCAAGAAAAAGAAGCAAAAATACAGGAGGTCCCACCTCTTTCTGGACTATTACCTTCCGTACTGGTCAGCCGTGTTGCAAGAGCTACGCTGCCATCTAGACTGGCCTAACATTTTTATATTGTAATTTCATGCCTTTTGTTTGCTTGAGGGAAAAAAATGAAGATTTCTTTGTGAGCAATCTGGATATATGTAGTGTCTGTAGATGCTATTAACAGCATTATAAGCTGCTGAATGCCAATTACTTTCACATAGGTTTAGTTTCTTCTTGACCATTAGATAGCCCATTAGAGCCTTAAATAGCTTATTCTGGGGATGAACTGCAACCTCTTCATTCAGATGCAGTCTGAATGGCTAGTGTAGTCTAGCATGGTATTTAGGTATTTGATCCCACTAAGCGCTGGAGCAATGCCTAACTAAGAACATTCTTAAATCCATGCCTACTCAACAAGGTATTTAAGAATATTCTTACCTTAAGCAGTGTTTAAATCCTATTGAACTTAACAGACTTTTGCATACATTCTTTGCTAATTTTGTACCTAAAAGAGAAGCAGAAATAACCTGGAAAGCACACAGTAGTGGGACTGGAAGTTATTTACAATTATTTGTTCTTAATAGTTTTAAATAGACCTATTTTTTAAATCCTGGTAATGTTTTATTTGCTTGTTTCTGTTTAATAGACACATAGACCTTGTTTCATCTCATAGTAAATAGGGGGACTTTTAGATCAAATTCTATTTTGTTTGTGTTAAACATAACAGCTATTTACAAATCAAAGTAAAGTAACAGTCTTTCCATAGATAGATAGATAACCGCAGTTTGGTTGTTATAGCTTCTACACACGCACAACAAAGAGCATGCTCCTTAGCGTTCAGGACAGAGATACACTGCAACTTACCCTTCCCCTCTTTTGATGCCTTGATGGAAATTTGGAAGTAATAGGGACAGATAATACCAGTCCGAGACTCCCAATAGCATAAGGTTTTCACTTTAAACCAGAGCGTTAAATTCAGGAATTCATTGTCTTTTCAGATTTAATTCTTTATTAATAAGTATGTGCATAAATGTAAAGTTTTCAGCATTTTTCTGGCATCAATTTATTAACAATTTATTCATCTTCAGGTATCTGTACATCAGAGCTAAAGAATAATCACCTTCTAGAGGCATAGTGTAGGTAAAAAAAAGTTGTTATGCAGAATGGCTAAATGATTATATGTTTATTCCTTTAAAAAAGAGAAGGATGACAGGGCTTCATCTCTTCACCCACTGCTGGAGTGCAGTGACCTCTAGAGAAGCGTGTAGGAGCTGTGTACAAGTGTTAAATAATAGTTCCAGCAGTTTGCATTGTGTCCTAATACAAATTTTACTGGAAATTGCTTAGGAAATCTGGAAGTTTTCTGGAATGCTTAAGTAAATTATGTTACAAGTCTTCTCTGCACATACTGTGGCATATCAGCTTGAGGTGCAGAATCCTGCACTGGAGGTTAGACCAGGGCTACCATTTTTCTGGTGGTAAATTTGATTTTTCTAAATACGGTATCTGTATTGGAGAGAAGAGTGCCACCTACTGAACGGCTAACAAAATAAACACCTATGACAGAAAAAGCTCGCAAGTGCTTTTAAAACTACTGTCTTTCATCTGTATTTCTTCACTTTTCCTGAAGAACAAAAGCTGAGTGTTTCAATCTGAAATTACAGAAATTTTTCATACCTCTTTCTTAATCTGCTGCAAGTCAAGAGAGAGAATGCATAATTCTAAATACATTACGTTGTCCAAATGTATAATGGGACTATCCTACAAAAAGGGAACAAAACATCACTTGATTCATACCTCGACAGTGTAGTGGAACATTGTTCCTCAACGCTCTTGTCAGTGATCTCTTTTTTCCCAGTGTTTTTATCCAACTAGTAGCTACAAGATTTCCCCTTTTCCCCAGTGCAGAATTTCCCTCACTCGGCGACTTCTTAAGATTTTACAATAGTTCTTTATATAGCAGTCGTGTTATAGATCTTTGATAAGCACAGTGATGCATCAGCTTGAAATATGGAAAATGAGATTCATCACCAGAAAATCATTTTAAATAGAAATTTATACAGGACAGTAAAAATGAACACTTTCTACTACTTAATGAAGTACTTAGATTTCATAATGTCGCTGGAAAATACATTAAGTATTTTATATTGCAAGGTCAATTTATAAATATTTTAACAAGAATGTATCAATAAGGCAATTTTTGTATGTGACGTTTTCGTGATATTAAAGTTAGAAATGGAGCAGTGGGTGATTTTAAAATAGGGTAAGTGGTAATATTAATTTCCAGTCATACTTTGTTGTAGAAGAAACCGATTGTCATAGCTGATACTAACATCTATATGCATCCTTCATCTCTTTCAATACCCTGGATAACTGAAAATCTCAGCCAATGATTATCTGGAGTCAAGTTCTTAGCTGTTAATTTCCAGGAAACATTTACTTTTTTGTTGTAGTAACTTGCAGAATAGAAAGTTTGGCATAACTGCTATGCAATTATAATGCTACAGTTACACAACTGCAGTATCATTCTGGCAGAACAGAGACATCCTCTAACATGTGATTTTCTTCTCTTCTTTGTCCCCTTTCCTTCTCCCTCACTCTTCCCCCAAGTTAACATCCTTCCCCATCCTGTGCTTCGTATTTAGATATAAGATATACACTCCACAAGAGAAGGATCCTTCACAAATAGCCCCAGAATAAGCATCCAAGTGCATATATACTTGTTTCCAGTCTCCAGTCCACTAGGTAGAAAATTTAAATGTATATGCGCCCGTGAAATTAATAACAATTTCCATAGCCTGGAAGGAGGGAAGATGGTCTCTTCCATTCAAACAACTGAAAATATTGCTGCTTCAGTGTGAAAACTGAAAAATGCACTGCTTTATCACCTAAAAATAAGCAGAGCCAAACACGTTCATTATAGTAATCGTAAGTTGGCAGCCGCTGCAGACAGACAGTAAATTCTTTAAGACCATAGGAAAAAATCTGAATTCACAGGGAAAACTATAAACTTTATTTCCATGGTTTTCAGTGTTTCATACCAGATAAAGATTTTTGCTAACATTTTTGAAACTGCCAAATCTGTTTTGATTAGAAGGAAGAGTTTTTACTACAAACTGATACAAGATGCTACTTCCAAGTCATACTTCTAGATTATTGCTACAAGGCCTGTGAAATAGGACTCTTCAGTGTAATTTCATGAGCATGTGTGGAAATGGATGTAAATTGCCAATTTAGAACTTCTCCAAAGAGCTGAAAAATATTCACAAAGGATATAGAAAAAAATCATTTTAACTCTTTTGGTCTGATAAAGAATGTGAAAACCTGTGTCGGGATCACTAATGCACTTGCTTAAGGGTATAGGTGATTATTTTTTACTGTTGGAAAAATCCACTAATACTTACATAGACCTATTATACTTTGTTTCATGTAAAAAACTTGGGCAGAGGTGCTCCTTTCCTCTGCCATCAGATACAAAATAAGTTTAACAATTTTGTCTGCCAATGTTTTTTGCTTACATACTCATACAAACATGGTTCCAGCAGCTTGTGGAGACTTGGCCCCATCAGCCAAGTTTACAAGAGATCAGTTAAAAACTAATTGCAAGATAGTCTCCAGCAATTCGGCAAGAAATAGCATTTGCAGGAGGGGAACACTTCTAGCCTGCTACAGCAAACCTTTCCATTGTGCTCCCTTGACAAATGGCTTTAAAGAAGAAAGGGATAATGGCAAATTACATTCTGCTTACTCTTTATGGGACAAAAATAAGAATTTTCCAAGAAAGGAATGCAATAAAAGGCAACCCAAAAAGCTGACAACTAAAGGCCTAGAATATAAAGACTGAATTCACAACACTTCAGTCATCATAATCTTAATGAAGTTATGTGACCTCGAAGACATTGGCTCTTCTACCACAGGAAACAACAGCTTCTCGTTTACATTTAGATTCTTCTTTTGAGAATGAAGGCAATAAACTTAAGTGCTACAGCAGTTAAAAGTGCTTCCTGTATTCCAGGTGCCAAAACAAAGCAAGTGAAAAGGGAATTGCTGACAACACTATAATAATATAATGATGGAACACCCAAAAGTTAAATCAACAACCTTCTTTTTTCCTTTGTTTCCTTTGTTTTAGGTTTAAATTTCCAGAGGACTCATTCCACAGGACTCACTGTCACTGGCAGCAAATCCCTGAGCCAGATAGAAAACGTGCCTCTATCTTTAATTCCGTTGTTTGGACGGAAGACAATCTGCTTGCCAGCATGCAATTTCTTTAAGTGAAGGAAATTCAGGATCTACACACAAACCAGTCAGGGATGGTTTCATTGCCAACAGAAGAAATAACAGTGAGTTATTAGCAAACCCACAAAAAAGTAGTTCAAAAAGTACACGAGGCTTCACTGATTTCCAAACAGCCATTATCTTCCTCAGCAATCAAGACTCAAAATTTCTGTCTTGCCTTTTAGACTGTCTAGCCACTTTTGAAAGTTTCATGAAGCCAGTCTGTCAAAGACTTCTGTTCACAGGCCAAATATGCTCTATTCGAATAATCCAAAGCCTGAAATAACTCTGCCTAACCTAAGCAGAATGTCATTCCTGTAACAGGAATAGGACTATTTCATTCCTATAAGGATAGGCAGTATATTATGCACATGACTATTTGAAAGATGATTTTAAATGCTCTGAACAGGAACTTAGTTTCTAGATACCTATGCTTCTCTGGAAACATCTTCCATATTTCGCTACCACTATGGTTGAATGGTGCCTTATGCAAATACTTACTCAGAGCATAACGGGACCAAACCCAGCAGCCTGGTCTGCATCAGGGAATGTTGTCTTGAATGTAGCCACTGCAACAGTACAGGTGAACTTCCAGTCACTGAGCATCTGCTCCTTCACCTACTCGGAATTAATATGGAAGTTGACAAGATACCAGGGTAAGAGTAGAAATCAGTATTCTATATCCTCCAGGTAATAGAAAATGATGGGATTAAGCATGGGGACTGCATAGGATAAAAGGGGATAAAGTATCATGCATGCTCCAAATCAGCTTAGTCCAGCTTTGTTTATATTCACAATGGTAAAAATTGTTTTCTCAGTTATACAAAATATGTTGCAAAATAATATGAACTATTAGATAGGATTGTAATTTTCTAGTGGGATACTTTGAAAACTAATCAGCATAATGCAGTTGAATTTCTACCTGATGCTACTTATGACCCTAGAGATCTTGAAAATTAAGGGAGGGATGGGATGGATGGTAAGGCAGAGGAAGAATGCAAAGCAGTCCTTCAATCCTGAGGGTCTATTGCAGAGGAAAGGCATCTGTCAGCGAAATGAAACTCTAGAGGTATCCATTTTGCATACAAGGTAATTAAAGATTAAAGTTTTCACTGTGAAAGCCTTGTCTCTTTATGAACGCACTGCTGAGCGCTTTGGGATGGAGCATCACGAGTGCAGCCAGTCTGGATGCAGCTAGTCAAAAGAGCCTTATCTGTGTATGTGCGGTTCAGTACCAAAGTCTACGACAGGTTCACTTAAAATGGAGAATCTCCCTAATGGAGGTTTATTTCAGGGTCATGAAATGTAGCATCTTGTTAAATCTGATTCTATTTGTGTTCTAAGTTTAAACTTCCTATAACTCATTGACAAGTAGGACTATGCTGGAAAACATAGGGTTTTGCAGTCTCTGGAGATCAAGCACTGACTTTTAAAGACATTTTTAGATTACAAAAACTCTACTGATTCCAAAGACACCTAGCTTTCAGAAGATGTGATGTTAAGGAGTGATGGATGGCACTTGTTAATAGGCACTGTATACCCTACCCATGCCTCTGTAGGCAGGAGATCACAGCCATTAAAACAGAAGACAAAAATAGATTGAAGTTGACTTTATTCCAAAATATGTATAATTTACAGGAGTAAAGAAGTGCTTCACTGGTGAACAAAATGTTTCAACACTTGTGAATAACTTACTAGTAGCTTTATGTAACATTTCAGTTTCCAATAGAGAGAAATAAACAGTATTTTGGCACAGGGTTTTCTTTGCATGCATTATACTTAAAAGTTTCACAATTATTAAGACAACATTCCTTCTTTGGGATTGTCACTTGTAAAATAGGTATAAGAAAAGAACACTTGCTTTTTTCTGTTCATTGCAAGTTTATTGGCTTAAATAGCAAGAATCGAACAAGAACATCCTTTGGAAACTAAATTTCTCCACTAGATGAAAATCTCAACAGTGATGAGAAGACAGACATTTTAAGGACATTTCTCAGCCTTATTGAGATTGGCTCACCCATGCTTTGGGAAAGACTCTCCCATGAGACTTATTACTCATCCATTCCAAATAATTAAAAGTTTAAATTAGATCATTTCAATCAATGTTCAATTCTGTAAGCTGAAAAATATGGCTATCTTTCATATCTAGCTTTATTTTATCAGATGCACTTGTAAGCACTGTGTATATAGAAGTGTGGTCAAGTTAGCTCTGCATGCGAGTGCTTGAAGCATGCATGTAAAGCATCACTCATGGTGAAATGGGAGCTGCACAGCTTACATCATCACAAGGCATCTATTACATCCCATTGCTAGTTATGTTGAAGATACTGCTAAAAAGCCAGTATATGAAAAAAAATCAGAAGTAAAGGACTTCTGTTGTTTAACTGAAGATCAGCAACTCCTTCAGGAATTTCCATTATTTCAAGGCTCTCCAATTACATTTTTAGTGATGTGGAAGAGTCACATACACTAAGACAAACCTAACATCAACCTGACTGCAAGGCAATACAGAGTTGAATGATGTGGCTCCTTGATTCTGTTCATTGCATAGCAATGGCATTTTAAACAAGAAAATTCAGTCATGCTCTAAGCAGCAAATCCTTCAAGCACGCAAATTCTGATTCACATCAACCTTTTAAAAAAATAAAATACAGAAGTTGCAAGTTTGCACAACACATTGGAAAAGCAGCTTGCTACCATTAAACAACCCTATCCTCATAGTGTTCATATAAAATCCTAAATGGAAGCCTGCTTACAGTAGATCTATTCTATTAGGAACACAAGCGTAACAGCACCTTATAACAAACATGAATGAAAAAGCTGCAAGGCCCACAATGTTAGCAATGTTTTGGTGTGAATGTATTTGGAACAGTAAATTGTACATTAAGAACATGTTTTAAAAAAACATGTCAACAACAGATTAAAGCAAAGGAAGCTGTACACCTTAGTGATAAAGGTAAATAAAAGTTTGGTTCACCTCTGAATTGTCATTTCATTAACAAATATTCTTTTGCAAGTTGAGCACCTTATATTGATTCAGTATGTAATTATATTAGTCTTATAATTTACTTACCCAATGTTTGAAAGGTTATTAACAAAAAACCCTTAGATCTGAATCCTGCCAACACATACATCTTTTTACCTTAGTCCCACCAAAATCAATTCACATCCGACTCTAAGCACGTGAGCATGTGTTAGCAGGATAAGGACTGCAAATAGTGGAAGGCAGTTATCTTTGTTCACAGGAAAGCTGGTTTTGTTGCCTCTACGCTCTCAAGGTACATATGGGTAGCAGGGAAATTTAGCCTTCTGTTGTCAATGAAAAACTGACTGAGAGTGTGCCTAGGAATAAAATTGTGTTAAGGAGCATTAGTTAAGTATATTGTTAAATTACAGACCCTGATTGAATTGTTTAAAATCAGAAGAGGTCTCGCAAGGCTTGTTTTACAGTTGTTTAACTTACATACGCTTCAGAAGAGAAAATTTTCTAGACACGACTTTGCATAGCTAAGAATATACGGGGTTAATAAACTCTGACTTTAAACTACCAATATCTCTTAGGCTGGCATGAAGAGTTGAGGGGGAGGATTCCCTCCGTACCAAAGCAGGAAGAAGTATTTACAAGCATATTAGCATAAATAGATGCAAATATAAGTAGAAACATACATCCACTGTTAAACAATTTTTGAGCATGAAGTGACAAACATGGAAGGCAACAAGACAGACCTCTCATTTTTCAGTTGTTCTGTGCGTATGTTCTCATAGACTGTGAAAGGAACGTGTCCCAGATTTGCTTATATTTAATTTGATTTTTTTTATATACCTTGAAAACAGAATGTGTTTACCTTTTATAACAATCAGCATTCTCTCAAAAGCCAGAAGTTTCAAGTCAATCTACTCAGTTTTGCATAAACACACATGTGCAAATAGCCAATGGAGGCTCACATCTGCCACTGTACTACTCTACCAAACAGGCATAAAATGTATCCATTTTTCCAGAAAGCTACATTTAAGAATTTAAGTGTACAACTTAAATGTATACATAACTGCATTATTCTTAAATATCACGAAAAATCTATTAAAGAATATCTGCCACTGTTATGTTTATCTTCATCTATCCAAAGAACTGTACGAGACCGATGCCATGTTTATTCTGAAATTATGTAGAGCAAGCTGGATTCATTAGATGGCACAGCTAGCAAATTCACCTTTCCTGACCCGCTCGCTCTTCACAGAACACCGCAGTCTCAGTACGGCTGAAATCACAGTACACTGAATGCATCACAGAACGGCTGAGACTGGCAGGGACCTCTGGAGACCATCTAGTCCAACCCCCCTGCTCAGGCAGGGTCACCTACAGCACGCTGCCCAGGGTCGTGTCCAGGCTTTGGAATAGCTCCAAGGATGGAGACTCCACAACCTCTCTGGGCATGAGATGAGGAAAGCTTTTTCTGACAACCAAATGAACCACAAGCCCAGTGAAGTCTTTGAAAAGAGTCTATCAATTGCAGTAACTTGTTAACGGCCTCTCCAGGCATTTTCCATTTTTCTCTGAAGTACCAGGCTACTATCTTTCCCAGAGACAAACCGCTGAACTTGGTGAAGCAGCAGGTTGATACATATTGGTAAATCTTGGACTGACTTTTTCTTTAAATAATAAAGAAAAGCTCAAATGAGCCTACAAAACTACAGACTAATTTAGAGTAGTATTACACAGGCGTAAGAGATCTATCACAGCGTAACTTAGAATTAAGCAGGAAGTGCAAAGAGTAAGGGCAAGTAATATTAGTTATCGCTTCTAAATAAAAATTTGTGCTAAAAGGCTACGGAGAATCTGATGTTACTTTTTCTGTATCTTAGTTCAAATGGCAGTAGAGGATAGACTACTCATATAAAAGAGAATTAGCAAAATAACAAGTCACTATTGACTCATATAATAGAGACAGTGCCTTGAAAATCAGATCAGAGACAAATTACAGAAAAAAGAAGATTAAATATAATCTTACTACTATTAAGAAATAGTTCTGACTAAAGTTAATTCTATAAAACAAAGGCCAAAACAGAAAACTAGCTCTTGGAAAGAAGAAACCATTTAATTTTGAAGAATTACAAGTATTTAGCAACAATATTTCAGATCAAGTTTCATTAGGTTCACTCTGGAATTCAACAGAACTATGAACAGTCTGATTGCAGTCTTTGCATTTTTTTTTTAATATTTAATAAATCCTAAACGAGGACATGTGCTAGCAATCTAGAATCCAAAGTGTTTTCTAATATATGTATATTTATCATTTTTGTTTGACTTTTATAAACAACTCACATGGAATCAAATTTGTGAAAAAATTAATCTTGGTCAAAATGAGCAAATTCCATAGGCAATGCAGGTATGCTTAACTGCTTTCTTAATGCTGCATTTTCATTAAATAATTTCATGGTACTGTGATACTGTGTTAACCTACTTAAATTTAGCTAGGGGTGGGGAATGGTATTTTTGTATTCTAATAGAACACAGAAAGCTCAGAAACACTTTTAATTACAAAATAGAATAAATGAGTAATGATCACATTGTAAGATTCTGTGTCCATCCAAACTGTATGTTTTTTCTGCTAGTCACGGATGTTAAGAGCTTTGGCTTACATGTTAAAAACAAGGTGATTCTCATTCTGACTTGTAATTAGTTTTGGAAATGCTAGCTAGCATCTCAGGTGGCTACGGCTACAGTTTGAAACCTTCTGTAATTCTGCTCCTCATCAGTTAAGACTCCTTTACCAAAAGCAAACTGCTATACTCCTGAGGGACTACAGGGTTCCTTTGTGCAGCTGCTTTAACCAAAGACTGTGGAAGGCTCCAAGCTCTCACCTAGAAACATTGAAAAATAGGATACAAGTTTCTGGGCTAATTTACAAAGATGGTTTCAAGCATAAGCAGAGATTCTTACCATATTAGTGCATTGATTTAACTACGACAATTTAAGCAGTGGTAGGAAGAGACAAAGAAGTTGAAAGGTATTGCTCATTTCAAACGAAAGAAGCCAACTACATCAGATGAGTAACCTAACTCCCATATCCTTGAACCGAGGATACGAAGCAAAGCACAGAGCACAGCGAGTCTTCCAAAACTAAGGCTTGGACAGACATTACAGATGGGCTGCCTAGCAAACAGGTAGCCAATACCCCTCCCCTTACGCTAGGGAAGTAAGGTCTATTATAGGCCCAGAAGCTCGACATCACATTGCTTTTGTCATTTAAGGTAATGGAAACTAGAACTTGTCCAAGACAAAACCAGAGGCCTCCATTTTGCTGCTATTATAGTAAAAGATAAGAAGCAGTTAAAGCCAAATTCCAGGTTACATTCACAATTGGCTTAACTTTCTTCATGCAATTGCATCTACTGCAAGCTTGGTAGAAGGCGTAAGACAGACATAAAAAATAAAATAAAAATTTAAAAATCCAAGAGGTCATGTATTTCTCTTCAACAGATCAGTCCGTTTAAATTTGATTATATTCAGAAAACTTTCCAAAAAGCTGCTGGCACGGAGGGTTGCAGATCAATGCGCAAAAGCAGGACACCCCTCTTCCAAAAGGGCTTCTGTGAGCTGGTCTCCCAGCTTTCTTCTACAGGCTCCAACTGGCATTGCTTTTCAGAAGCAGGAAGTCCAAGAACAGAGGTCCAGGTGAGGATGCATTTTAGAGAATTTAATTTCCCATTTCTAAAGATTTTTCTTAAGGTAATTGTAGTATAAGCCATTATAAGATTTCTCAAGCTATATCCTGATAGAGCTAGGGGAATTTCAGTAAAACCAAGTTATTCCAGTCTTTCAGGCACACACATTTTAACATTAGTGTCTTACAGTCACAAACGATTTAAGCAAATCCCTCCTGAAGACTAAAAATATTTTAGTACACAAGTTAAAAGGACAGCATGCTAATTTTCCCTATAACTGTGTATTCCCAGTTCTTTTCCTACCCTTCAAAGGGGCATCAGTGCCACTTGAGAAAAAAAACAAAAAAACTATTGCTTTCTACATATTTTTAATAATAAATATATTCAAGAGTCTACATTAATAAAGCTAAAGATGAATCTTGCTGAAGAATGCAGTAAGTGGTATACAAGGCAACAAATAGATACTTCTAAAGATCTACAACTGAGCGAATAGTATCAAATCTACTCTGTTGGACGGGTGCTTGGAAAATACCAACTTACACAGGAGTAAGAGCTGTGAAGGCAGAGAATAAAAGAAGCCAGTACGGCTTATATTGGCATATCCATGCCAAATTTAAAATACAAGCTACTGAAAAAAGTAAAGAAAAGTAGCTTACACTAAGAGAATCCTTCCCCATAAGTTCAGGGAAGCATCCGAATTGGACAGGCCAGGTTTTGGTCCAGGACACTGGAACCCTATATGTACGCCAGAAATAAATAGATAGGGGAAAACTTCAAAAGTTTTTCAGTTTAAATTAAAGCAGTATCAGCTTTGCAAAGAAATCTGAGCAGAAAACATAGGCACCACAAAAGTTTAAGGTTCAAATGTACATTAACAAGTTACAAAAAACAAACAAACAAATCACACACACATTTATGCCCACGTAGTTTATGTTGAAGTTACAAATTCAACAGAGTACCTTCAGCATGAAAAACCTCTCAAGCCAACTGCGCATGACAACTACATTCAACAACGCAAAGTGGATAACTTGGTCAATCCACCTCTCCCACCCCAATAACTTAATTTCACACCACAGGAAACAGTTCTGTTACACAGCGCTCAATGGCTGGACTTGTCAGAGCTCTGAAACAAGGAGCACAGTTCTTCACAGGTCTGTGTTTCTACCGAGCTGAACTGGGACTCCATTGTATTCCAGGCTAAGTCAGCCAGAAGAAAATCATCCATTGCTGTCTGTGTCTCATTGCTGGTAAGGAATAAATTCCCAAGGTTCTCAAAGCAACTATCCATAGTCTGTGTTTCGGCACTATTCAACTGGACTTTGCTTTCTATGTTCTGGCTAGGTATATTTTTAGTAGCAGGATACACTTCCGTCTGGGTTTCCGTATCAGATGAGTCAGTACTCATGGAGAAACTAGACTGCTTCAGAATACTGCCTAAAGGCAGATGGGTATTACTGTCCAAAAAGAAATTCAAGTCTGTCTGTGTCTGCGTATCAAACATCTCCAAACCTAAGAAGTTAGAATTTCCTCTGCAGCTATACGATTGTGTGGCACTGTCTGAAAATAAGAAATCCGTCTGAGTTTCGATGTCCAGAGACTCCAAAACAGGCTCAGAGTTTAGGGTACCAAGTTCACTTTCTTCAGTTTGAGTTTGGATATTGGATGCTGAAAAGAACTCTTCAATATCAAAGTCTATTCCTGTGCTCTGCGATGGGCCAGATGGCAGATGTGTGTCAGCATTAGAACTAGCGTCAGACAAAAGGCCACGATTATCCAGCGTCTGGCCAGACATGTTTCCTGAAAAGATGTTTTCCAGATCACTTAGTAAGTCCATTGTCTGGGTTTGATTATCCATTGTATTTTGAGGTGGAAGTATATTAGTCTGTGTATTGAAGCTGATAAGGGATTCTGACTTCACTGTATCTTGATTCAGGCTCTTGCAATTACTTCTTTGCAGCAAGCTTTCATCTATATTTGCAGTCATTAAATTGTTCTCTGGAAGCCCAATCTGAGTGGAGACATTGTATGACGAATGAACATTGTCAAAGATGTCACTGCACATTACAGCCTGGTCCATTTGCACTCTTCCATCCACAGAGTTCTGCGTTCGACTGGTTTGAGTCTCTCTAGAAATACCACACGTTGGAAAACAGGCCTGGCTAAAAGCATCAGTCTGAGCAGCTATGGATGAAGTCAGTTTAGAAGCAGGCAGCAGTGTCTGTGTTTGTACACTGATGGGTAATGACACCTGTGAACTGAACGACAGATCTGTCTGAGAGCAAGAGGATACAGAGGAATCGGGAGTCCAGGCTGCAGTTGGTACAAAGTTCTGTGAAGTATAAGATAAGTCAGTCTGTACATTTATGGAAGAAATTTTATTCTTGTGGTAAACATTCCCCAGCTCTTGTCCTGTGTTAGCTGATGTAACCTTATCCAAGTCAACTTGTACACCAGTACTTACTGGTTCATTATCACCAGAATTTGTCACTTTTGAAACAGGCATAGTGTCTTTAAATACAAGTGTTTCTGCCTCCAGTGCCGGAATCAGAATTCCTACAGACTGAGGCAATAAATGAACAGTACTCATAACTGACCCTTGATTATCAACAGCCACTACAACAGGTTTCACAGAAGAGTCTGTGGCAGATACAAATACAGGCAAGTGAGCAAGCTGCATCACTGGAAGTTTAACCAAAGCCACTTTGGGCTTTGGTAAAAGCATCTTCGGTGTACATTTTGGCTGCATTTGCTTAACAAAGTTAGAACTGCAGGAGCCTTCAAAAGGGGCTACTAATTTCACTTCAGATGAGTCCAGTTCCCGAGTGCCAGGATTACTGTTGTGTGTATTGATGAATGCTTCATTTGCTTTCTCTGCCAACTGCTGATTATGTATGGAGGTTTCCATTTTCCTTTTCTTACTAGGAGGATCCCTGTGAACATGAGATCAATAATTTATACTTCTCTTCAAGCACAAAACATCTGCCTTCCATTCTTTCAAGTCACTGCATCGGATATATGAACCCAAGCCACAAACGAGGATGAAAATGAGAAGACCACTAATCCTGATTAAAATATAGGATTTATTCCTCACTCTTATTTAAAAAAAGAAAAAAGCTTACCTATTTTACAGAGACCTATGTTCTAAAGAGAGGTTAAGGTTTAGAGTTTTTGTCTCTCTTTATACATTAGACATCTTCAAATCATAGCGCTTAATTCATTTTCATGCTAACTGGACTATAAAAGAAAATAGACTGAACTGTATTTCACACCACAGTTGCCAGCTGTATACATTTCCAAATGATCTCCACTTTCATGAAACTAAAAGCAGTTCCAACAAGTATCCCTAGTATTTACACCATCTAGTGCAGTGTCATCAGTAACTATCTTGCTGGCAGTGCTTCCTGTTTTATATGTGGGAAACCTGATCTTACTGATTAGGCAATTAATCATCATCGCCTTCAACAAAACAGAAACTGCTAAAAGCAACAGAACAAAGAAACTGAAAACAGTTCTACAGCTAAAACGGTGTGAGCCAATCTCCAATTTAATCAACAGAAAGGGGACAAAAAGGCAGTACATAGGAGACAGAGGACTCGGGGATGAACACAAGCAGCAATACTTTACTGCTTCACTTTTACCTGTGTTCTGCAGGAATTTCATGGCCAGTTCTGTAAATATGAGACAATAATGCTGTTCTGCTGGCATAAGGGCACCCACAAGTACACTGGAAAGTCTTGCCACAGTCCTCTATATGCCGCTTCAAGTACCATTCTGTACCATAGGAGTTACTACATTTATCACATTTGTGCTTCTTTTCAGCATGCATCTTCATAAAGTGCTAGAATACACAATGAAAAGTAAACATCAGTCTGCAGCTGAGTTAAAGAAATCTTTAGGGGAGACATCGACACTTGCAATATTTTATATGTTAAATATCATTGAAGAATAGAATTAGAAATCAGAATCTTTTGAAAATCTCATGAAAAAAAGTTATGAGCTTAGAGTGTTTAAAAATTGAAAATCTTCTTGTGCTACGTGCATCTCAAAATACATACCTTCAAGTTAAGAAAACGTAAGATTGAAAAATTTCATTGTCTGAGTTGGAGTAAAGGAAAAAAGCTAGAGTATAAGAATTAATAAGTTTATTTGTACAAATATTTGTGTATACACAAGATTCATATTGCATTCAGCTCTCCAAGCTGGGAGAATGGATCTACTGGGAGGTTCCTGATCATATTAGCTCCATATCAGCAGCTTTCGCCACTTAAAACATTTATCTGCATTTTAAAGAGCAACATAATCTTATAGGAGGTTTCTCCTAATCCTAAAGGAGGTTCCTTACTGACATTAATAAAGCTAAAGATGAATCTTGCTGAAGAGGGCAGTAAGTGGTATACATGGCAACAAATAGATACTTCTAGAGATCTACAACTGAGTGAATAGTATCAAACCAAACAAGTCAATTTTAGAGCAAAGGACAGAATTTTTCTTTAAAATTTCTGGCAGCAAGTGCTAGTCACCCACGGTCTCCATGGATGATCACAGATGACCAAAAGCAGAAGAGTAGGTTTTTACTCACACAGAGAAACAATTTTTACATGCTTTCTTAAACAGGTAACTTGTAAACCAGTGCATTTTGAGACTAAAGCAGAGAAAAACCCTTACCTCTTCCCCACTTAAAAAAAAGTGGTTTAAAAGCATCAGCTACATCTTAAACCCTTATTGGTTGCTCCTGTGATTTTCTTCTCCTCTTTGATCTTTTTCAAGCTTATTAATTTGGGCAGAAGGGCTGTCTTCCATCTTAGCAGAACATACCAGTGTCTGCTTGATCAAAAGCTTCAGGTCCTCCAATGTCAACATGCAAACATGCAAATTCACCAACCATACGCCCACATGGAGTTTCTGCATACACTTCTGCAACTTCTGGATACATGCTGGGGGGCTTTTCGCATATCTGAGTGCAAAAGTGTACATTCTCTGGAGTAGAGAAAGTCAGGACCAAATCAGGAAAAAAGGAATACCTGTTTTACAAGAGAAAATTGGGAAAATGGTCTGTTTGGTCCTCTAGGGCAGCCTTCAATAGGACAGCAGTAGAATTTCTGTGAAGTTTTCAAACCCTTCCTCATTGGTGCATTAAGTTTTCCATCCTGAAAAAGTACAATTTGACAAAAATTCTACAGGTTTGTGTATTAAAGACAACATTCAGAATATACATCAACTTTGGCTCAATTAGTTCACACACCTCAAGTTAAAAGCACTTTCCTAACCGATGTGATACTCCAAATGGTGTGTTTCACCTGTTTAGACGCTATTTCGCTCGATCAGAGTTGCCAAGACAAATCACAGCAAGCTCAACAGAGTAATGGCATCGTACTAGTTACTTCTACCAAGATACTCCTGGCCCCAAGCAAATTATACATGCCTTTTGTGTTGAGCCAACAAGCTTACCCTACAGATACTAAAATACACTGCCAATACAATGTGATTTTACTTGTTAGTAGAGCAGGCTACTTGCAGCACACTGTGTAACACAACACTTCTCCATCACTGGAATTCTGTCAGCACCATTTAGAGTTTATTTGTAATAAAATGAAGAATGCAAAGTACTTTCTGTCACTTAATTTAGAGCATAAACCAAAATTCACTTAAGTCTGTGAAACTAACAACTGTTTGCTAATTCTGAATCCGTAAACGTTAAGTGACTAATATACCTGTGCTCTCCATGCAATCCACCTCAGTGGCCTTATCACATGTGCACCATAAAAGACAGCAATATAACTTGTTCACAGAGGGCCTCAAAAAATAAAATAAGAAGGATGCATTAATAGGATTGTCCAGATTGCTCAACAACATAAAACTGATTCCTACTGAGGACACAGCCATGGAAACCAGGCAAAACACATCCCTCTAGACATACTCTATCTGAAATCTTTTGGTCTCAGTCAAAACATCAGGCACCTGTTCTAAGCAAAAAATTTAAAAGCAAACTATTAGAAAAAGGAAAATCCAATGCTCAGTGTAGCTCCAAGTCTTTTTCCAGTTTCCTAAGCCTGACTAGGAGGCCAACCAAGTCCCCAGTGCCAGGTACAACAGCCTATGATGTGATCCCCGAGATCATTATTCAGATAAAAATTACTGGAGCATGCCCTGTTTGGGCTCCTCTCCTGATTTCCTTAGCAAGATGACAGTGAGAGTAAGCAGAGTAAGTGATGAAATGCTGATATTATACCAATGATTTCCTAACTACTTTCTTCAGGCAAATCTCCAGCCACTTCACATTTACATGGGTTACACCATACATAAAGAATTCACAAAATGCAATAATCATCCTATGTGAAACAAAGAAAAAGTACGTACAACAGCTGCCATGACATTGCTTAGGTCTGTTCTTCTCACCTAGCTACAGCTGGTCAGGACTTAAACTCTGTTCAGACCTACTTTTATCGTGCTTTTGGAGTATTCATTTCTTTTGCCCTGCAGGAATATCACAAACTGGATTAGTAAGGTACTTCAAAGATTTTGTTTTCCCTCAAACCATCTTTCAATTTAACAAATTCTATGAAAAATATAACATTCCCTTCAAGCAATGTTTCAGTTCTATTTCTAGATACTCAGCCCTGTCTCTTGACAAAGTCAATTAGCTTCCATTTTACCAAAAAACCCTCTGGAATAATTTTTCGGACAGGGAGTTTTCATATAAGGTTTTAAACCTTCCTCTGCCCTTCTAAGCATCCTTCTGCACAGGCAGCAGATTTTCCCATGGATGAGCCATTTGTAAATGGGCCTGTTTTTATCTCCCTTGTGACTGTGGATTCAATGCCTCAATTTAGATAGCATTAACCTAAGTCTCAAGTTATCTTTAAAATAGCGCAGCATTGTTGCTAAAGGTTGAATAGTTACTGTGATTGTTTTTGCACCTTAGAGAGCCACTGCCCAGAAGAGAGGAACATGACTCAACAATCTAGCTGTTCCAGTCCTGCCACCCCCAAATTAATTTTTTTAACCTCAAATTTACCCCAAAACACTTTGATCAGATACCAATCTAGAAGATATCAGACTTCTTCCTTCAGAAAGAAAGATTTGCCTTAATTAAAAACTAGGTTTAATATCCTTCATTGCAGAGGAAAAATCAATAAGCTTAGTAAGCAGCAATTAGCCTTACTTGGGAATAAATAAGTTATTCCAAGTGTGTAAAATTTAACATCACGACCCATCAGATGACAGTGCAACCAGAAATATGTTCAGGCACTTAACAGGCAAACCACAGTCAGATTTTTCAGAACTACCTGAATGCTAAATTTCTACCAATTGTCTAAATGCCTGATAACATGCTTCTATAAGAGCATCCCAAGACCTTAATAAATCACATTTCAATTTCTGTAGTAGCTCAGAAAAAAACCAAAAAAAACCTAAGCTGTAAAATAATACCAAGTGTTTAAAGGCTTTATAAACATGAGTAAGAAGCTTTTATAACAGATGGAACGTAGATTTTGAGGCACAGATCACAACAGATTTGTTGTGACAAGTTGAAAGATACTCTACACATCCACGTAACCTTTACCATACAGGAATCGTATTTTGACTAACTTCAAAGTCCTCCTAGCTCTAAATGGTTAACCTTAGATCTTCACAGAAATTTGGCTGGCCAGTCATATTTCAGACATTTTTCACGAGTCTACTCCTTCTGATTTTACTTCTCATGGTTACACAATACCCACCTCCACAATTATTGGTGGATATTTGTTCAATTAACTTATCACAACGCAGACATTTGTATTACACGGAATACTGACATTCAGACAGGGCTTGTATCATCAATATGGAAAAGAGAAAGTAATAATCCTTGCTACTGATTTAGCCAAGGTGAACCTAGTGAGGCCTTGCCTCCCTGCAACAGAGAGATTTACTCCACAGGATTAATTTAAAACATGGTTACAGTATACTGTAGCCAACTATTTAAAATATTCTTTGTAAGCAGGAGATTACGCATTTCTTTAGTAAGTAACAGGGAGAGAAGTGCAGTTATTCTTATCGTCAAAAATATTGAGCTTGCGTAAAACCCGTGTTTGGGTAACAGGCCGGGAAAGGCCAGCTTTCTGAGTGCGATCTCCCTGGTATCACAGGCATCCACAGAACCCTCTCCTCTACAGGAATTGATCCAGCTTCATTTTCAGAGTGGACAGACATCTTCCCCTCTGCCTCATAAAATATTATAGACAAAAGACTTAAGTATTCAAAAAGTTTTCAAATCTAATATTGCCAGCTTATATTCATCGTTCCCGTTTTACATTGACTTAATTAAGCTAAGGAGCCAGCAGACAAACATTTATCTATTAACACTTGATCATATCATCTTTGTTAGACCAAACAAGTCAAATTCTTACAGTCTCCCTTCAGCAGCCACTTGCCGTTCCCATCCTCCTGTGTATTCTGACATATTCTTCTGCCGTATTTTAGGATTGCCCTTCTCACAACAGCATCCCCCTAAAGGCTCATATGCCTACAACCAAATAGCACTTGCAAGTGTTTTCCATTTAAGATTTTCTTGCTACAAACCAGGACTGATCAATTTGAAATTTCTGTCATCAGTTCACAAGAGCATAACCTTGTATTTTTACTACCGCACTTGACCCTATTTTTTCCAGGGTCATCCTGCTTCCCTGTGCAAGTGTCCTCATCTCCTTCCACAGAGACAATGCCCATTTTGGGTATCAAAACATCCTACGGGTACTGTGCTCATTAATTCCAGGAATAGGATTTATCTTCATGTACCTGGCACTGCGATCTTAAAAAAGTAGGATTATATTTATGAAAAGCCTACACTCCAGAATACGCTCACCGAACTGTTGCTGTCCCCCTGCCCCACAGGCTGCGTTTTCTCACCAGCACTATTGTAATGAAGGCTCGTTTCCAAAATGGCATCCATCTAGGCTTTTTGGCTCACAGACACTTTTAAAAAACAAACCAAGCAGCCCAGCATAACTACAACACTCGGTATTTTAATTATGACGGGTTACCAACTGCTAAGGGGAGAAAACGCAGCATGTTTGTACAGCGCTTAAGAAATAGGGCCAGTGCTTCTTATCACAGAAAGATAAGCAAAAAGCAAACAAAACAATAGAAACAGAGTCCCCAACACTTTAAACTACCCCAGCTTTTGCTAACGTTGGTACCAGACTGGTCGTTTTCTGTACGCGGCTGTAGCAGAGTCTCGGCGCGGGCGGGAGGACGGCGCGGGCACCGCCACCGCCACCGCCACCGCCACCGCCGGGGTTTCGCCCGCGCGCCGCGCTCCCGCTTTACACACGGGGGAGGCGTAACCGGGGGGGGGAGGGGAAGCGGTTCGGTATCGCCCCCTGAGGAGACCCCCGCAGCGCGGCCCACGAGCTCGGCGACCGGCCGGGCCGGTACCGCCCCCGCGGCGGCCCCCAGGCCCGGGGGGGACGCAGGAGGGGAGGGGGGGGGGGGGAGGCCGGTACCGCCTCCGCGGCGGCTCCGAGGCCGGGAGGGGTCGCGGGACCGGGATCGGGCCGGGCCGGGCCAGGCCGCGACGGTACCTGGAGGCGGTGGGCCTTGCTGAGGTGCATGTTGAGGGCCGGGCTGTTGGGCAGGACCTTGCCGCAGCCGGGCACGGTGCACAGGATGTTGGTCCTCACTTGGGACAGCTCCGTCACCGAGGGCCGCACCAGCTCGCGGGGCGGCGGCAGGTCCCCCGCGGGCGGCGCCGCCGCCGGGGGCCTCCCGAGCCCCCCGCCACGCCGCCCCGCCGCCGCCGCCGCCGCCATGTTGCTGTCAGCTGCGCGGCTCCCACTTCCGGGTGGGCGGGGCGGCTCATGAATATGCATCGCCGCTACTGAATAATCACAAGGAGCGCGCTGGCCCCGCCCCTGACCCCGCCCCCCGCGGCAGGCCGGTCCCTGCCCTTGGAGGCCGGGTGGCGGCACCGCTCGGCACGTGGGCCGCGGCCGCTGCTTCCCTGAAAGACTCAGTGAAAGGAATATTCCTCTAACTTACATTATCAAAGGCCACGTTAGAAACCAAGAAACAAAGAAACAAAACTGTGAACACGTTCATACCCAAGAAAGAGAATTCCATGATAAAAGACCTAGGCATCAAATTACAGGATAAAGGGAGCTCATCGAGCAGGTAAAATAACTGATTTTGCCAGCTTTCACCAATATTTCCTTTCTGGTAATCATGGAATCTCTCCAAACAACTTTCCGGGGATTTATTTATTAGTATAGAGCTGCATTTTTAAAGAATCAATGACCCAGTAAGCAAGTACATTTCCCCCCTATAGCTTTGCCCATTAAAGAAAATCTGAGCAAGATGTTACCTGTAGAGAGTCCACTCTTAGTGTGCAAACATCACGTGCTTGGTCTTTTGACAAGTCTCTTCCAGGAATGTGCTAGGGCCCCATGTGTCCTTGTGTTCATTATAGAGCCTATAACAAACGTATAGAGCACATAGCTTGTCTACAAGGATCCTCCTTCTTGTAACTAATAAATACATGTTTGCTTGCCTGGAAGTTCTGTGTCCATTATGTAATAGCCAGTTGTGAAATGCATACCTGAAAAAATAAAGGAGACCAACTTCTCTTGTTTAAAAAAGGGAAGAGAGGGAAACAGACTGATAGGCAGAAGCACGCAGTAGGCAAGGTACTCATGATGTTTAGAGTATTTTGAAGCTTTATCTTTCTATTATAAATCATCATCATCTCAGGTGTTTAAATTATTTGTGTAGGGCATTAGGAAACAAAAGTTGCACAGACTGAAATGCATACTGGAATCTTAATGGGTCTAACTTAGAGTGGTATATGAGGATAAGTGGGTGAGAGACATTAAGAGCCAACTCTTAGCTGCATGTAGACTTGGTATTATACAAAACCTGAAATCATTTCAGGATCCTAACATAAGTATTCTTGTCAAACATTAGCCTTTAAATTGCACAGACAGAAGTGCTAAAAACGTACGACTAGCAGAGAGCTGTAAACTAATTTTTTTATGTACTAGTTATACAGAGTTGCTGAAAAACAACAACAGAAAAATCAGTATATGTTAAGTCATTTTTCAGTTAGTCAAGCCAAACAAACTTCTGTGAGAGGACTTAATTTACACATTTATTTATGGTTTGAAAAACAGCCCCATACAACCTGTCAAAATAGGTACATAGTATAACAAAGTTTTTCAAAAGACTGTCTTTGCATATTGACATATCTAAGGAAATTGCATATACTCAAAATATACCTACAATAAGTTTCTAGGTAAAAGAATATTTTTTAAAAAATTGTACAATATAACTGAATCTTCAAACCAAATCCATCTCTTAAATTAAAAATGATGTAGAAAGTTACACAAAATGTTTATTTATTACCTCTAAAGAACGTCACTGCAGAGCTAATGTTCTCATTAGTGAAGACTGCCATCTTGATTCTGCAATCTTTATGTCCACAAGTAAAATGAAGTAGTAATGTGCAAGGATTGCAGAAGGATGAAATCTTTAATGAAGTATACATTCTAAAACACAACTTCCTCAAAACAAAGTTATTGCCAATTCCATTGTATTCCTCTAGGGTAAAATTCATAAAATATTAATACAAACAGATAGAAAAGATAGAATTTGGCTTTTTATATAAGTATTTGTTCTTGAATATTGCACTCGGCTAGTAAAGACACTGGATCTGAATCAACATCTGGTATAGCTGGATGGAAACTTCTTACTGACATCTGCATTTCAAGAGTCCTGTCTCCTTTCCCCGACTTGTCTGCAATGGCCTCAGAGTGGAATCTTCTTCTGCCAAGCTCACAACGTGCCTGACCCAAGGCAGCTGGGTCGGTCCCCTTGTTTGAATGGGACTATTCACACGGTCGAAATGGGGCATGTGCTCTGTTACACTGCTGAGCTGGAGCCTAAGAAAAAAGGCTACCTAGAATATCTTAGTCATGGCAGTAAACTGAATAACTGGAGATGTCCTGTTGTACCTAGATTAGGCTTAGCTAGCTTTAACTTCATGTATACTATTAAAAATACAGTTAAGAGCAATCATCGCCTTTAAAATTTAAATAATCATGATCACTGCTGGACCTTGTTTAAGCTTCCTAATAGCTTTTTATTTAAAACTATCTAAAGATTAATTTTTTAAAGACTAATGGGGAAAAACAACTCAAAAGAGTTGTAAATGGAAGAAATTTAAAGAATAAGTTAATTAAAAAAAATCTCTGTTTTAACCTTTATTATGATTTAGATTAATACCAGTAATAAATGAGTTCTATATTTTTCTATAAATCAGTCTTAAATTAAGGGCTTACAAAGCTTCCTGGAAAGAAACCTTTCCTCTCTCTAATTTTAAAATAATTCCTCGCTTTCTGTGGTATACATGTAAGTAGTGGTGAAAGTGGTGCATCAGCCAGACCTGGAGAGAGCAAAAGAAACAGATAATTATAGCTTAACTCAGCCAATATTTACATTTCATAAATGGTATAGAATTAAAAATACAGCTTGAGTATCTATGTACAAATTAGGACTTCTAAGAACAAGCTGGTATATATTTAGACAGCAGTTTTCATAGTGGTGACATTTTTATTCTACTAAATTTCTATACATTTCTAAACAAACTATGCAGGCTCCCTCTTAAGCAAGATACAAGCAGAATGCAAGATAATAAAAATATTCAACTATGAATTTTTCCTCCCTTTTACAGAGCTGAAACACTTACCTGCTGGTGCCAAGGATTTCAGTGATTCTAAGAGATGCGGACTAGAAAACTTGACCAGACATCTGAATGGCTCTTTTATATCCAAGACATCCATTTTAGGATTACTTTTAAACATTGTCTCAAGCTGTTAAACACAAAATTTCCAAGGAGTATGAGCTAGGAATATATTTTATGCATATGTTATTATTAAAACAATAATACTTAGACTGTGGCCCATTGTCTTTGAATACTGTTTGCAAACTACATGTGGTATTAAACAGAACATCTTATATCCGTATTTTAAAAATGGATTGTTCTGTATCATTATAGTTCTCAAACTTTTTGAGTAACTAGATCACTGTCACCCCTCAGCAATTTTTGTAAGGCATAATACACCCAACAGAGCCAAACACTGTAGAGCTACATGCCTAGTAGTTTGTAGGGCGGTGTGGGAAGTACTGCTGAAAGTTATGTTTTAACTCAGTTACTACAGATGTGTTATTTTCTTAGCGAGTTGCTGTCCTCAAGTTCACTTTCTCTCTAAATAGACCTCTAATTCAAAATTATTGTGTAAAATTAACTAGTGGTTATATGGAGAATTAAGAACAAAAACCAAAACATGTATTTCCTAGCATCAGAAATGAATGGAAGTAATTCCAGATACTATAGCACACCTTTCCTTGAACTTACGTACTTTTTTCATTTCAGAATTACAGCACAGACAAATAGCTTCTCCCCATATGCCACACATATAAAACTAATCTCCAAATGACTAAGATAAGTTAGTCGGACCAAAAAAAGTTCTAACTGATATCAAACTGAAAAAAATTGAAAATGGAACCAAGTATTACTTTGAACATTAGAAGATTTTCAAACAAGCATGATTTCATTTGGATGGTTTCTTCAAACTGCTTTTTGAGTTAAGTAAAAAATGATTAGCAACTAACTAGGTAATGAAAATATGTTCTACAAGTTTCAGCATTAAAAAAAAAAAGTTTATGAATCTCCTGTAATCTCTGAAATTATCAGGTAACTATGAATAGGTTAACCATGTGGTAGAAGAAGAATCAATTTGCTATTATTTCTTAGTGTTAACATGATTCTGGTTTGAAGAATATTTTATTAATAAAATCAGAAGGTGCCACCATGTGGCAAACAATTCTCTGCTGAAAGAGACAGCCTCTTCAATTACATAGTAAAAATGATCTCTTGGAATTTCCAATATATCTGTTTATCACAGAAAAATCAGTGCATCACCTGAGAAGTTAAATTATGGCTGTTACATGTATTATGAGCTTTATACGTACTTTGAGTAGCCCTAATTTCTTATGCTTGAAAACACTGCTGTTTTAACTCTTTTAAGCTTTATTACAAAAATAAGTCAAAAATACTTAGTTCACAAGGCTGAAAGACTTGAAAAACGCCATCTAGTGGTCTGACCAAATCCCAGTGCAAATCTGTTTTATAAAGCCAGTTTTACCTAGCGTATTTTAAAATGTCCTTCCTAAAGCTTGCAGCAGTACTAGAAAGTTCTTTATTTGCAATTTAATGTAGCTATTTCTGCTGAAACTATAAAAACAAAAATTGATTGCTTTTCCTACCTTATATTGTGCAAATTCAAGTTTTGGTTGGGGACCATCACCAAAAACTTCCCGATTCACTCTCTGTATTCTTTCTTTTTCACTTCTGTTTTCTTGAATTATCCTTAAATCCACTGCAAGTGAAAGGGGAGGAAGGAGGAGAGGAAAACCAGAATGACAACTCTGCCAGCTGATACAATACTGTTTTTCTGATCAAGTGAATGCTCCAGTGTAATATAAGAGGAAAAATAGAAATGAATTTGAAAAAATTCATCACAATCTTTTTCATAAGCCAATTATCCGCTTCATATTTTCAGTTCTTACCTGTTAAGAAAACCAAACAAGCTGATATGAAAGGAAATACTGGGCATTGTGCAATTTTGGTTTCATAAATATGTGTGTCCAATGACTGTTAGTGGGAAATATTTACCTCTTCTAGAGGTATCCAATATTACGGCACCCCTCCAGTATGGACAATATAATGTGAATATAATATATGTACATTTCTTACTGAAATGCACTCCATAAGCCAGGAATATTTTTGAGTACAAATCTAACAAGTAATGACACTGAAGCTGCAGCTTAATTTAAAATGTACATACCATTCTCTGGGGCTACATTCCTTTCTTGTAGAGGTCTTGGATAATAAGTTTGGAAGGTCTAAATGAGGGAGGAAAAGATTAATCCTTTACTTTTAGTTCACTTCCACTTCTAGAGGCTATAGCAGAAAAGAACTTTCCGAATTTCCTTTTATTTCTCTTTCTTAAAATAAGCATTCGTCCTACTTTTTGACAATTACTCTAGGCCAGGAAGCCCAACTTTGAGAAGACTATCCCCATCCTTCTATGATATTCGTGAACATTACAAGTGTTACTTGGATGAATAGAGTAAATGCCCATTCTAATAGTTTCCAAAACATTACTCTAGGAAGCCCAGTGAAATTATACTAAAAAGTCCTAGGATTGATCCAGTCATACAATTTTGTACGTACAATTCAGACTAAGTTTAACCTTCAGGATACTAAGGTATTAGATCACCATTTTAATGTTACCTTAATGAAAAGTGGTCCACCTCAGTAGTTCAATATTATTTTAACATAATGATCTCTTGGAAGAGGTGAATTTTCCCCTCCCATAGGGAGTAAGAACTAGGCCTGAGACAAGAAGCAAGACTCATCTTAGAATAAACTTGTGGAGTGGCTCACCTGGCTATATCTCTTAAACGCGATATCTTTAAGGGAGTTTAAGCAATGACTTCGAAGCTCCATTTCACGGATGTCATGGTAATTGGAAGCAACAACCAGTGCCTTTAAATAAAAATTGAAGTTATTTTAACAGCAGTATTAATCATCACTGTTTATAATATGGAAAAATATAGTATTTCTAGACATTGCAATGTTTTTATTTTAGGGTAAGCAGCTGGCCTTTAATGAGCAGGATTCTCATGTCTGAGGAATGTGCAATAGATTGTCATTAAGGTTAGATTAATACTTAAAGGCATTCATGGGATTAACTAAATAATTATATAGCATTATCAGCCTGATAAAGATAATGAAACAACTAATATGGAGGTCTGCTAAAACAACACCACCACCCCACCACCACACTTACAAACACTGATCACCAAGAGTTTACAGAAAAACTAGTTTTTTAACCTAATTAATAGCTTCCCCTGATGAGCTCATACACTTAGCTCATACAGTTAACCGCATTGATTTAATATTCTCGGGCTTCTGTGAGACAATTTAACTGCATATTGCCTAACATTTTTATTAAGAAATTTGAAAGATTCAAGATCAGCAAAGATCCCAATAACTGAATATATTGACTATTCACCATTCTAAGGGTCAGAAAGATTGATATTTGCCCCATTTTTATCAAGAGTTGGGGGGGGGGGAATGACTATTTAAATTAGAAAATTACTTTACAATTTGGGGTTCTGGGGAATTGATGAATCTTTAAGCATCCTCTTAAAAACTAAGAAGCAGAATTATAGATCTACAAGACTGTGGTAGAGTCAGGGTCTACACAGTTTTATTTTCTACCTGACATAGCAGAGGTAAGGTGCTTCTAAGCACTGAGGCAGAAATGAAGACGTAGGGTGTCTGCGAATGGTATACAACATAGCTGGTTTTGTATTGGTTTGGTTTTTTATATGGGGTTCCCCAAGCAATTCTAATCCAGATTGCATTATCCTCATATTCTCTAAAGTTGATGGTAACCTGAAACAGAAAAAGAAAAGCTTCAATTTACTTGCACATTCAGATGTCAAGAAACATTTTGTTACCTCTTCAGCCTGTGTTCACACAACCCAAACATAATGCAGACAGTACACCACTGCCTGAATAAGAAACAAATCCCTCTAGCTTGGTCAAGATTGTATTTAAATCAAATTCCAGTTGGAGAAATTATAATTTTTTTGTTGGGGGAAGAAAAAAAAAAATCTTTCAAACTCTAATATGACTTTATTTTGCCCCTTCAGAAGATGCATATCAACAAGAACAGAAATGGCTTATTACAAACCCTTGATTTTCTCTTTTGGGAGAGTAGCAATGCAACAAAAAAAGTCTTTGTATTTAGAAGGAGGACTAGTAACAGTATTTCAAATGTCTTATTTTTAAGAAACTAAACTTTTGATACATTTGCTGATTTTAGACCTGAATATAAATATCTATCACAGGTCAAGAACTCATAATCAGTATTTTGAAGATTTCCTTCCCTGTTCTTGCAGTTTTGCTACTCAGTTGCTGTTGATTTTCAGCTTCTTTCTACCTTGACAAGAACTCCCTTTGCTTCAGGCAAGCTCTTAGTGGACTAGGTCCCAAACTGTTTGAACTGGTGGACCAACATCACCTCTCAAAGTTTTTGTGGACTATCATAATTAAAAAAAAAGGTGAATCTAATATTTTAATAGGGTTCTATGAACTAGATAAGATTAGCTGTTAGGCCAATTTGTATTTGTTGCCCTCTACTGTTGTCAGTGGAAATCCCTTGTGTGTCCAGAAGGGACACAACTAATTACCCAGAGGCACTTTCAGAGGCACTTTCTATTCCCTTGCCTAAATGAAGCAGGTGAGTTAAAAGTAGTTGCAGAAGGAAAAGGCCACTGCAACTTGCTCACTAAAAAGGTGAGAAAATACCTCCTTCACAGACATCTCTTACCATTTCTTTGTAGCCTAGAAACCACTTCTTGCTCTTGACAGTGGTCTGCCAGTCATTATAATGTAAAAAAAAAAAAATCAGGACCAAGTTTTCAATGAACACAAAACATCATCTTTAAACCAGAACTAAAATGAAATGGATGCAATTTTGCTTACTAATCCAAGTAGTAAAAAAAACAAAAGAAAAATACAGAAAAACCCACAAAACTTCCTTGTCTTGCTTATTGATGCAAAATACTGGCTACTTCAAATTCCATCTAGATTCTGCTTCATCAGATCCGTTTTTTCATGTATTATTATTGGGTATCAGGACAGAGCAATACCAATTTATCTAGGCAACATGTACACTCAAAGAGAAAAAATAAATAAATAGAAAATATAGAGAGAATACTGCATTTCTTGAAGCCTGAAATAGGCAGTGTCATAGCTTAAGGCAAAACTATGCTTTATTTCACTCCAGTTCAGCAAACTTGTGATGTTCCTAGAACAGATATACAGAATATTTTTACCTATTTCACATGCAGTCCCTACCATTTCCAAAGTTAATAGTTTTATTCCAATTCTGAAGCAGTTGGCAAGAGAAAAAAAAAATACCCTTACAAAAGATATATGCATATAAAATATAGACACCACAGAGCTGTGCAACACTTAGAATGGATTTATTCTTACGTTTTTCAGAGCTGACTGAAGTCTTCTTTTAAATTTTTTTTTGAAATCTGTTAAGTCAAAAAAGTCCGTTTCTTCCCCTGTTATACAAGAAAAAGAGATCGGAATTCTGTTTACAATAATTAGTTCAAAGATGTTTTTACAGTTTTGGCTGAAACAAAACAATGTAGAAAAAGATAAAGTTGCATAATTATATAAGACAGGCCTATATTAAATTTGAGCCTCGTTATTGATACATAAAGAAAAAGTTAATATTTGCTTAATAGTTATTAATTTCTAATAATTGCTTGAAAAGTTGAGCAAAAGTAGTCTGAAAACATTAAATATATCTCTAATGAAAAATCCATACTAGACTATGTTTGTATTTAAAGCATATTATGTGAGGCAATACTGCAGAAAGTTGGCAAGGACTATAACAGTGAGATTACAGCAGGGAAAGATATTTACCTACCTGTTTTGTTCATCTGGTAAACACTCCATATTCTTTTGTTTGGGTAGATGTGGTTGTCTAGGGAAAAATAAGAATTGCTCAATAACACAGTATATTTATCAAAAGGTAATTAAAGAAACAGATTATTTTACAATACTTTTATGACCAGTTTATTTCAAAAAGATGACTTCCAGTAATGCAACATAATTGATTCAACATTCTTAAGCTACCATTAATGGTAAGCCTAAAAATAAATGTTTTTAAATTAAGAAAGATAGGAAAATTTTTTGTAATTTGATTAAGCAGCTAATAATATCTCTGAGGTCCAATGTTTAAAGAAGCATTTCACCTAAAGTTACTGAAATTCAGTCTAAACTCAAACTGAGAAATGTAGACTGTTAAAATTGCAATTCAGAATATTATATAATAAAGTTACGAATCAATATTGTAGTTAGAATTCCATCTGGAGTATTTGCTGATGGTTTTGCCATATGTCACTCCCTATATGGGGCAAGATACCATTGATTTTAGGGTTCTGTGCATACTGCAGACAAACTTATCTCTCCACACTTGTAACTAAGCACTGGATACAACTTACCGCAGTTGACATCTATTTAGAAGTCAGAAGAACCAAACACATGCTTTTGTTGATTTTGCAGCTTATTACTTTTTTAAAAAATGGTCAGACAGATCCAATCAGATTCAGCATCTAAAATGTAATTTGTTTACACCAAACGCATCTGTAGACTCACCAGGGCAATTGCTATGTAATTAAGGGAGTTACCAAATTACTTGGAAAAAATAGAAAGGTGGGAACAATAAATTCATTTTTACTTACAAATTATGTCCAGGACTGCTGCTTGCTTTATGTCTGCAGAATTATCCTGAAAGGGAAAATGACAATACATGGTGAACTGCAGAGCCAGAATACTCTATCACATTGTTTAGTAAGTGAAAAATCTCCATCTAGGTAGTTTAAATTATTTGGATTGCACTGAAGTCCACAGCAGGCATGCTTTAAGACACTACACTTAATAACTATACCTATCCTACCTGGGCTATGACAATATAATAAGACTCGTAGTACACCAGTAAGTACAACATCAGAAAGGTTGTTTGCTTACAGTGTGCAGAATCAAAGCAGTTCTGGCCAAGAAAATTTTTCCAAACATTGAACTGGCTTATCAAAATCCTCCCAAAACAAACAAGCAAATGACAGTAAAATGAAAAAAAGGGTCTATCTTCACTTCACATGGGACAGTGCAGAACTCTATCAAATTCACATGTCCATCAGCATAAGTATATACTATAATCCCTGAGATCTCTAGACAGAATCACTTACTATGCAAAATTGCAGAAACTCTCAGAACACTGTATTTTGTAAGAGCCAACAGTGAGAATATGCTTACACAGCAAAATAAGGAGGTGCTTGCGGCATGCATGATCATCTTACACTACTGAAGAAAAGCTAGAAATCAGCGCTGTCATTACCCATACTAGATTTAAATCAGCACTGGAAAACAAACGTCTTAACCAGGGCCTTCTTTTTACAATTTAGAAATATCCTTATTTCTTAAAGGTTTAACACACTGAGTTTTAATGAACTTTGTACAACTTAAAACTCAAAACATGCACTTCTATACTCCACAAGGGCCAGTCCTGCACTCATAGCAGCTAGACAAAGTCACTATCATTGCTAGCTTTGCTTTACGTTTGCCAGTCTACAAACTGCCATTTGGTGTTGGATTATGACCAAATAAAGCTCACTTCAGAATGAGAATGCTTTTGATGGTGTGTCAACACCTGCATCCCATATATCACCAAGAGGCAGTTCCCAACGAACAGCATTACCTCGCAGAGCTGAACAACATCTTGGGAAATGTTGTCCTTTGTCTGATGGAAGTTCAAGGTTTGCAGCTGCGTCTCAGAGAGAAAGCCCCAGGTCTGCAGCATTGACTTGATCTCGTCGCGTGGGATTTTGAGCACAGTTCTTCTGATATACTCAGCAACGGTTTCATCCATGATGAAGCCGCCCGGGAAGCAGAAGCGCTGGAAAGACCTCTGCACAGGCAGGCTCAGGAGATTTCCCGACTTCGCAAGGCGTACAAAGCTGTGCCTAGGCAAAGCATTAGCATCACTCCTAAGTGCGGTACTAGCAGGAACTCGCGTCTTCCGGGGCCGAGGGCTCAGCCACAAGCCCCTACGAGCGAGGGGGAAGGGAGCAAGCGGCAACCCAGGGCCCTTCCGCCCTCCTCAGGCCAGGAGCCCGCTTCCAGCCCCGCTGAGGGGGCCTGGCTAGCGCGTGAGGGCCCCAGGCCGCCCCAACGGCCAGCACCGGCCCGGCGGGGAGGGAGGAAGGAAGGAGAGGCCGCGTCCCCCGGCCGGCGAGCGGTCCCACTCACCTGCCGCGCCCCAGGCGCCGGGCGCGGAGACGAGGGGAGCTGCGCGGCGCGGAGCCGCCCGCGGAGCCGCCCGCCGCCCCTTGGCGCCCGCCGCGCGCCCCGCCAACCGCCGCCCGCCCTTCGAAGCGCCCAATCCGGCGCCGCATGGGGCTCCAGCCGCCCAATCAGGGGAAGCCCCGCCCCTCTCCTCCCGCCCCCCGCCCCGTGGCGGGCGGGCGCGCTGAGGCGGCTTCCGGTGGCGGCTGCCGGCGCCCGGGGCACCGCGTCGCCCTCGGTCCCGGCCTCGTCCTCCGGGGACTGCAGTAAGTGCGAGGAGGGCTGCGAGGGGACCGCGGCGCCCCCGCAGGGAAGTCGGGGGGCGCGGGGAGGCCGCCCCTGCCGCCGGGCTCGAGGGAGCCGGTGCCCGGGGCCCCGCTGCCCGCTGCCGCCCTTGCGGCCTCGTTCAGGCTCGCAGGAGGGCGGCGGGGCGCTGTCTGGGGCGGCCCCCTCGCGCGCTTGCTTTTCCTGTGGAGCCTGTCAGTGTCATCGAGTATGGAGTTACAAGTCCGTATGAAGTTACTTGAGGTTCGAGCTGGTGCCAAGCTGACTTTGCTCAGTAGGACCTTCATTGCGTGCTCTAATAATGATTAAACCAGGCTCCTGGGAGGGCTGAGAAACTGCAGACTGGAAACAACCAGCGGGAGTTAGTTCAGGGGGCTCTTCTCCTGCCGTAAGCCGCTGATAATGCCGCAGGTGCAGCAGCTCCCTGGGCTGCGCTGACAGCGTTTGCTTTCCTCTGAGTCCTTCGCCCCTGCCTGGGGGGCTTCCAGCTGCTGAAGGGGTGAGGCCTTGCCTCTTCCGACTGGGAGCGGGATCCTCTCGATCCTGCCTTCTCTAAAGGGGGAAAGCACTTCTACAATAGAACAGAAAATACTCATAGCAGTGGTTATATTTTTGTGTTCTTGTTTGCTATGTTGTGAAGTGAATGAAAGAGCAGTAGCAATGAAAGAGCCATAGCCATGAAAGGAAGCCCTGTCTAGTGGCTGCAGTACAACAGCAGCTTGTGAGAAAGGAATTTGGCAGAAGACCCTCAACTTCAGCATGCTTTCCTTTTACAGGGGCTGGGTCTTGTCATTCCTGACTGAAGTTCTTGGCTTCCTATTGAGTTATAATATTAGAATGTTTTTTTGTCAGTACAATCTGCAACAATTGGGTTTATCTAAAAGCTTCTTGAAAACTATGACTAAAAGCTGCTCTTGCAAGAAAACATGTATTTGCACAAGTAGAGCTGTAGTGCCAAGATTGTGTTATAATCAGTCTGTTAACTAAGTTCATCTGTAACTCTCTGCTGTCCTCCCTTTTTTGGAAGGACTGCTGAATTTGGATAGGAGAACATACAGATTTATGCCATGCATACTTTCTAGAAAGTGTGGAATTTACTCTACAGGACAGCTGAGCTGATGATAATCAGTAGGCTTGGTTATACTATGGGGGAAAGCTGTCATGGGTAGCTTTTGAGCATCTTTCTCGGTAGAATAAAAAGTTACTCGTCATAGTAGGAAGACAGGTCTCTTCTGGAGTAGAAAGATATCGCTTCAGTAATCTTTTGTGATAAACGCTGTATTGTGCAGTGTGGCTTGCTGCATATTATAATAAATATTCCATTAGCTGTCCTTTAACTATGCTGACACTCTTGTTTTAGAAATACAGCCTTAATGTAAACAATGACCTTAAATAGTTGCCAATAAAAGAGGTGAAAATGCTCCATTGTGCTTTATTTGATAACTTGTTTTAGTAGGAAATAAAACTGGAAATTACTTGATGTTCAAGTTGGTGTTCAACTTGCGTTATTCAATAGGACAAATACCTTCTTTACGTGCTCTAATAATTATTAAATCAGGTATGTTCTAGCTTTATCAGATATTTACTACTAAGTAAGTGATTAGCATTCGTTTTGCTGTGTTGGCAGAAAGTGGTCATGTAAAAAGACCGTTAAAATCCAGTATGAATCTTATTTTATTAATGAATTTTGATTCCTTGGGTTCAGGGAAAGTAGATGCAATCCATGTAATATAAAGAAGTTCTTAAAGTAGACATAGTCTTCCCCACCACCCTGTGGTTTGTGTTGCCTTGCTGTTTACAAGCCTTTGTAGATACGTATCTAAATTATTCCCCATGCCACCCCCCAAGTAATATTGGAAAGCTAGTGCAGTTTTGAAGGCTAAAATTCAAGAGCTCATGACTAATTTTCATAAGATGTAGCCAAGTTTTGTTTATGAAAGTGAAGGTGTCTGGCTAAATTTCTTAGAAATGTTGGAAAGTTAGGGGTCATCCTCAATCTATGTATCGCAACCCTAAGAATAGCAGCATAGAACGATATTTGAATATCCAGATCTGGAAGACATTAAGCATGCTACTGAAAGCTAAAAACAGGGTCCTTAGTTCAATGTTTCTTAGGCTGTTGAATCAGTGTTAATCCACCAACTTCTCATTTCACTGAATAGCTGATCTGAGTATTCCAATATCATCAAAAAGATATTTATAAATTCTATGTGTATGAAAGATAATGTTAGGAATGCCAAATTTCTGATGAGTTGACATGATACAGGTAACACAAACTGATAGGTCCGGAGCTGAACCTTTCATGATAAAACTGTGTAGTCTTATAGAAATACACCTATGATTTGAATAAGCAAAGAACTGCTTGGTTTATAAGTATTTTCCTCCAAAGTCAAAAGTCAAACATAACAATACTATGTAACTGAGAACTTAGAATCAAAATGTCTGTTGTTACTCAACTTGGACAGTGAAATGAAGTGCAAAAATAAATTTTAGCCATGGTGAGTGATGCATTGGTTTTACAGCAATTTTTTAGGTCTGTTCCTTTTCCCCTGCCCTATGTCTTTGTTTGCGGGGTTACTGCGCCACCTTGTGGACAGTATTTGAGTGTATGTAGCGAATGTTGCAACATTTTGTAATGGAGAAAGTTTTGTGTTTAGGAGCTTAATGCTTAGCAGTGTGGGTGCTTAGCTGCAACTTTCCATTCTCAGTGCTGGTAAATGAGGATTTGCGTTTTATTTTAAGTAGTTATTTTTCTGAGTCATATGTGAATTCATGCTTCTTCCCCCCCCCCCATTGTCTTTAGAAACTTGAAAAATGTAAATGACCTTTGTTTATGTGTGCAACTTTTAAAATGGACAAATCTGCAAAATTTCGTTTAAAAGGTAGTCTTCTAACATGTTTTCATGAAATGTGGAAAAAGTGTGGAAAACAGTTTTCTGGATTTAAACATTTTCTTTCATTGCCTTCCACCAAACGTGGAAATATTAAGCATTAAGTTAAACAGTGAGAATAAAAAAGCAAGCTAATCTAATTTTCCTTCTGCATCGGGGAGCTTGTTGGTTCTGATTTATGGGAGATTCTGGAAAGAGAAGAAAGGAACTTTCCTGGATTCCTGATATGCTGATTTTGTGCTTCATTCAGGAAAGAAGTGGGGATGCCTTAAAACCTGGCTTTCTCCACACCTCTAGGTCCTTTTGCTCTTTTTTTCTCATAAGGAGTCCAGGAGAAGAAACCATTGAGAGGGACTGATTCATCTTGGATTGTGGTGTCCTGCTCCTCAGGCAACAGGACTGTGGAAGTCTATGAAGTGCGTGTTCTTGGCCTGCTCTTTGGGGACAGCCTTTTGATTTCTGTCTGCTTATTAGATATCTGCAATTTTATTGCAAACGTCTTTAGTACTTGTAGGTTCCTTTTGCACATTAGTGTTAAATATTTAATTTATTGAACATATATATAGATAGGCTTTTAGATTAAGGATGTGTATCCATTCTTGATAACTTGTATGTTGATTTCTGCTGGGAAATCTTTAGCAGCTCAATATATTTAACATTCAGAAATGCTTGTACAAGCCTAGAGATTATTTTCTAAGTAATTATTTTTCTAAACAAAAATATTAGCATTGGAAATTAAGTATAATTTTCTGAGATTTTCTAAGTTTAGGCTTTTGCTTTCTTTAAAAAGTGTTTTATGTTGGAAACCTTAAAACTAAAACATCCCTTATTTTCCTTGCTTTATCTAAACTACACAGAAAATGATATTTGAGTCAGGTTATTTTTGATTCTTCTTTCCATGAACGATAGCATAAATTTAGAAACTGGTTGAGAAAGTTGAGAGAGAAATAATCTTTATCTATGTCTTCTAACTTCAGAGGCTTGTTCACAGAAATCTGCAGTAATTTTTTAATTCTTTTGGCATTTTGACCAAAAGTGTTATGTTATGCAATTCTTAATAAGGAAGAAAAAATGTGCAGAATTCTGAACCTTGTGTAAAACATGTTAAAGGGCAGATGATGTGTGCGCCACATAGTGAAATATATTAGTGCCTTTACATGAAGAGTTCATCTAAATAATTCTCTCCCCAGAATCATTTTTGATCTTAATAATGTTTGCCTAGCATTTTACAATCATTTTTTCTCCTAAAGCAATTGCTGTTTTCATAATATTATTTTTATACTTTACTGTTAATATTTCTTCTAGAGCAATTCCTTGTTTACCCTGACATTTTTTATCCAGCATTTCCGTTAATAGTTTTCTCAGAGCAATTTATATTGCCTTTTCCCAACCATTTGCTGCTATTTTTTATTTTTTTAGTATTTCTTCATACTTAGCATCCTTACTATCTATATAATATTCTGTTCATGTGGACTTAAATTCTAGTAAGATGGTAATTTGCTATCTTTATTTTAGATTAGAGCATTACTAAGAGGAAACTGAGGAAGCCATTAACTCATCCTCTCATTTCATACATATTTTTGCTACTCTTGAAACTCCTCTCATCTGTCAGAGTATTTTTGAACACAGCCTCTTTTCTTGTCATCCTGTCTTCTGCCATTCCTCTCCAGCATAAATATTTTAGCCTTCTCTGATCATTTATAGATCAGTCTAATCTGACACTCCTAAACATTGATATTTAGCACTGATAACACCTTTCAGTTATGAACCTCAAAAGTACTTAAAGGCCCCTACCAAGCCTTCCATGACCAGTGTAAGATATTTGATTATTTTAAGCCGTTGTAGCCTACCTGAACTGAGTACACTTATGTACGTTTTTTGCCCATATCTGGTGATTGAACTTTAAAGATTTTAATATCCAATGTTATTTGAAAAAAATCTTTGAGAGTACTGACCTATGAAGTGGTGTGGCAGTTAGGACCTCCCATTTGTAGTATTTATCTGCAAGAGGTACCACTGGAGAATGCATTCGAGTAAGATGTCATTAGAAGGCTTTCAATTGGTGAAATATACTCTGTCACCTCTGTTTGTGGCATTGATAGCTTTTATCCGCTTTATCTGAGAATTTTGTGAACAGCAGTGATTACTATTCTTAGTTTAGAAAGAATGACCCTTTCCCTGAAATACTCCCTCTGACTTCTTGGTGCCTGGTGATGCGCACACTACTTATTTCACTGGGGCATTAGTCTTGCTCTTTTACAAGGCAACCAGCCTAGATCACAGTTTTGGGAAGAGATGTCAGAGACTGAATGATGAAGCAATTTGATAATCAGCTTGGGTTTGCATGTGTTAAAGCAATGCAGTCATTGAGCAGGTCACCCGCTCAAGGAAATGCTAACTCAGGTACTATCCAGCATATCTACTGATAAATTTAAAACATATTGACTTAGTGTGGCATGCAGTCAAAAGCTGGTGGCAATAGCACAGCATGGTTTTTAATCCCTTTACTGTTACAGTCATGCTCCTGCTGTCATATTGCTAAAGGTTCACTTGTTAATTTGTTGAATAGACTGCTTAAGCAACTTGTATGGCTTCCAGGTTCTTCTGTGCTAAGGTACAGTGTAATGTCAGACTTCCAGATAGTACAGAGGAGGTTTTTGAAAGGACATATTAGAAGTGTTTGTAGCAATATGTGGACTGTATTCCCATGGGTCTCCAGAGGCTTTTAAATCTGTTTGGAATCTTAAAATTTTGTTTGACTGTGGGAATGTAACTCTTGTTAAGTTGAACACACGATGGGAAATATTGGGTAAATTAGTACAGATGCTTCCTCAAGCAAACATATTACTTAAGTTTTCCAGGAACAGTAGTGTGGTTTATAGCTATCAGCACTGCAGTTGACTATTGGGATTTTACAAATGTAAAATCTACCTGCTGACTGATAGTATTTAGAATGCCTGTTTAGAATGGAGTGTTAAAACTGTGATGGCTACTTAGCACAAGGTATAGTGGTATTTCCTTTATGTAAGGGTATAGTGGTATTTCCTTTATGTATTGCAGCTAGAAAGGTGATCTCTGAGAGGAGGGGAATGATAAAATACTGCATAAACAAACAAACAAACAAAGGCAACTCTTTAATTCAGTGGCAGTGTGGTTAATATAAGTAAAATTTTGTCAAGATGAGCCCATTTGTCCTTGTATGAACCAGATTTTTCTTTCTCCCTCCCTGGTACAGAGTGATCTTCCGCAACAAATAGGTCATCTTATTTAAGCTATTATTATATGATGCTTTCATCCTTTCCAACAAAAGATCTTGGAAAATTGCTTCTGGGCTTTTTTATTTTTTTTAATGGGAAGTAATATAAAAATTTGTTTCTAGAATGGGGTTTGCTTCTGCCCCACAGAACTCTGCAGTAATGGACTTGGGGGCCCTGACTGGCATCAAGTAAAACTTGAGTTAGCAGTGCACCCTTGCTGCAATAAAGGCTAACAGCGTACTGGGCTGCAGTAGTAGAAGTGTAGCTAGCAGGTCAAGGGAAGTTGTTATTTCTGCCTTGGCACTCCTGAGGCCACATCTGAAACTTCTTGTTCAGCTTTGGGCCCCACAGTCCAAGAGAGCTCTAAGAAAAACTGGAGTCCAGCAGAGGGCAACTAAGATGGTCAGAGTTAGGAACAGATGGCACGTGGGGAGAGGTTAAGGGAGCTAGGCCTGTTTAGCATTGTAAAGAGAAGGCTGAAGAGAAACCTAGATGTTGTGTTTCACTACCTAAGGGTGTGGCGGTGTCATACAGAAGGTGCTTTTCAGCTGAGCTGAAATGAAGGATCCAGATGCTCCTCAGAGAAGCCTAATGAAAGGGTGAGAGGCAACGATGCGAAGTGGCAAGAAGGGAAGTTCTAACTAGGCTTAAAGAAGAGAAAAAAGTAATTACCATTAGAGTGAATAAGTACTGTTTTTTAAAGCGTCATCAATGTTTTGCATCAGAATTCTTAAAAACATGTAGATAACAATTAAAAAAGATGCTAGCTCTGAGTGCTGCAATGAAATATTGTAGCTTCCTCATGTGCTTCCTGTTCTGTATCCATCTGTGTGTAAGGTGGAAAGAAAACTACTTATTCTTAGCTTTTTCTAAGTTAGAAACAAGCAAACTGAAGTGAGAAGATGAAAAGATAATCTGCAGTTCAAGAAAGATTCATGCTATTAGGCAGTTCCTGAAAATGAAATGTATGCTTATGTCCATGATCCAGCAAAGGATATAAACTTAACTTTAAACTTATGGGCTGCATAGATAAAGAAGAGGCATATGCTAGTTTTAATTACTTTAACTGGGTAATGTAAATTATACATATTACGTTTCATTTTGATTTAAAATATTTTTATTAAAATTACAATGTGCGATAAGTGGTGTAAACTTGAAGTTTTTAATTATGCTTTCATATTTTAACACTGGCAGGTGGAAGTTTTCTCAGATTTTTGTCCTTGAGCTACTTAATTATCCCTAACTAAAGATGCATCCAGACTTGTCTCCTCATCTGCACACTGAAGAATGTAACCTAGTTATCAGTCTGCTCAAGAAGTGTCACAAAGAGGTAAGGAATTCTGAGCAGAGAAAAGAGTGGTTGGGTTGGGGAAGTGAGTGTCAGATAAATTAGTGGGAATATTATATGATCAGAGAGGGAAATATCTCCTTCAGGCAGTACAGCCATGAAATATAACTAGTACATTCTCACTGAAGAGATATCTGACAACTCTGTAAAACCGTGCCCGTGATTTCATTAGGAACAAAAACATGACCTAAGATCTCCTGTGCTAAAGCTTGACAAATATGGACCTATTCCTAAAGTTGAAGTAACTTCTGCACCTTTTAGTACTGTGTGCCTCTCAAAAAAACCTAGTAATAAAAGCAGAATTATTTGACTTGCATATTCTTAATAGACATCTACAAAAGGATGTAAAATACTGTATTGTCTTCAGGCATCTCAAGGTTCTTCATTACTTCGAGTAGATAGAAATTTAATCTCACTCATTTAAAAGCCTGTTATTAATTCACTCTGTAGTAAACTTCTCGATTTAGAAAGATCAGCCTTTGCAGTGAAAGCTATCTGCAGCATTGTTACACTATTAATAAATTTCCCAGTCCTTTGAGTTATTCTAAATAGATGTTCTGTACAGATATATTTCTGTATCAGTGCATAAAAAGTCAATTCAGTTTTTTGTCTCAGTGAAAACTATGAGTGCATTTATTTGAATGCTGAATATTAATGAGAAAGCAATGGTTTACTGTCACATGCAATCCGAAGTATTTTCACCTCTCTGTTCAGATATGATATTTATACTTTTTTCATAATTTATTGTCTTAGAATTTATTTATAAATGTATCTATTAGCTTTACTGTTTTGTGCAGAATTCTGAGCTTTTTTCTTCCAAAAGCTGTTACAGACAGAGAAATAAGGCTGACAATAGAGGAAATACAAGTGAAGGTGTTTTGCGGCATAGAGGGAGGGATAACAAAAATTTTGCAGATCTGTTTTTAAAAGTAGCTAAACTAACATATAGAAAACTTTTACAGTAATGTGCTTTCTTATGATTTCTGAATCACAACAAGGTATGGAGAGGAGTTTGAATGCTAAAATTCACTTGCAGTTCTGTAATGAGTGTACTGTACTGGGTTTGTTCAACAAAAGTTAATTGTTTTTGTTGACACTTTTATTGCAATATCTTGAAATTTAAGCACACTAAAGTCTGTCACATGGTACTTCTCTTACCATTGCCTTGCAACTGTCTCATACAGAGTTCTTACGTAGAATACCCCCAAACTTTAAAATTAAAAGGTCTATTAAGTGTTATGTTTTTCTTCTGAGTTCTAAAATCTTAATCTGCCTAAAGAATGTTTTAGGTCATTTGAGAGATTGGAGAGACTTTTTTTTTTTTAGCTGAAGTTTTCTGAAACAAATTTAATATTGTGAGACTGTTCAGTAGTTAGAATTAAGCTAGAAGACTCTCCTTGTACATTAACTACTATGGTATCAAAAGGATTGCCAAATAAAATGACTCGCTAACAGTTAGGAGGAAAATAAAACTTGTATAGATGATATAGAATTAAAACGTTGTTGTGAATTTTTCATAATTTTGAAAATAAAGCCAATCAGGACAGAAAATATACTCCTTTCAGATTAGCCCTGCATTTTGGTATATAGATGGACTTTGAATTTCTTGGCAGCAGGGATTCAAGGGAATCTATTGTTGCTGCTACTAGTCCCTTACTTAAGTCAAACTGGTAATAAAGTCGTGCAAAGGATTTTGTTTTCTTGGTTTGGTTTGAAGTTGGTCTCTCTGGATGATGATAAACTTTTTTTCAGTCTAGTACTCAACTATGAGAGGATATTTGAGCTAACAGTCTCAGAAAAAACACGGTAAAGATTGCTTCTTTCTGACTGGGTGTGAAAGAAGCTTTACTTTTTCACTTAGAAATGAAGGGAAATGTATTGAAGTACTGTTTTGAAATTAAAGTCGCTATCAGTGGCTACCTACTGTTTTGTCAAAATGCCAGCCTCTACATATAACTTAAATTATTATTCCTGAGGGATTAAAAGCATTATCTTGAATCAGATGTCCTGTGTGTGCCTTTTCACAAAAGTCAGTTTAATTCACTTTATTCCTAATCTAGAACTTGCCCATTATATGAAGTCTTGCATCTATGGGAAGAGGTTATTGGGATTCCAATATTGGGATATTTGCTATTTGATGTCATTATTTTGATTATTATTTTTTTCAATAACAGCTCCACTCTTGTGGTGTTTAAGACTGCATGTATTTCAGTTGTCATGTAAGTGCCTTTAAAAAAAAGGCTTGTTTTTACATGTGACAGCTGAATGAAATACATAAAGGATTACAGTCTTATCACAGTAATAGGAGTGAGATGTATTTTTGAAAAACTGATTTCTTTTTCTTTCTCCTCATAATCTGATCTGAAAAGAGTTGACAACTTAGGAGTCTGGCTAAATAAACACAGATTCAATTCATTGTATACACTAGAAAGAGTGGAGTTAGCTTGAAATGTGAGTGCTCACCTTGAAATTTATCATGCTAATATGGGAATAGAATAAAAATTATATCTGTATTAGCTAAAATTAAAATGCTTTAAAAGCAAGATCAGCTTGCAGTAAAGTGACCATTTATTACATGCAACTGTATCAGAGTGTCATCTGATGCCCTCTGTAAAGCAGAGAGGTATAAACAAGCTAATTATAGCACTGCTGTAGTTAAGTGTCTCTCATCTTTATTAACCTACTGCTATTTCTAGTCATAAATGTTCTATTGGCTGAAATCTATCTTGTCCACTATTCGAATTTTTAATAGTGTCCACTGTATTATTTGTATTAATCCATTTATCTGCTCATCAGCTACAGAACTACATGTAGGTTTCCCCCAGAAATAAGAAAGCAACTTCGTTCTCATCTGTTTTGTACTCCATGTTCTCTTCTTTCATTAATTCCTTCTTGAAGAATTGGTCAAATTGACTCTGTTCACTGTATAGCTGTAAATATCTATTTAAAAGCTCCAGTCTGTCAGGTCTTCTGAATTGTTTGGATACTCTGCTACCAGACTGTGCTGCCAGATTGTATGGCATGTTAGCAGGTATCACTCTGAAAAATTGGTCCTGTTAGGAGGAGAACCACTTCTGACAGTCCTTTGGTGGCTGATAATATGAAATCACTTCAGGAAATCCTGGCTAAGAGGACACTTTTTTATGGTGAATATGATTAGGTTATTTGGGTGAGGCCTATATAGACTTAGAACGATGCCTGAAGTTTTTCAGAAACTTGGTAACATTCAAGTACACATAAAGCCCCCAGTTGAGCTGTGCCATAATCATGGTAAACATATCTTATTTATTAACCTCAGGATTTGAGAAACTAGAAAAGTCTTTGGTTATACTCAAAGAAACTTAACCCTCCTATTTTTGGACAGTTTCTAACATTTCAGTGACCTAGGTCTAGTGGCTGCATCTTTTGGACCGGCAGCATGTTCTTCACGGTGTTGGCATGATGAAACTGTAGCACGGAGTCCTTTGCCTCTCTTCATTTCATGAAGAAGTACTGAAAACTATCCCGTCTCTAAGGCAGAAAGGGCATTGCCTGCTGTGGGATCCTGCTACATCTTTCTAAATCAGGAACTGGAGTTCAGAACACAATTTTTTGCACATTATTCAGGTTAGTGTCAGTGGAAGTTGTAAGACTGATTCCTAGATGAATAAAATCTATGTTCTACATTTAGATTTCATTGCTTCAGTCTGTGCATCTTATTTCAGTCTGATTATACAACATGGTGAGTACCTTCAACTTTCAACAAGGCAAGGGTAGCTCAAATGAGGTTTGGGAGTAGTTTTGACTTGGAGCTATTCAGTAAGAAAGTTACGAAGTGTTATTCTTTTCACAGAAAGAAAAGGAAAAGAAGACCAGGATATATTGCAAAATGCAAATATCTTCTAAGAAATTTAGAGCTTCAGAGGAAGTAACTTTTGAATTGTTAAATTTGTTTTTCTCTCCCTAACTTATTAGCACAACATTTTGAAATTTTTTGGCCATTGCAATGACATTGACCGTGAGATGCGGAAGTGCTTAAAGAAAGAGGTAAGATGCGCATTTTAATGAGTTAATGCTTAATTTAAAAAGTCCTTAGGATGACTGTAGAGTTGTTGTTTTTTACGAAGTACAGTGCAAATCAATAAATAGGCCTTAAAATGTAAGCACATTCTGGAGTGGGCATGTGAGACCCAATTTACATTTCTTGTGATAAATTTATCAGTTGTCAAGTAAAATTATATGAACAAGGCCTGAAATTGTGTTGAGACCAATATGAGCAAGGAACATGGATCTCTCCCTTTGCTTCCACTGTTGGCAAGATCTGGCACTGAAAGTTGCAAGTGAGATTACAAAGGATGCTTTCTATGAAGATATAAGATATGAAGATATAAGTGTCTGTGCTGATGTGATTTCAAAGGATTTAGCAAATTTAGTTTCTTGCTGTTTTTATAATTTCAAGATTCTCTTGTCAAATTAAAAGTCTTGAAATAATTGCTGAATACAATTTAGAATATTTATTTCCTGCACAAAACTCTTAAATAATGATTGGTTTTTGTATCGCATGAAACCAGGTGGAAGTTTTTGGTATGTTCCTTACAAATAGTGCAGTTCAGATTTGTATCTAGTTTGAACTAATGGTGTGAGCCATTTCTGGAGATACAGAAAATAGGCAAATACACATTTTAACAAAATAAAAATACTGCAAATAGAAACTGATGTTCCACAGGTTACTTCTGTTTTTTCTTTTTCTTTAAAAAGCAAATTATCTTGGTATTCTTTAATAGCAGTATCTGCACCATAGAGAAGATAAAGCAGTAATGGTCAATTTTGCACAAGTAATACTTATTAGCAAACTCAGTAACACTGTTTTCCGTGAAATTATTTGATGAGCTGCTGAATTAGGCCCTAAACAAATCCTCTGAAAATAATGTTGCTGCTTAGGACCTACTTATTGCAGTACTACATCTGCAGATACAAAGAAAAGGGAAAGCTCTAGGATTTTAAATAGATTAGTTAGCTAATGGACAAATTTTAAAAGGGTATCAACTTATCTTTACATTTTTCATGAATGCATGATGGAACACACAAAATAAATGAACTTTTCACACACCTTTTAACTTACTAATTTTGACATAAATTTTACAATCTTGTCTGGAAGGGAAGACTTCAAATGCATGATAACCAGAATAATTTAGTCCCCCTCTCTTCCCTTCCTTGTCCCTGTCAATCTATGGGAATTAATTTCATTTGCTTTGTGTCAAATACTATTTTTTTCCTAATGCATAAAAACTGTAACACAGATTTGGAAAATAATGAAGTTTCGTTCCATGTAATGCTATTTTTCTTTCTTCCACTGAAGCCTTTATATTAATAAGACTTCACGAAGACTGTCTGCCTTCTTATAATATGACTATGTAGATATGTTATTGTTATGAGGTCCCTGCAAGGCTGTTCACAAGTATGCAATAGGTACAGGTGTAACTTTTTAAAGATCTGGTGTTCTCATTTTACATAAATATGGATAAATTAGTGAAAAAATAAGTATTGTCAGTGTAGCATGGATAAAAGTTAAGCATTCTGTAAATGTGGAGTAATGTTTCAGGCCATTATTTCAGTTATATGCCAATCAGTACAATGAGTGAAAAACTGCAAATGTTTACCAAAATCAGTCTATTTAGTACTTTTTACATTATATAGAGATTTGAATATTTGAAGGTTATTTTGTTTTTTCTTCTTAATACCTATTTTAAAAAATGAACAAATATATGCTCTAATTTAAGGCCAAGAATAACTTGCTTCTCATGAAATATATAGCTAATCATGCATTGATTTGAATTTTTTCTTAAGCCATGAAGAAGATTTCCCTTTTGGCTCCAATGAAAGACAGTTAAGATTTTTAGTACTGCAGGAGCATGCTTGAAAGTATGTGCCTATGCATGTATCTAAAATGTGAAGGTTTCCATGATTTCCTGTCATACTGAAGTCCTAGCTCTGTTACGTGTTTTTTCTACCATAAAAAAATACCCTCATTCAATCCAAATTTGCTTTTGTTCTTTTCATCTTGGTATACTACTGTTATCAGTATATATAATTAATAACCAGGATCAAAAATAGACCGAGTGTAGGATGACAAATTCATGTTTCAGAAAGCAGAGACATTTATATCAGTGCTTCTTTAAAAGGAAAAAAGCCTAACCAGTGGTCTAGAATAGCACTTATGTAACTTTTTTTCTGGTTCTAGTACATGTGTGTGTGTGAATAAAGTATAGCTGTCATACATAAGATAGCTGTGTAATTAAGTTTCTCCATAAGATTAACTGAATATTTTTTTTTTTTTAGAATTTTTTAATACTCTTTAGTTTAATAACATCAAACTTAGAAACAGGTATTTTAATCAAATGTTAATTCAAAGTAAAAATGAATCAATATATTGATATTAATAAGAACTGCATTTCTAATGCATCAGTCAGTGATATTGTTTCTGTTCCTGAGTAATAAACCCTCTCTACACTTTTAAATTTGACTTATCTGTTTAATGACATAGCTGATCTATTAATTTCCTTATCTGTCTTCCAGTATGAAGAAAACAGGGCCAGGAACAAGGCAAATACTGCAGAGATGCGACGGAGGCTAATTAATGCTCAGAAAAGCTCTGAGAAGTGAGCTGTACTGTAGCTGGGCACTGCATAGGGACACTTGGTTGAAGGCTGACAATGTTACTTTCAGATCACCATTGTTGGACCTGTGGTTTGTGAAGTTATGGCAAAATAAACGCACCTAAAACATACTCATTCCCAGAAAGGTGAACTAAATGTGGGGGGCAAAAAAAAAAAATTACTCACAACTTAATTTTTGACTTCTAAAAGAAAATTATTGTGGCAACTCTTTTTTCTGGCATAGTTTTGTTATGACTGTTAAGTAATGCTGAATCAATGTGTGTGGAGTATCATGTATTCAAGACTGTTATATTCCCTACTTTGTGTTGAGCTGCATTTGTTTCTTCATGTTTAGCAGTTTCTCTTTCATGTCTTGTGTTTTTTTTCCTTGCAAAACATTGAATGACTCTTCCTTCCCTCTTTGTAGTGTTGTGATAACACCGCCTAAATGAATTATCAAAAATTTTTTAAACAGAAGTGGCCTGAAATTGGAAAGTGCCTACACAGCAATAAATGGAGTTCTAGTACTTTTATTTGAGCCCAAAGGATGAAATGGCAGTCTTGCATTGGAAAGATTAAAAATCTTCTGTGCCAACCATAAGTACAGCCTAGACTGTTGTAAAATGATTTGTTCATTATACCCAAAGCACGTCACTTTAGAAATTCAGAATGGAACTTTTTCAGGGATTTACAAAGCATTGCCTTGATTTACGTCAAGTAGAATCAAAGTGTGCTGAATGATATTGAAGAAGAGTGCTGCCAAAAATATAAGTTCAATTGTTCTTCCACATAATCTAGTACAAAGATGAAGTCAATTTACAACCATTGCTGTTGAAAAACAACTTATGTTAAAGTGAAAGGAAGGATAACTTACCCTTTAGTTAGATGAGTCAACCAGTATTGTGCTAACCAAGCTGCCTTGCTAGCCTGCAGATGTTCACTCGCTATCAAACTGCAGAAAGTCCTGAACAGTCTATGAATGCAGCAGAACCGACAATGGAACACTGCTGGTTTATGCCGTAATGGAGCTGCTTCTCTGAGCGTCTAATGGATTCACCTTATGCATTGAAATGACTTCTCTATTTTGCCTAGCAACAAAAGACTATTTAAAATAAAATCTGTTTTATTGAGCCAGTTGTACTAAATGTCATCTTCAAACTTTTTGAGGAAAGGATGCCCTATTCGACAGCAAATTCTACAGTTGTAAGAAGCTGGTACTCAGTCTTCAAATTAATTCATGCACCTATTTTTGGAACAAAGTGATATTTTGTGATCTATTTTGAAGAGATTATCTGGATAGAAGAATAATTTTACTTATTTTTCAATACTTGAGTTGACCTAGTTAAGTTTGTGAAGCTTGACCGCAAAGGTTTTTCATGTAAAAAGTGAAAGTGTGAGTTCCAAGAAAAACTGAAACAACCACTGCTTGTTTTGACATGTTCTCTGATTTCTCAGAATAAGTAAATGATACATCATTTGAATTAAATACTTGAGTGGTTGGAAATTATGCAGTCTTTTTATTGGTACTCTTTGGAATAAGTTCAAAGAGTACTTTTTAGTAAAAAATCCCAAATCGGGAACTCTGCATCCTTGAGCCTTCTTCCATTTGTGGTGATAAGTAAAATCTACTTGTGAAGTAAAATCTACTTAAGGCAAACTCTTAAATAGGATTTGGTGTCATTTGTAATCTTAAATTAAAAAAAAAAAGAGAATTGTCCTAGAGATTAGCTTGAGAAGCTGATACCTTAGTGCAGAAGCACTAGAGCTGTTCTTTTTCATCAGCTTCCATGAGTCTGGATCTTTCACTGAAATGGTAACAAGGAAAGAACCCAAGAACTATTCAACATAGCTTATTAGTCAGAATCATATTTCCAAAGATCAATTTATTTAACAAGTGAAAGCCCAAGTGTCATGCACAATTTATATTGATACTTTGAACTACATTTAACCATACATCTATTTTACAAAACTTGTTTACCTAGGGAAAGTATGATCACATTGATCCCTCTTTCTCTTTGCTAATTGCTCACTAGTAGTGTGATAGCAGATAGCCCACTGATTTCTCCGTTTTGTTCCCCCTTTTTTGAGAAAGGTTATGTTGCTAATTTGATCTTAAAGCTGAGAAAGGCTGGTGTAATAAGTTTATCTGACAGAAAAAAAGGTTAAGGGTGAAACATTAAATGAGTTTGTTGTTACATGCCTCTTAAAGTGAGCTGAGTGGTGACTATGGGACATGGTGGGTGAAATAAACCATAGACTTTGGAACCAGTTTATCTTAATGTCATTTGTGTACAGAAGCATTTTCTCCTCCTTGTTCTTTCTGAAAGAGTAAGTTTGAGAGAGAAGAAAACAAATTTGATGGAACTTTCTGTTGCATCATGCATGAGAAGCTTTTAGGCTCTTCATGTGGAAAAGTGAAGGGAGGAAATATCACTAGAAAGGGAAAATAGCAGCTGTAATACAGACCTGGCCATAGCTATGAGGTTTTCCACATTCATGTACAACACAAGTCTATAGGATCCAAGGGCAGGAGAACAGAGGGCGGGAATGATAATTCTACCCAGCAAAATCCCTTGAACATTACTAGAAACAGCTGGTGACACTGCTATCAGCAGTGTAACTCTTTACTTCCCTATTTCTGACACTTACTTCCCACTCCTTCAGAAATGGAGCTAGTGTGAAGTCATTAAAAAAAGAGGATATTAGTAATGCGATAAGGGAGTTTTAGAGTGGGCTAATTTGTTGTAGTATCTGTTTTCCTCAAACTACGTGAACTTCAGTGCTTTATTAAAACAGGATTTGAAATCCACTGACATTTTTAGTGTACTCTCTCTTCCCAGGAAATCCAGTACTGACGTCTTGTTTTTCTTTCAGTAGGAGGAAAGATACTCTGCTGAGCAGCAACAGCATAATGTACATACCGCAGGGCTAGCTTTTGCTCTGGTGCTAATCTCTGCCTGCAAAGTCACTGTATTGGTGCTCTGTTCTACTAGGAATAGTTTGAAACAGTTGTCTGTCAGGGAAATTAATGTGAGATATATTCCAGTGAGTGCTGTGTAGCTAGCTTGCAATAAATTAACTCCGGACACTCTTAATCTGCAGTGAGTGCCCTGGCGCTGCGTGGCTTGCTTCGCTTATGAGCATAGTCCCAGAGCAGCAGCTATTGCAGGTGCTTGGGGCTTGTGGGCTCCACACTGATGGAGAGAGAAGAATTCAGCACATCACAGTCTAGTCTTTATCCAAGTTAACTTTCTTTGAACAGCTATAATGCTGGCTTTTGCATACTTTTTACACCATTTTACATCTGATCTCATTTACGGCTTGCATTTCTTACCTAGTTTTTGGATTTTTAGGTTTTTGCATTGAGGGGCCAAAATGTAGCACTATCTGAGTGTGAATGTATCATGGATATACTGTTTGTCTTTTCCCTGTTTCATTCTTGTTAATAGCACACTCAAGTAATTATGGAACGGCCATTTGTTGCAGATGGGTAGCAGGGAGTGAAGACTACGTGTAGTCCCTAGATCTGGTAGCAAAACTTAGATTCACTTGAACTGACCATTGTGCACTTCAGGTAAGGACTGTAATCCTGTGGGTGTTACACCTATATGCTTTTTCCCATCTGATTCTCAAATGATATATTGGCTATTCAAACAGTTGGGGTAATTGTACACAAACACAATGATGAGTTGATAGTGATTTTTGTAGGCATCTATAACTTTCTGAAAATCAGGCTGTGCTCAAAAAAAAAAAAGAAATGTAGTCTAGGTTGATACACACCACAGGAGGGATTAATATGGATAACTATTACTAAAGTATGCAGCTGAAAAGTTAGAAATTATGCATACTGTAATTGTGAATCATTGCAATGAATATTTTTGATGTGCTGTATACTTTGCTAAAGCTTTATACCACATGAATAAAGTGGCATTTCTTAATGTTGTTGCCAGTGTTTCAAAAGAATACGTGATGGCTAATATTACACGTATCAGATATAAATGAAAACAAATTTCTGTGGAATACCTAAAATGATGTGAACAGCATGAAAAAATAGGATATCAGAATCAGTTTAATTAAAAAATAATTATTAATACGTGTGCTTAAGCAAAGGGGATTCTCTACCTGGACAATGTAATGAATTTTAGGGCTGTAGACTTAAGTTACACATTCAATTTTATTAATATTCGCTAAAGTAAAAAAATCATAGCAAATCTTTGTGGTCCCATTAGAATTGTTGGTTATTTTATGGAGACTTTCACTTGTAATTTGCTAATTTTAACCCTACTCTGCATAATAGGAGTAAGAGGTATCTGATGAGGTTAATAGTCCATCCTCTTCCATAGGGGTGCTTACATCACTGCGGTTAAGAGGTATTTGGTATACTCTGTAGGGTTTTTTTCTTTCTTTCTATAGTGGTGCTTGCTAATCAGCTGAACCTGCTTTGTAATAAATGAAGGTCTGTTAAGATAAACTTTTAAGTGAGTACTAAATTCACATCAGGTTCCTCAGAACTGTTTAAATTGCTGTGTACCAAAAATATCAGTTGGAAGAAAATACATTTTGGCCTAAAAACTGTTCCTGTGAACTGTCATGCTTTAAAATTATTCTTTTGAACTATTCAATGACATTTTAAAGGCTGGGCACGTTGATATGGAACTATTGCTTTAACTGGTGAGACTTTTTTTTTCTTTTTTTTTAATATAGAGCCCTAGACAAAACAAGCTACCTTCAGAAAGGTAACTGTGCAGAAAGATTTTGGGGGGATTCATTACCTGGAAAGGATCACACTGATAGCTTTGCAGAATGCACCCCCTGTGCAGGACTTAACCATCTAGAATCTGATGACTTGTTTTTGGCTTGGGAAAAACATCAAGTGCTTTAAAGAATGGAGATGTGTGTAACTAAGTTATATTGCAGTCACTAGCAAAGTGCTAATACTGTTAAACACTGCTTTTCCAGGAACCTCGATAAAACCCGCTAGTCCCCAAGGCGATCGTAACAGTAAGGTGCTGAAAGAACAGTTACAAAACATGTATTTTGGTAGTATGAAGTCAGCGGTTTAATGACAATACTGTATTTTTACAAAACCTGTGATTAAAAGCCATTCGTGACCTTTGGTGCCAACAACCTGGGGCAAGATTACTGTGACTGTAATTAAATACGTGGAACACGAAGCTAATTACCGCTGCAGCAACAGGCAGACGGGGCTACTCCACCTTCCGAGGACGAAAGCTGCGCTCGCCTTGCAGGTGCCGTCCGTGCCCGCAGGGGCGCTTCGAACCGCCACCCTAAGTGGTCCCGGGCTCCCCGCTGAGGCCGCTCCGGGGCCGCAGTGGCTCCTCGCCCTCCTCTGGGGCCGGCAAGGAAGAAAACTGCCCTGGGACGGGAATTTCAAGTGCTTCAGGGGAATTGCACGAGGCTTTCGGCGAGCCCCAGCGCCGCCGCGGCCCCCGGGAGGCGGCGGCACCGCCGCGCCCTGCTCCGCCGCGCCGCGGCCGCTTGGGGTTGAGCCCCGCGCCGGCGGCTCCCGCCAGGCGGCGCCGGGGGCCGGGAGCGGCGGGCGGGCCCGGCGCCGCCTCGCTTCCCCCCGCCGCGCCGCCTGGCGGCCGAGCCCCGCCGTGCCCAGCCGGGCCCCGCCGCGCCGGGCCGCCGTGGGGGCGCGGGGCAGCCGCGCAGCGTGCCGCCATCATGGGGCCGGCCGCCATCTTGGCGAGGCTTCGGCGTGGCCGCTGGCCCCCGCGGGCTGCGGGTGTGCGCGGCGCTGCCCTGCGCGGGGCCACGGCGGGCTGTGCCGTGCCGTGCCGAGCCGGGCCTGGGGAGCCGCCCCGCCGCCCTGCGGCCTGGCCGCTGCCCCTCAGCAGGGCGCAGGTGTGGCCGCCCTCGCCGCGCGCTTCGCGCCTCAGGTAACGCCATGCCCGCGCGGCTCCCTGAGGGCCGGGAAGCCCGGGAAGGTTCCCCTGTCCGCGGAGCGGCGCGAGGGCCCGGTCTGCCGCTCGTGCGGCTGCCAGCTTCACTTGCACAATCCTCCTTTATTTTTCACCCACCTCCTTTATTTTCCCCCCCGAGCGGCTGGTGCGCTGGGAACAGCGCTGTTGAAATCAGCAAACTCGGTTGGACTTTGCTGCCCTCTGAGCAGCGCCTGGCGCAACAGGGCCACACCGGGGCCTCGGCTGCCACCACCGACTGTACCGGTTTTACACATAACCCTATTCGCTTGGTGGGGTTAGAAGACTAAACCTCCCCCCATTTTTTTTCTTTTATTTTTTCCTGGCCTTGTAGTTATAACTACGATGCAGATGTCACTTTGGGAACAGAGGTGACGCGTCCTTGCTAGAGGTGTTCCTCTTGCCCAAAGTTCACCGGGATGTTTGAACAGGCATATAAGGTCATTCTCAAAGACAGCTAGCGTTGTCGCAATTTATTTCATTAGTGATTTATTTTGGATAGCATTGTGGTCTAGTGGTTAGTTTGTCACTTGCTTTGTGCGTATCTTCTAATATTGTAGTGATTTACCCAGTGGCACCTTAGACCGTGTGTACAGTTCATGGAAATAAGCCAACTGCGCTGTCTTTGTGAATTAAAAAGTTAAGCCCCCTTCTAATTCTTACACTTTTCTACAGCTTTCAGAGCTAAATATTTATGCAAAGTATTTTGCTGCACTTTGGTTTGTTTCTTATTCTAGCATTACTGGTAATGAATATATAAAATACTTTGTGTATAAATGGTGTTAGTTTAAGGCAGCTGTAATTATATGTAGTCCACATAATCATGTTAAATCAATGTTAACTGTGTGCTGTTGCGTAGTCGTCATTGGGATGCAGGTGGCCCAGATTTTATTTAATCTTCATCCCACTCTTGCTTCCAAAAAGCCTCAAGGGTAAACAAATCAAAAATCAAGTCCCCAAACAAAGTAATTCCAATGGGAATGCTAGATTTTTCCATAATTGGTCCACAGTGTGTTCATTTAGATGGAAATACAAATTATGGCATGTGACAGCAGACAGTCCAGAACCTTGTCGCTTTCTTCTATCATAAAGTTGGCAGAAGGCAACCTTGGAGAGCGGATTCTGGGATACAAGACTTTTCCAGGATAAAATAGTTCTGTTGTTTTAACTAGGAAATTCGGAGAGGCTGATTGGAGTTATGGTTTTATGAGAAAAAGATGACGTACTTGAAAGAAGTTTTGTCAGAAAGCCTGTTTGTTCTTGTTCCAGTGCAGCTGTGCTGCTGCTGTTCTGTTTTGCAGGATGGCCAAGAATAGATAGCATAAAGGCTAAAGAGCAGTAGCGACGAGGAAACCTGAAACTCTCCTTTGGAGCTTCTCGGTATTCCAAATGGGAACTCCTGAATAATCTTCTAGCTGTAAGAAGAGCAAAACATTCTCCCTTGAATTTTTCTATGCTGGGGTTATGTTCAAGGGGTTATGTTTCCACACTTAGGGCTATTTCAAGGTGAGGGAGGAAAATGACATAGCTCAACTAGTCTCCTAGCTGGAAAGTTGCATACTATTGCGAAAAGTGGTGCATCACATGGAAAACAAATAATGTGGCCAGGACTCAGTAGAGATGCTTGATACTATGTCTAATTATTTGTTAGGTCTTACCATGTCTTAGAAGATACTGCATACAGGAGTTGGTATTACACATTACACTGGGGCAAGAAAAGTGAGAATTCTTCTAAGCAAAATGGCAGGCAGGGAGCCATGTTCATGTGGAAGTGGCTCAGTTCTAGTAGACTAAATATCTGGGGAAGAACTTGGGACATTAATCATAGCAGCTTTTATCTGTGGCTATAATCACATAATAGTATGTGATCATAGGTGAACTGGCCAATTTTAGCGTATTCTGTTGCTGCTGAGTTGAGGTCTCCTTGAGTCCTTGCTCCAAAAATGGTGCTCAGTGATGTCGGCCAGGTCTGGCAAGTGTAGGTTACGTGAGCCTAGATTTCTGATGTGTTCATCTCTTGGTGGTTGTGTTGCCTTCCATTTTGCAGTCAAAAAGCCTCTAGAGGTTGCACAGCAATTTTTGTCTATTTTATGTGAGTTACTAGGCAAGGGGGAAGAAGAAAAAGAAAAATCAGCAGTGCAGACTTGTGGAAAATTTTACTAGTGGTCCAAAGCTACATTTGAAATTGTGTTGTATATATCTTAAAAACTAGTACAGTGGTGAAAAAAGAGCAAATTGCAAATGTAATCGTCATTTCACACATGGAAGGTGTACTGTTTTTGTTTTTCTCTGAAGCTACCTGCTATATTGAAACCTAGCAGTAGTACAACAGTGCAACCTTAGTGATAGAGTTAAATTTTATTTTCGGGTTTTTGATTCAGCATGTAAGAGGTGAAAAACATATCTTAAAATCAAGAGAGAAGTCAAAATACATTAACATTCCCATTGTCTTTTGAGACACAGCAAATAGACATTTTAATTCAAGTGCGTCTAACTTGGCTTTGACAATGAGAGAAGCTAAAATAGCAGTAAGTTTTGGATTATCATCTACCTCTGTGCTAACCTGTATTTTAGAGTTATTTAAACTAAGTGCAGAATTATGTCCTGAGTCTAAGCATTCCCAAACAAACCAGACTGCTGATACTAAGGAAGGATGAGAATGGTATATGAATACAGCAAATACGGGATTTGCCATTTTTCAGCCCAAAAGAAAGTGTGACTGACTAGTTGATTTGTAGTTACGTATTACAGAATATATAAACTACATAAATGCTAAGTATTTTTCCGTAAATGATTATAATAAATACCTGTATTTCATCTTGACCAGCAATGACAAGTAACACAAGTTATTTTTGTTGTTGTCGTAAATTCTTTTAAGTAATTATGGGTTGCTCTCTAAAGTTAAAACACCGTATTTTCATCTTCATTTCAGCTTCCTATGAAAGTGGTGCTGAATAAATGCTTCTGTATACCCCCTTGGGGTCTGTGGTACGTTACAAAGGAGCCAGAATTTAGCAGATACAGACAAAAATAGCCTGGCTAAACCTCAAGTCTATCAAAACTCTTCATTTTAGCTAGTGAAGGGCCCAAAACAAAGCCATGGACCTAAACATCTGTGAACTTAAGTTCAGAGTCAGATCTGTTTTTATTTCACAGCTTCCTCTTATCTCTGTAAGCAGAACCAAAACCATGGTTTCAAGTCGCTCTCGTCCTGAGGATGAGATTTGTGCACTTCAAACTAAATCCAAATTTGGTCTTTTAGACTTGTGCTAGTTTCATCAATTTTTTATGAAACAAAATATGAAAGCCACTTTAGCAGCTGGCCGTATAAGCAGCTGTTTTACCATAACTAAATTAGGATTCTCTGTTTAAGTACAAAATAGGTCCTTAGGAAAGGATAAAACACAAGATGCTGCTCCAAGACAGTTGTGGTGGCAGGTTCCCGTAGCACTTCCCTGCAGACCTTTGCTGGGCCCCCTCGATCCTGACTTGAAACCTAGAACTGGAATGACAGTGTGTATTACTATTGAGCAGAGGCTGCTTACAGCATAGGGCAATACTTCCGTACATATAAAATGCATGAAGGAATCAGATTAGATACACTAGAGATTTTCTGTTACAAGCAACTATGTGGACGGGGAATTTGTGATTGCAGTTGGTTTTCTGCAGAAATGGTTGTCATCTATTGCATTCTTTTAACAGCAACATTAGAGAGAGTTCTTTCAACTAGGCATTTTTTGAAACTGGTTTTAAAAAATGATGTTTTTCAGTTTACAAATGGACATCAGAGTCAGGCTGGTGGTTGTGTTTGTGTGGTTGTGGGGAATTGTTTAATTCTCCATTCTAAGCCCTCTCTCCCTAGGTCAGCAGCCAGCAGTGAGGAACATTAAGTAAAAATAAAACTACTATTTTTAGTTCAGCTACATAATGTCCTATTTATAATGCTGAAATTTCAGCTAGTACCTGGCCCCTTTCAGTTCAATGAACCATCTCTCCTCTGTTAACCTTCCCTGCTCCCTGCTTTTTTCACACCTGCCCCACTTGATTTTCCCTCCTTCCCTTTTTCTCTCTCTCTCTCTCTCTCTCTCTCTCTTTTTTTTTTTTTTTTTAAAGATTTGGGGGTGCTTTACTAGGATGGTTCTTAATTCTGCACCTCGCTGACTACTATCAATTCAGGTAATTCAACTGCAAGTAAAGGCAAGTAGCAGCTAGCAGGGGATACTCAAAACTTGACATAACTGGTCCTCAAAACTTACGCTGTAGAACTCTTTAAAAAAAAACCAAACAAACCTGCAGTCACAACAATGTGTCACTTTCTGCAGCGTTCAGATAAATGTTTGCTTCTGGTTTAATCCCTCATGACTACTGAAAATAAGGTACATCATTTTCCTCAAGATGACACATGATGGTCATTTTCTCTCTCTCTCTTCCCCCCCCCCCCCCCCTTATTGTGTTTGTATAAATCTTAACACAGCTAACACACTAACAACAGACTGGTGACAGGGAGACAAAGAAGAGCATATATATGAACATCTCATGGCTTACCTGTAAACGGGCCACTCTTTGGGAGTGAAATTGTTAAAGATGTGTTGGAAACCTCAGAGTCCAGCTGAAGTCTGGCGTTTTGGCAAGTGAAAGACGGCCCTCAGCACAGGACCTTAGGAAAAATGCATTTGTGCAAAGACAGTTGTTACCCTGCCCATGGTCTTGGAGATAAGCCGGTCATTGTAACAATATGAATAGTTCCAAAATACATTAGTCAGCTTAAAGAGTTAGAAGGAAATGTTGAAGTGCTGTGGACATTGCTCTGCTGCCGTCATAGAATGGGGTACAAAACAGAAATATCACTGTGGTTAAGCAAAAACTAATGTAGTAAAATTCCTAGTTAGGGTCTGTCTGGTCTCATAAGCTTCCTCTATAATCCACCAGAGACCAGGCACCAAAATAACATTTATAAAACATTTTATTTATTTCCTTCATATGATGTATCTCACTTGATGGTAATGAAATAACTTGTTAACCTACTGCTATTGAACTGGGTTGAGTCATGCTACACACTGAGGAGGAGTTGGATGGGGGTGGAGGAGAAGGGAGTGTAATTCTGGTAATGTGGAGACCTCATCATTGGGTAGCAAAGTTTGAGTTTTAAAAGCCATGATTATTCTTGAGCAAAATGTTTGCACCATATGTGTGATCCATGATGCCAGATGTACTGTGCTGGGCTGCGCTGTGTTGGAAACCGAACGGCTTGAGCAAGTGGTGTGCCAGGCATGGTAGGTTTGTTACAACAGAGGTGGCAAAGTCTGAAGGCTGGAAACAGCCATTTTGCAGGAAAATGGGGAGCTGCTTTAGAAAGGCAAAAATAATGGAACACTGCAACTTAAAAAAAACAAAAAATCCCAGCAAACCCTGCAACTTTTTCTCCTTCACAAAATTCAGCGATAGAGGTACAGAACGTTGTAGATAATTAGATTCCATATATAAATAGCTCCTTGTTGCAACTCAAATTCAGGTATCTTCTGAGCAACAGCATTGAAAAAACTGCAGTTGTTTCTGGGTGTCCTGTTTCATCTCTTTCTTTGAATACATTTTTTTTCCCCTCTTTAGAAAGAATAATTTTATTATATCAGAATCACTGATACAAAATAAAAAGTAAGTGTTGTATAAATAAAGGGAAAAATATGTATTATTGCTGCTCTTGTTAGTTCTGTCTCAAAACCTTCCCCTATAGTGAGGTAAAAGATTATCTTTGGAGAAAAGGCCAGTTGGAATGAGGTTAGATAGGATAAATGTGTAATTCTATTGTATTTGGTATAGGAGTATCTGTGAGAGGAGAGGAAGGTGGCAGGGTAGAGATCTTCAAAAGAGGAATATTTGAGGGTTGTTAGGCTATGCTCAAAGAGAGACCACATGAGTGAATGAGGTCAACAGGAGGGTAAAAATAGAAAATGTGAAAAAGTAGTAGAGTGAGAAGATTCCCTTGGAAAATGTACACAGTGTATGAAGGGAGGAGGAGAAGGAGGAGGAAGAGACAACGGGATGTCACTCTGAAAAGAAAGGTGCAGAGAAAACCCACTGACTGTAGCAGCCGTGTATCAAACTGAAGTTTTGGTGAGGTGTGGGTAATTGGTAATGTCAAAGGCTTCAATGGAGGCTTGCAAGAGACAACAGGGAGAAGACGTTGTTAGATGTTGAACTGAATAAGGCCAGCAGTGATGGCTGTGACTGCTGAGCAAGAGTTTGGAGCTGGAAAAGAGCAAGAGCTAGCAAATGCCTTTCTGAAAAAGTTCTGAGCTTATATCGGCTCCTGCGTGAGGAAAATCCCATTTTTATCCCTCTCTGTACCTTTAACAAATTCTGATCATTTCATGGCCTGTAACAAACATTCTCAAGTTATTCATTAAATGACTAATATTCTTGCACTTTATACAGTCATAAATAATGTGGATTAGAGGTGACCATTCTTGGCAAAGCTCCAGACTCTGTTTCTGCAAAGAAGAATCTGTTTGTCTCCTACTTAATAAAAATTGAGGGAATGAAAACATTACTATAAAATAGTATTTTTTCAGTGTTTGGAGAATTTACTACAGCATGATACATTTGCGACACGTTGCATTCTCCAAGTTCTTCTTTTTTTTTTTTTTAAACAGCAAACACCCCCCTCCTTCCTGGTGTCCTTCATCCAGCTTTCACTTTGAGCAAAATCCTTTTCAAAGCAATCAGCTGGCTCTGGCGCAAGTACAGATATGTTGAATTATGACATTGTTTTTCTGTTTTTCCTAAGTTTTTTTTCTTGTTTAATACAAACCCATTCAATACTGTTTCCTTGGCTTTGTGGTGCACAGTGTATGAATTTAGAATAGCCTTCCAATTATTTCTGCATGCTTAATTTCAGGATCTCTTTTTGGCTTGCTTTTCATAAACTTTGTAAACAGTTCTATACTGGTGCAATTTTCAAACTTGGTGCTTTACTTGCATCTAGTGCCTTAAATGCAAACTTAGTGTAGCTACATCTGCATTTGTAATTAAACATCTTCATTTAGACACTGGTTTAAGACAGAAGGAAAGTAATATTGATGTGAAATTCAGAGGCAGCATGATAATCCCCTTCATTTGTGTTAGAGAAGAACCCTTTATGGAGGCAGTAATAGTTTCAGATATTTTACTTGAATTAAATGAAAAACAGCTATTGCTCCAGAGCATAAAAATGGCAATAAAATGGGGGAATATACTACTTGCTTTTGTACACATGCATTCTGCCTGCTATGAATGAAAGGTCATGACCAACAATGAAACAAGTTAAGTGTGTGAAAATAGTTTGTATCCCTGTATCTTGGATTTGTTAGGATAGTTAAAGCACTGAAGGTGTTTAAAAAATATGTGGCCATAAGCAGAGGGGATATTTATGTATTTAAAAAGAAAACAAAACCATGATGAATAATTGCATACAGTGGTGTAAGTGTTCAAGATGATTGGCTGTTCCTTGGACACTCACAGAAGAGATTGTTTTTGTTCGCTGGGTAAAAGGGCCATTGCATATCTGTTGAATTTTATTAATCAGTGTATCAAATTAAATTCTAGATGAAGTTCCCCCTTCAGGAAAGCAGCTGATGGAATGTTTCTGGTATATTTGAGGGCATACCTGGAAAACTGCTTCAGGTTTTGGTTTAAAAAAATCTTAGTTTTATATCAGTGTCTAAAAAATTAATAAGATACAGGAGAAATACATATAGTATTTGATATTTGAATATGTATGAGAGAAAGACAGCTATCTTAGGAGCCAGCTGCAAATAAAAGAGAATCTTATTCACAGGAAATTGGGAGCACAGTTCAAAGAATATATTTAAGAAAGTCAGCAGCATTGCACCAGCTAGAAAAGAATGTGTGGCGAGAGAATACTATGCTAATAATAAATAGAAATACAATACTGCTGCAACCAGTAATAACACAGAAAACATTACGTAACTGACTTCCACTGAGATGAGAGATGCTGAAGCAGAGATGAAGTGGAATTTAAGCTTGGGATACAAACTGTGACTTGAGAATGCAAAGATTGTTCTTTAAGGAATTTAAAACAAATATCTTGCAATCTGAGATCCTTCAGGATACCTCTCAGGATGCCTCTTTCTTGAACGTTTCGGTAAAAATGAAACTGTCAAATTATTTGAAGACTGTTTTTCATGTTTTGTCTTAAAATGATGAATCTCAAAAGTTATTTCTGCACTCCTAGCCAGAAAAGCTACTATTTTTTTCTGAATTTTCTTCAAGAAAGCTAATAGGTGAAGAAGCATAAGCTTATCTTGAAAATACAAAAAGGCGAACTTCTTCAGTGTGGGCTGTGCAAGTATTCCAGAATCAACATTTATGTCCTGTACAGATGCAAACTCCAAGTGCTGAACCAGTAGATACAATAAAGATATAAAAGGCATAACTTCAATAATATGAGTGAGAGCATGTGGAGTTAGAGGTAGTATTTTGCAAAAGGTGCCAGGAAAAATCAGTATGCAAAACTGTCTAGACTGGGTACATAAAAATCTGAAAAGCCATAGAGACTTAATATACTTTGTAGTTGCCTTTAGCAGAGATTAAACACTCTTCTGAGGAGCCTGTTCTAAAAATAAAAGGAAGGAAGATGACAATCTCTTAGTAACTGCCAGGCCCTTAGGATATTTTTGAAGGTCCATGAAAGATGGTTAGATTGTCCACAGTGGCTGAGTGAACTGCTATGGTTACAGTAGTGCAGCTCCAAACACTTCTAATGATATGTAAACACGTTAACAGAAGAGAATTTAGATGACTGCTGTAAAAATCTCATAACTCACAGTAATGCTGATTTGAGAGACAACTTGGATCTTGAACCAGTGAAATTAGGGCAGCTTATTTGAGCTAGCAGTTTTATTGATGTAGAACAGCTCATTAGCTCAGTAATTGTTTAAATAAGGAAACTTTGTTAATTCTTTAGGCACTTGAAGTTTCCACCAGCCAAGTTCCTTCAGTATCCTGATATCTACTTTTAGCTCTATTGAAAAAATCTTGATGCTGTATAATGCTTAGCACCTGTCTTATTGCTTGAAGCTCATTGAAGTCCACAAATCTGGCATTTCTGTGCCTGTCTTGCCTGATCTGGAGGCATTCTTCAAGTGCAAATGTTGAATTGGGCCCAAAATGCAGTGGGCGGGAGGAGGAATGGCCTCGTACCTGGAGCACTTGCTAGGATATGCGAGAAGCAGCCAGTTCTTAGCCCTCTTCTTTCCGGGTGCGTCCCTGCCCTCCCAGATAAGGCGTCACCTGGGAGCTTGCTGGCTTTTCTGGAATGGGATGGTCTCAATCCCGTATGTCAAAGATGCTCTGCTTTGCATGAAACATTCAAATGCTAATAACTACTTGCTTATTCTGTTCTGGTTTTGGTACCGACAAATGTTTGACATACTTTTTAATAGTTGTTAATCCTTAAAGTGGAGGGGCTAACAAGCTTGATGATGACATGGGACCCTGTATTCTGTGGGGCTTGTCAGTTTATGTTTTCATCTTGCTCTTCCCTTGCCACTTTTCCTTTCCGTTTTCCCAAAAGGCTGCTGGAGAGTGGCCTACCTAACAGGTGCTACGACGGCAAGTTGAATGTCTGAAGGCAGTCAGAGAAACAATTGCTGAAATGCTGACCTGTGCCTATCCGTCTGTAGAAAGCGGAGCTAGAAACGTTAATTCAGCAAAAACAAATGGATTTGAATGGCGAGCTGAGAGATTTCTGACTATTTGTCCTAATGATTTTGTTGACATTGGATAACTTGGCAATATTATGTCTATGATAGGTTGCTATTGTTCCAATCATTTCAATAGTATGTTAACGAACAGCTTTGTAGCCAGCTGTAAGATGATCCCAGAACACAATAAATTCACAGATTTAGTTGATAAATAAAGCGGCCTTACAGTCCTGGCTGTCCTGAAACAAAATGTAGCTTACCGAATTAATCTACTGAAGAAAGACATATTGACTGTGATAGCAACATAATTGAATTTAACAGGGAATACATAACAAATATTGATGCCTTAAGGATCAAATCCAAATTGCTTGGAATACAGCAGGAGAATTGCATTCTAGGAGTAGGTAAAAATGCTTTAAGAAGGACAAATAATTTTAAAAGAAAATTTTGTATTTCTAGAAGAAAAAGTTACACAATAAATAAAATTATAAATCTGTGTATCTGCAATTGTGTGATGCGTGAGGAGAAAAAGAGGGGTTTGAAGTTAAAATTTAGACCTGCAGCTCTTACTGACTTAAAATACCTACTTTTTGTCTTCAGATTGTGTTATGGTGATCCATTGCCTTTGCTATATGCCGAGAATGATTGATGAAAAAAATTGCTAGAATTTTTATGTTTTGCTACCAACTGCATTTAGAATTTGAGGTACTGCTTTATCGTGTACCCTCCTGGTTTTCAACTTTAAATTTGGTTTTCCTGAATAGACTTGGGGTCTGAAAATCTGGATGATTGTTGTAATTTGCAATAGCAGTTGTGCAATAGCATTTGGCAAGCTAGCTGATAAAAAAATCATTTTCTGAAAGACAGAACAAGGTATGAGTTCGCATGTTTCAGAAAGCCTTTCTTTCCACCACTGAACATCATGATATGTGTATATAAATGATAAGACATCAGTAACACATGAAGAAAGACATGCATGGACCTCCAAGCGTGTACAGGACCTAGTTTTCTTCAGAGGGCTGTGGATCCCAAGAAACCAAAAGTCATCTGTTAAAATGCTGTGAAAGCTTTTTTTTGAACAATGTTTTGGACATCATCTGAGCTAGAGGAAAACAATGGTGAACAGGCATGGCTTGCAGAAGGTAGACCCCAAATCTCCCAGTGATGCCGGGAACACCAGGTTCCTGGCCTGGGCACCGTCCTCCCCTGTGCAGGCGATGCGGGGTGGGGCATCACAGAGGCTGGGTGCTGGCTTCGAGCATCGAATCAGATTGTTATCGTGGCTTTCTGCTTCTGCATGGAGATTCCGAGTCCTTGAGCTCACAGCTCGAGGGGAGCAGACATGAAGGAGAAGGCAGAAAAGATCTGTTTGTTCCTCTTGTCCCAAATGCGTCATCATTAAAATGCACTGAACTTAGGAAGCACTTTTATGTGTGAAACTTTTGTAATATTGTAAGACAATAATAATTCTTAAATGATTGAAGTGAAGCACTGCTCCAGGAAAACTACCAGGTGGTTAGGTCAGATTTTACTCTCAAGACGAGTTCTGAGTCTGGTCTGGTTCCACTGACCCTTGCTTTGCTGCTCGCTCCTGTTTTGCATACCTGTAAGCAAAACGTGTCTGTTCTACTGCTGGATGTCCCAGGCTTAAATGGTCTTCTCAATTTAGTCGAGTAAATAAAGAAAAGCAATAAAATTACCGGGTGTACCTCTGCATTAATTCTACTGTGGAAAAATCTGGTTGCTCCATCACTTTGAGTGACAACTGTGGACAAGAAATTAATCATGTTTATCTTCCTCCCAGTCATCTTGCTCATTGTTAAAGGACAGGTGAGTAGATACTGTTTCTCCACTGGTAATGTTCAAAGTGGCATAGAAAATTAGCTTTAAGTAAATGTAATTTTGAAATGCATGTTTTTCAGTCCCTGTCAGGGATTAGAATTTGTTGGCTGTTGTGGTGTTAGTTGCGAGTTAGCGTATTTTTGGGTTTTTTTCTTGGGACCTGTGTCACAGGTGCCTATCAACAGGTGCTCTGTGCATATTTTGCGTAGTAAAAGTAAATGATATGAAATTTAGGCTTATACACAAACATGATTCCTAAAGCGGCTGTCCTGTTTGAAAATATTTGCACCAAATTATACAATTTATTCTAAATAGAAATAAAATTAAAGCAGATAAAGATCTTCACTTACTTCTGTCAAGTCTCAGTTAATTGCAGCACATTAAGAAGAGGAGAAACGTGCTCTTCATTGTTTCTTTGCTTTTAATGTAAAGCAGTTACTCTCTGCTGGAATTTGGAAAAAACAGTGATGTTTCTAGGGAATTATTCATGACTTGATATGTAAGTGTCCTCTGAGAACCCTTGTAACTGCTTGATTTTCATGCATTCTCCTGAATTCTGTCTTTTTCTAATCTCTTAGTTTTGGCCCTTTTCCCTTCTTCTGCATCCTTGTTACTGTATATAAACATAAATAAATAAAGATTAAGTAAGCAAATTAAGATATTAAGTAGCCTTTGATACTAGTATGTGCAGTAGGAAAACTTCCTCTGTTGCCTGGCTGTTCAAGAATTATGTGCCACGTAATGATATTGCCAGTAAGACTGTCTGGACCGGTCTGTGCCATTTTGTTTTTTGAGGAGACCTCAGTGGTCTTGGAGTTTCCCCTTGCTGCTTTTCCTCTTGGCATTTTGCTGTGTTTCTAGACAAGGAGGAACAGGGACCCTTTTTAGACAGTCAGCACAATTTGCTGTGGAGATTTTTTGGCTTCCTCTTAACACGTGCACATCTTATGCAGGCTTATTAACCTTTAAGTCAGACAGTATTTATACTATAATGTGACCTAGATAAAAACAGAACTTTCCTCATGCAAAGGTGCATAAGGTGCCTTGAGGCCAACCCTTATAACCTTTCTGCTCTTATTAGGTAGTAAACTTTAATAAGTGAGTCTTTGGTGTCTTGACTTAGTGCTGTTCTCTTTCCCACTGTGTCTGTATGTATCTGTAATACTGATTGTCGCAGCCGTCGAGGCGCGTTGTGATGATCAGCGTACGCCGCTAGCGACGCTGAAGCAGCAGTGCGTGTTGCCGGGTCGTGCCTCAGCGACGGTCCCTCGCCTGCCCCCCTTGCCCTTCCCAGGCTGTGGGGTACCAGGCCAGGCAGGTGCTTTCTTTGGGTGCTTGCGCTTGCTGCCTAATTGCTCCCTACTTCTCCCGGAGCTGGCAGCGATTCCAGAGGCAACAAAGCAGCTCGTTGACAGTCATCCAGGAAGAATTGCTTTGTTTTCTCTATTAAGCTGCGAGTTTATACGACAGGGCCTGCAATGGGCTTAGTTCTAGTAAGTTAGAACAGCCTAGAGGGTTTCTGTTCTATACCAGCTATCTCCCATGGACCAGTGGTAACATCCCTACTGCAGTGTAAATCGCTGGGTAGCTCAGCCTACCTTTTATTTAGCTGAATATAAATAAACAGCAGGATACTTGAAAGAAGTAACACTCCAGAGAAAACACAATCCTAGTGCAATTAGAGCATTTCTATTTAGATAATTGCTCACTGAAATTATAAGCTTGGATCTAATCCTCAAAGGATACGGAAAATTGGCAGTTCCAGGATGATCTGCTTCTCTCTCTCTTTTTTTTTCCCTAATACATGAATATCTTTGTTTCTCAAACTCTAAGTGCAGATTTTTTTTTTCCTTTTTTCCTCTGCTGTAGTAAGAGTGATACTGAAAATGATGAAATCGCAAAGGACACTCTGGAAATAATTAATATTTTGAGGGAATCTATGGAGAGGAGTGATGGCAAGCGCGGTAATTTACTGCTGCTTGAAAGAAAAACATGACCTCATGCAGTTACAGAGGGGCTTGCCCTAATTATGGGTGTAGACAGGGTGGTCACTAGGGTATTGGTGAGACCAGCAATAATCTCTAAAAACAAGTATTTACCTCAATTAAACTGTTTTCTCCTGCTTTCTCCCCAATAGGACCATGCTTGTTGTGAATTTTTTTTTTTTTTTGAATTTGTTAGAACTGTGGTTTGGTGCTTAGACTAGGAGGTAGGAATAGGGCTGCGTTCCTGACTCTCCTGCTGACTTTGCATGTGAGTTTAGGCAGACTGACCCCACTTCTTTGCATCTTTTCCCATATCTATAAAGTGGGGATTATAAGCCATATGTGGAGTGCTTTGAGTTACTTTACCTGCATTATTTTAGTTTCTCTCTTCCCTTCCCTGTTTGTAGATTTTTTTTTTTCCAAAAAGCCCATGAAATTTGAGCTAAACTGAGAACCTCGAAAGCCAGAAAGTTGGAAGTACAAAGAGTCTTCCCTGTTATGCTACTCAGTAGAGGGCTCTGAAAAAACAGGGTTTTTGCTAGAAGGAGACTGTTTTTAAATCCTGATGGGTAAAACAAATCTCCCCTATAGTCCATGTTACTGCTTTGTTCAGTTGTGTTTTCTTAAGTCTGTCTCCTCAATTTTCTGGCTGCAACCCATTTTATGAGACGTTTTTGCACTTGTTCATAGAAACACTTGCTGCCTTCCTGGACACTTGCCAAAGAGTAGATTTTAAGGATGGAACTAGAATCAAGAACTTAGAACCTGCTGCTGTTAATAAGATTAAGATCAGACGTTCTAAAAGTAACATTGTAACACAGATAAATTGTTGAAAAGTGATTGAATTCACTGGTAGTGCAAACTGTGAGGCCACCAAAGGTGTGTATGAAGTACTCTTTTCTGTACTGAAAACTGGCTCTGTATTTATATGAGCCGATTCCAACTAAGGAAAATCATACATTGCCTCATGCATGGCATGGAAATCCATATTGGCTAGAGGAGTAAAACGTGCCTTGAAATAATTTCTTTATGAACATTTTTTTCTGTATATTCCAGAGCTCTGATTTTTTTTCACAAACACATGAAAAAATGGTTATGTATCCATCTAAGCTAGAGATATGTGAAGTTTCTGTGCTCTAGGCCTCTTCCCCAGCTCTTTTAACATTTAAGGGAAGGGGAAAAGTGTGGGTATGAAAGTATGGGGGCAGATTGAGAAACCGCTCTTTAAATTGTATGGGATTGTGTCATTCTGTCTCATAACTTGCATCTTCATCATTTACTTCTTAATCCTGCTTTTGAACAATAATTATTCATCTGATCTGTTCTTCCTTCTCCATGCAATTCCCATCACCAAGGAACATCTTTCCACAGCCAAAGAAAGGCATATCTCTTTCACTCCTTTTTAGGGCCACTTACATTTGCCTGCCTAGCTCTGCTCTGTTTTGGGCAAGCCTGGAAGATCTGGCTGCAGAAGGAAAAGAGATTGAACTGTTTTTTTCCCTTCCCACCCTGGAGTATGATGGCGTACACTATCATTCCATTCCAGTACCTGGCATAAGCAAAGCTGATATAGACTAAGCCTCTGCCTCAAAGGACTGTTTTTACTGATTTAGAATTGGTAAAATATAGCAACAGTCTACTTGGTGTTCTCCCCATCTGTGGTCCCTTTGCCCCAAATGGGTGTGGAGTAAAAGCCACAACACTTGAGGATTCTTCTGAGCGGAGGAAATGCTTGTTGACAGATTTCCTTGATTTTAATTTTGCATCATTCTGTCAGATGAGGGCACAGCAGACTTAATGGCTGATGAAGTGATCCATATGTTCCTGTGTTGCTTTTGGTCTGCTGAACGTTCACTTGTATTACTGTAGGACACAAACTTATGAAGTTGATGTGTTGTCATCAAAGCCTTTTACTGTGGCTGTTATATGCCTCTTTACTTTTTTTTCCCTCTCTTTTGTAGTCAATCATCTGAAAGAGGTGTTTACTGTATCCAAATGATTGGCACAGCATTCAATTGGGGTATAAATGATAACAGAGCAGGCTTCATTAGCGAACAGCATGCAAAATCAATGTCTAGGTCTGATTCCTTCATTCTTAAACTTGTATTAGTATAGTTCATGTTTAAGTGGTTAACTTCTGATTTACTTGAGCTCATGTGAAAGCAGATACCGGTCCACTGAATGGCACTATTCATGTTGATGGGAACCATTTATATTACCACCAAATTGTTGGTTTTTATTACAGTGGCAGTGAATAAAAGCCAGGCTAAATCATAAATTTCACTACCTTTAATATATGAGAACTTGAGACTTCTTATAGTAGCATCCCTAAATTAAGTCTCAACAGTCATTTATCTTCATTGTTTTCTACAGTTTGGCTGAACCTTTTTAATACGCATAGAGATACAGGCACTGATCATAAAATACTGTTACCTTTCTTAGTGTTAAAACACTCTACACTGGTTATGTGGTATTTGTGCCAGAGAGTAAAACAGTAGAAGGGTCTCCCATGTTAAATTTTTATTCCTGTAGCTTTTCAGAGAGTACTTTAAAGAATAAATCTCATGAATCTGAATTTAGGCTGTTAGATTTCTGCATTTCTGCTGGGAATATATCACAGATGAAGCAGGTTTTCTCAGGGGGGATTATACCTCATTACTTGGGAAAGTTAATTGGTAGTGCAAACCCCACAGAAGCATCCGCTTCATCTGCAGACACAAGATACCTGAGCTGTCCACAATAACCTCATTTTCTAGTCTTAAAAAGAAGAAAGCAGAGAGACTTGTGCATTTAAACGTATGAATTCAACTAGGCTGTGTCTAAACACTGCTGAGGTAAATGATTCCACTCTACATTGCTGAATGCTGGCAGGATTCATATCTGCTCTCTCACCTCGTGCTTCACTACCATTCTGCCCATGGCTT